>NW_026606065.1:5235000-5582500 GCF_029834395.1 Sorex fumeus | reverse complement strand
CTTCTAATTACTATTTAGGAAGTAGCTCTTCATGACGACGAGTAGAGTTATTTTTTTATTTGGACAGAGATCTTCCAGCAGATGAGTAAACTTTTTATTTTAGACATTGCATCATTGCTGAATTCATAGAATTGGAGAAAGTACTGGAATAACTCTTCACTACCTAGTATTCACTGCAGAAACAAACCTGATTTCATGATTTAAAACAAATAAAAATCTTTTTTAAAAAAATGGGCATTGACGCCCTCTCTTCTCTGGAAAGAAGGATGGCGACTGCATGGGAGCCTTGTGGACAGCAGGTATGAGCCGGGGGTGTGGGGGCGACTAAAACCTCATGGGAAGGGGGGTGTTCCGGTCCGTCCTTCACGCCCTACCGAGGTCAACAGTTGCCCCCCACGAGCGGCTCCCCAGCACGGCCACAGCCCCAGAAGCACAAGGACTTAGTGCAGAACCCGGCAGCTTGGAGCAGAAAAGTGAACGGACCATGCGTTAATCCAGGCCATCAAGTCTGCCAGAGGAGAAAGGGTGTTGCCCCATTCGCCCTCTCCTCTCTGGAAAGAAAGATGGCGGCCGCATGGGAGCCTTGTGGACAGCAGGTATGAGCCGGGAGTGTGGGGTCGACTAAAACCTCATGGGAAGGGGGGCGTTTCGGTCCGCCCTTCACGCCCTACCGAGGCCACCAGTTGCCCCCCACAAGCGGCTCTCCAGCATGGCCACGACTCCAGAACACAGAAACCAATTTCTTAACTATCTGACTTTCAGTAGAAATACTTCCAGGGTCAATAGGTAAAATAGCAGAAATCCAAAACCAACATTTAATTCTTGAACCCAGCTGTAGAAAGCAAATCACTTCACAATGCTTTTTCAGCATGTCTGATTTGGGGGGGGGGGGGTAAACTCTAAATAATAGTGGTGAATCTTTTATTGAAACAATGAATCTAATCAAAGCAGATAGAGTGTTAACTAGAATTCATCTGCCTCACAGGGACGGGGAGGGGTGGGGGTGGGGTTTTATTGGGGTTCTTCATGGTAAAAAATAAGTATTGGTAAAGGGAAATGTGTTTGATATTTGCATGACTGAGACCTAAACCTGAAAGCTTTGTAACCTTTCCCACAGTGATTCAATAAATAAAAATAAATAAAAATTTTTTAAAAAATGGGCATTGAAATGTGTATTATTTTTATCAAATAATTCTTCCAATTTGTTTTTTAAAGGTTTTTATCTTCTTGTTTTTGTTTCCTAGAGCTTTTTATAATGTAATTCTAATGGCCTGCAGAAGCTTATTAAAGTATAATGGAGAATAATTTAATCCAAAAGTTATTATTAAATCCATACTAAATAAACCGATACTTGGAGACAATGAATTCTGTTCATCAAAATGTAGTGACTTGGGCCGGAGCGATAGTGCAGTGTGTCTGTGTCGGGCATTTGCCTTGCACACGGCCAACCTGGGTTCTATCCCTGGCATCCCATATGGTCCCCTGAATACCACCAGGAGTAATTCCTGAGTGCAGAGCCAGGAGTAACCCCTGAGCATCACTGGATGTGACCCAAAAAAGAAAAAAAAATGTTGTGTCTTGACTTTTTAAACTTCATTTTTTTAAATTAAAAAAATTATAAGTTAATCCACAATATTTGATAACAGTTAATATTCAAACACCAATCCCACCACCATTACACCTTCCTACCACAAAATTCAGGATGTTTCTATCCCAAGCCCCAAGCCCTGTCCCAAAACACAACCGAGAAACACAACCGAAAAAATATATTTTGTGTTGTCTGTTATGAAGAACTGCTGAACATGCTCACAAAAAAGGTGTTTGTATAGGAAACAGTGTGAAGATTGCCCTATTTTGGCAGGAGCCATTAAGACATTCTATAGGATATCACTAACATGTTGTAACAGTTTGGGTGATGTGAGCTTTGGTATATTTATGTCTGAAAATATTTATATATGCATATGCAACCCGCGCCAGGTTGGTCCCATCAACGGCCAAGACGCAGAGACTATAAAACCCAGCTCCCGGAAGCATGCGGCCGCATTCGTGACATCTTATTATTTTATTTTTCCTTGGAGAACCTGGCAGGCTACCAAAAGTATCCTGCCCGCAGGGCAGAGTCTGGCAAACTTCCCGTGTCACACTCATTATGCCAAATACCAGTAACAATGATAGGTCTCATTCTCCTAATCCTGAAAGAGCATTGAAATGGCTCTTTTAAAATCTCAGGGCTAGGAAGAAGGAGACGTTACTGGTGCCTGCTCGAGGAAATCGACGAACAACAGGATGATCGTGATCGTGATCTATATATTTCCCTTTATGATTTGTTGCCACTTCTGAACCCCATTAAATATGGTGTGGTAATTACAGAGAATGGGTAGGGAGTGTCTTATGATGTGTGACGGCCGTGGTGTCCAGGAATATGTTCATTCATACGTGAGGCTCGGCTCAAGCGTGTGGGGAGTGGCCTGGTGCGTGGCAGGGGTTGGATTGTGGAGGTGGGCTGCGGAGGCTGGGTCCCTTGGGGCGGGGAGGGCTCTCACCGCCCCCCCCCCCCGCGCCCCCAGAGACTCCCCAAGTGAAAACAGCCTGGCGGGGAATCCGGTGGCATGGCTATAGGTGAATTTCATTTTTTTTTTTATTGAATCACTGTGGGAAAGGTTACAAAGCTTTCAGGTTTATGTCTCAGTCATGCAAATATCAAACACATTTCCCTTTACCAATACTTATTTTTTACCATGAAGAACCCCAATAAAACCCCACCCCCAACCCCTCCCCGTCCCTGTGAGGCAGATGAATTCTAGTTAACACTCTATCTGCTTTGATTGGATTCATTGTTTCAATAAAAGATTCACCACTATTATTTAGAGTTTACCCCCCCCCCCCAAATCAGACATGCTGAAAAAGCATTGTGAAGTGATTTGCTTTCTACGGCTGGGTTCAAGAATTAAATGTTGGTTTTGGATTTCTGCTCTTTTACCTATTGACCCTGGAAGTATTTCTACTGAAAGTCAGATAGTTAAGAAATTGGTTTCTGTGTTCTGGAGTCCTGGCCGTGCTGGAGAGCCGCTCGCAGGGGGCAACCGGTGGCCTCGGTAGGGCGTGAAGGGCGGACCGAAACGCCCCCCTTCCCCTGAGGTTTTAGTCGCCC
The DNA here is from genome assembly GCF_029834395.1 of Sorex fumeus. Lineage (NCBI taxonomy): Eukaryota > Metazoa > Chordata > Mammalia > Eulipotyphla > Soricidae > Sorex > Sorex fumeus. Next base: position 5,579,349 of record NW_026606065.1, on the reverse strand, counting down.
CCACACTCCCGGCTCATACCTGCTGTCCACAAGGCTCCCATGTGGCCGCCATCTTTCTTTCCAGGGAGGAGAGGGCGAATGGGGCAACACCCTTTCCCCTCCGGCAGACTTGATGGGCTGGATCAACGCATAGTCCGTTCACTTTTCTGCTCCAAGCTGCTGGGTTCTGCATTAAGTCCTTGTGCTTCTGGGGCCATGGCCGTGCTGGAGAGCCGCTCGTGGGGGGCGACTGGTGACCTCGGTAGGGCGTGAAGGACGGACCGGAACGCCCCCCGACCCATGAGGTTTTAGTTGCCCCCACACCCCCGGCTCATACCTGCTGTCCACAAGGCTCCCATGTGGCCGCCATCTTTCTTTCCAGAGAGGAGAGGGCGAATGGGGCAACACCCTTTCCCCTCCGGCAGACTTGATGGGCTGGATCAATGCATAGTCCGTTCACTTTTCTGCTCCAAGCTGCTGGGTTCTGCATTAAGTCCTTGTGCTTCTGGGGCCGTGGCTGTGCTGGAGAGCCGCTCGTGGGGGGCAACTGTTGACCTCGGTAGGGCATGAAGGACGGACCGGAACGCCCCCCTTCCCATGAGGTTTTAGTCGCCCCCACACCCCCGGCTCATACCTGCTGTCCACAAGGCTCCCATGTGGCCGCCATCTTTCTTTCCAGAGAGGAGAGGGCGAATGGGGCAACACCCTTTCCCCTCTGGGCAGAAATGATTGCCTGGATTAACGCATAGTCCTTTCACTTTTCTGCTCCAAGCTGCTGGGTTCTGCATTAAGCCCTTGTGCTTCTGGGGCTGTGGCCGTGCTGGAGAGCCGCTCGTGGGGGGCAACTGGTGACCTCGGTAGGGCGTGAAGGACGGACCGGAACGCCCCCCTTCCCATGAGGTTTTAGTCGCCCCCACACCCCCGGCTCATACCTGCTGTCCACAAGGCTCCCATGCGGCCGCCATCCTTCTTTCCAGAGAAGAGAGGGCGAATGGGGCAACACCCTTTCCCCTCCGGCAGACTTGATGGCCTGGATTAACGCATAGTCCTTTCACTTTTCTGCTCCAAGCTGCCGGGTTCTGCATTAAGTCCTTGTGCTTCTGGGACTGTGGCCGTGCTGGGGAGCCGCTCGTGGGGGGCAACTGTTGACCTCGGTAGGGCGTGAAGGACGGACTGGAACGCCCCCCTTCTCGTGAGGTTTTAGTCGCCCCCCACACCCCCGGCTCATACCTGCTGTCCACAAGGCTCCCATGTTGCCGCCATCCTTCTTTCCAGAGAAGAGAGGGCGAATGGGGCAGCACCCTTTCCCCTCTGGGCAGAAATGATGGCCTGGGTTAACGCATCGTCCGTTCACTTTTCTGCTCTAAGCTGCTGGGTTCTGCATTAAGTCCTTGTGTTTCTGGGGCTGTGGCCGTGCTCCAAACTTAACTCTGACTTTCAGGGAGAAAGATTGGGTGGTTTACTTCTCATTGATCACTTTGTATATAGAGAGATGATGCGCGGCCTCATAAGCGGCCACGCGGTTTTGAGAAAAAGTCCTCGTTCCCGCATACTTGAGCTGTGTTTGTAGAGGCTTCTGGTCACCGGGGTTCCATCTGGGGGAGGCGGGATGCGGCACCTACTCCATCTGGAACTTGCGGGTGATCTCGGCTCTTTTTGGAACCTGTTTTTTCTTTTTTTTTTTCCCTCCGGGATCCCGCACCCTCCATGTGTTCCTTCTCTTATGCTGAACGCGTCAAAGATGGCGCTGGGGGGCGGGCTGTGGGCGTGACTTCCGGAATCAGAGGTTACCTGGGAGGTGTAGTCCGGCAGATTTGAGAAAAAGTCCTCGTTCCCGCATACTCGAGCTGTGTTTGTAGAGGCTTCTGGTCACCGGGGTTCCATCTGGGGGAGGCGGGATGCGGCACCTACTCCATCTGGAACTTGTGGGTGATCTCGGCTCTTTTTGGAACCTGTTTTTTCTTTTTTTTTTTCCTCCGGAATCCCGCACCCTCCATATGTTCCTTCTCTTATGCTGAACGCTTCGTGAATTTCATTTTTAATCAAGCCTGTTTATGCCAATGTACAAAGCCTATCAGAGGGTTGGCTTGTTTTTATTTAACACTTATAGGGCTGGAGCGATAGCACAGCGGTAGGGCGTTTGCCTTGCATGCAGCCAGCATGGCCAATTCGAGTTCGATTCCTCCGCCCCTCTCGGAGAGCCCGGCAAGCTACCAAGAGTATCCGATATGCCAGACACAGTAACAACAAAGTCTCCAATGGAGACGTTACTGGGCCCGCTCGAGCAAATCGACGATCAACGGGAGGGCCTTTACCTTTACCTTTACCTTATAAAAATGCATCTTAGTCATGGAATACTTCTTACTCATTTTTTTCAGGTTATTGTGCAAATGCTTGGTGGTGCTTGCAAATGCTAGGCACACTTTCGGTTAACATTGGCAAGAATCGCTTCTAGGTCACGTCATCTTAGTCTTTGGACCATTTGTACCAAGGAAGTCTGATGTGTTCAAGTCAGGGCTCACTAACGTCGCCCTGAAAATCGTCATGCTTTGTAATGCAGTGACTTCTAACTAACACCATTTGTAAGGCTAAATCTACTGGTAACACTAATATAACTTAGAGCCCCAAAGGTAGCACTTGCCTTGCACATCACTAGCGGATCTGGGTTCAACCCTGGCCCCACATATGGTTCCTGGAGCCCTGCCAGGAGTGATCCTTGTGCACAGAGACAGGAGAAAGCATTGAGCTCAGCTGGATGTGACTCTCCCACAAAACAAAACACAATAAAACTAAGTAATGTAACTTTTACTTTACATTATCTATAAACATAATTTTGCTCTATCAAATGAGTCAAGGTTTTTAGGGTGAGTTCCCAGTCTGAAGAGTGAATCATTGTTCTGAAGAGCAGTCTGAAAATAATATTAGAGGTCAAAGAAATGGACGGTGGTTAAGCACAGAGCCGGAAGTAAGCCCTGAGCACTTCTGGCTGAGCCTGAAAGAGAGAAAGAGAAGAAGAGAGACAAACAAGAGAAAGAGAGAAAGAAGGAAGGAAGGAAGGAAGGAAGGAAGGAAGGAAGGAAGGAAGGAGAGAGAAAGAAAGAAAGAAAGAAAGAAAGAAAGAAAGAAAGAAAGAAAGAAAGAAAGAATCTCATTATGCTAGAGCTCCAGGCTTGATCCCCGACACTGCATATCCCCACACACCACCAAAAATGACCTAACACTGAGCTGGGAGTAGCACCAAGTATCATCCAGCGTCCTCCAACACTGGTTGCTTTTGTTCTTTTTGTAGCCACTGCTTTAATCTAATTGTCACATTGACATAATCAGGGAGTAAGGAAAAAAAAGACACTTGTTCTGGTGTTTCAACAATTTCCCCGAGTTAGAGATATTTGGCTCTTGAGCATCACACTGTCTCCAGTTCTCTCTTTCCAAGTACTTGGAAAGAAGCTCTGGAAAGGCTCTTCAAAACAAGTAACAGTAGTGCTCAGGGCTCAGCTCAGAACATCTCTCCTCCCCCATCCAAGGGGACGGCTTTAGCAAATGTCCTCCGATTCTCTCCTCTCTCAAACTATGTTTCCTTTGATTCTGAACCTTTGTCCAGGAGGATGAGAGACGTCTGTTCTTCAGGTGTTCTTTTTCCGAGGTCCCAGTTGTTTAGGGACCTTTTCCCAAGCTGCAGTTTGTCTGTGTCCAAGTTTCTATTCATCATTGCGTCAAAGAAGCTTATTAGAGCCTTGTGTGGCCAACAACAGTCAGTAATGCTAGGAGGTACCTGAATTCACCAGCACCACCTTCACAGCATTCCTCTTTATTCCTCTTTATTTAGCAGGCTTTACCTTCGGCTGCCCCAGGTCACGGGAATCTGTGAGGACTGTATCTTTCCTGTTTGGTGAGGTGTACGTGCTTTCCTGCTGTTCTTCTTTCTCCTGTTGAACTTTATTTGGTCTTTCTGTTTTCTTGGTGCTTATAAAACTTCCTGTGCTACTGTTTTGATTACTGCCAATTCTTATGTTTCCTCTTTACTGGAGCATGCTTGTTTCTCTTGTTATCAGTCTGGGAAGTCTTTCATCCTGACTTTCAAACACTTTTTTTGTTTGTTTGATTGTTTGTTTGGTTTTGATTTGGGGGCTATTCCCAGGGTTTGTTCTGACTCTGCACTCAGGAATTGCTCCTGGCAATGCTCAGATGGACCATTTGGGATGCCAGAGATTGAATCTGGGTGGGCCAGATCCAAAGCAAGCACCCTACCTGCTGTTCTAGCTCTTTCAGCCCCTCAAACACTTTTTGAAGCCCCCCGGTACCTTCCCTATTTCTATCTGTCCTCTCTGTCTCCCCTATCAAGATCAACATCTGCCTCAGCCTGGAATCTCTCTCTCTTTTTGAAATGTGTTTTTCCCCAACTAAAGCCAAGTCCATTCCCCCATCTGGAATGCCTTTCTTTCTTCTACCCCAATTAGCCTCCAAGTGCCAAGCCAAGTTGTTCTTGTCTTTGTTTGGATGCCTTTCTTGACTTCTGATATTTGTAGCTCAGTCCTTTCTGAATAGTTTCGTCACTTGTTTCCAGAACTTTTCATTTGCCACTGACAATACAATGCATCCTTAGCTCCCTGAAGAGATTATGTGCTTAAGAAATATAGAACACAATTTGGGTTTCTTATCCATATTAGCACAGGACCTTCCCACAGAAGGCACTAAATAGGTATTTGTTAAACAAATGAGCCACAGATCTGTGGGTCACTAATCTATTCATAGGTGGGCATTTGCCTGTTGTCCAATGGCTGTGGGGGTCCCCATGCTGGGGGGAGGAGGAGCAGCTCATGGGCAGGCCACTCTTGCTCATCCAGGAGGATGCTTGGCTCTCTGGAATTTACTGTCAACAAGGAGGTCATGTGATACTAACAGCAGTTAGTACTAACTGATATTCTTATTAGGCATCTTAGAATATATCTCTGCATCCGGTGGGTACACAGAATCAGCGTCTTAACAATACTTACCATTCATAGAGATTATACCTTACCATTTTATGATGCATATTATAAAATATCTTTATAGATGCTTTTGTAATTGAACCTCAAAAGAACCATTTGAGGTCTGAGGGTTAAACTGATCCTCAGAAAAAGTCAAATGACACATTTACCTCAGGACATACATTTTTTATTGGTCCAGTTTTCTTCTACTCGTACCAGAATAAATTAGGATTTGATGCAGTTTTTCCCCGTGGAGGAATCCTGTACTCCTTCCATCATCTTCAATTTCTCAAAATGTCCGTTTTTTGTTCTGATCCCCCAGGAAGCAGCTGCGTTTTGATGGAACCCATTGCAGCCTCAGTATATGGGAATATCCGGTACACAGATCTCGTCTCCTGCTATTGATGAAAAGAAGACAGGTTGGAAATTTTCTTTCTGTGAAAGATTAGAGTATAAATATTTGATGTTTGCAGGCCATGTGGCCTTTGCAGCAACCACTCAGCTTTGCCATTAGCATGAAACGAACAGCTGACAATATGCAAACAATGAATGCGGCTGTGCTCCTGCGAAACATTTTGTGAACATTGAAATTTGGGTTATGTATTATTTTAATGTGTCATAAAATATTCTTCTGACACTGAAAATAATCACTGGAAGTATAACAACACCCTCAGGGGCCAAGGGATCTAGCGCAGCAGCCGAGAACTGGTTTTGACATATGAGGCCTTGGGTTAGAATTCTGGCATGCAATTAAAAATAAAAACAAAACAAAAAACTCATTCTTAGTTCTTGGGCTTTACAGATGCAGGTGTGGGCCAGAGATACCCTACTGGTGCAAGAGGGACCATGCAGGAATGCTGCCTGGACTGTGGCAGGGGATTTTAACTCAAGGCAAAAGTGGCTTGATTCTGACCTATGGAATATCAAAGCTATCCCTAAAATTCCTTTCTGTTCTTGGTGGCATCTTCTCTCAGAACCTTTGTAACCTCTGTCACAGTTCTTACCCCTGGCCCCTGGCCCATGCTGACCCTCCTGTGAAATACTGCCTTCTTCACTAAGTTCCTCAAAAAATCCAGTCTCCGGAACAATATAGTACTTACTGCAAATTTTCAAGAGAGGGTTTGCCACAAGAATCCAAGCCATGTCCAATGTCATTGTGACGTACACTTTTTTTTGTTTGTCTTCGATTTGGGGGCCACACCTAGCACCAGGGTTTAATCTGGGCTCTGCACTCAGGAATCACTCCTGACAGGGCTCAAGGGACCATATGAAGTATCAAGGAAAACTGGGTTGGTCTTCTGTTTGCAAGGAAGTGCCCTAGTTGCCGTACCATATCTCCAGCCTATTATATCACGGTCATGGTCACGGTCCTCCCCTTGTTCATCGATTTGCTCTAGTGGGCCCAGTAACGTCTCCATTGTGAGACTTGTTACTGTGTTGGGCATATTGAATACTCCACGGGTAGCTTGCCAGGCTTTGTCGTGCGGGCGAGATACTCTTGGTGGCTTGCCAGGCTCTCCGAGAGGGGTGGAGGAATTGAACCCGGCTCTGCCGGGCTGGCTGCGTGCAAAGCAAATGCCCTACAATTCTTAAAATTGTTTTCAATTCACCACTGCTTTCTTTTCCTGAACAATTAAGTCTTCCTCACCCCTCCCTTCCTATTGTTATTGTTGCAGTGACACTTGTTTGTAAGTTCACATATTACTTGTGGTTCTCTGTAAAACACTTGTAGTAGTCTGCTGGCTATCTTACACAGTGCTGCCATAACCCTACACAAAACATGGGGTGGTGTCAGGATTGCAGCTCAAGGCTACATGCCTACAAACCAAGCACTCTAGCACTAGGCTACATCCCTAGGTCCTGCATTCTATCTTCTTTTAGAGGACTTATAAGACTTTGATAAGAGCAGAACCTTTCCTCACATTTCAAATTCTGGTCATTCACTTGCTCATTCATTCAACAAATATTTATTCAATACCTAACACTATTTGTGTAAAGAAATTTACTACAGTGATAGAAATATTCTGTATCTGTGTTGTTTGGTATAATGGTCACCAACCATTATACTGAGTGACTGCTGAGTATTTGAAATCTGCCTGATGAGACCAGGGAACTAATATTTAAGCTATATTTCATTTAAGTTAATTTAAATTCAAGTAGCCACAAATAGTGCTGTCATATTGAACAGTAATTACTTCATATGTACAGGCTGTTAGATGCTCGAAGAAATTGAATTAATACTCAGTTCCTAAATTTAGGGCAAAGTTGGGGGTACTCACTGCTAGTGCACAGGATTTAATTAAAAATTCACAGTTTATCACATCTGTCTTATAATCAATAATGTTCAAAGCTTTCACTTCACTCCTCTCGTGCTACTGAAGATAGTCCCTGACTTTCAAGGTTCACTGCTATTTTCTACTTTAGTTATACACAAATGCAATTCTCTATCCCCAAGGTCATACTCACAAAAGACACATCTTCAACTCTGTGCCCAAATACTATATCAATTCCAGCTGTTTTGTTTTTAACCAAGTACATAAATACAACAGCTGGTCTTTGTTTTTAAAGCCTCTTCAATTAGGCTAAATATTTCATCTTAAGTACTGTTTTAATCTGTTAACATGGTGATGATCCACACAGAAATTATCCTATGGACATATTGATGGTGTGTACATAAGAGGGTTGACCTAGCTGGGTGAGGAAGATTTTGAAATTGTGGTAGGATATTTCTCCAAAAATGTGGACTTATGCTTAATTTAATCACTATAGATAAACATAGTCTCTTGATAAAGTTCAACTCGTGGCATTGTGCAAGGACATGAATGCCCTGTGCATCATAGCCAAGCTGGGATCAAGCTGGGATCATTAGGCACATGCTGTCAAATAGTGTGATATTATTCCATGCTCATGTGGATCTTGGTGGAACATGGACCTATAATCACAGAGGCTAACCTTATGCTGCAATTCCCCTTAAAATTGTGGGTCAAAACAGGATAGTACCGAGGAGGGCCTGCACATTCAGCATACTTGTGATCTCTAGCGTTCCTGAGTTGACTGTCTTAGTTAGGAGGTAGTACCAGGGGTAGCACTGCACTGTAGCACCGTCCTCCCATTGTTCATCGATTTGCTCGAGCGGGCACCAGTAAAGTCTCCATTGTGAGACTTATTGTTACTGTTACATAAAAATGGCATATCGAATACGCCACGGGGAGTTTGCCAGGCTCTACTGTGCGGGCAGGATACTCTTGGTATTTTGATGGACTCTCGGAGAGGGACAAAGGAATCGAACCAAGGTTGGCCATGTGCAAGGCAAATGCCCTACCCGCTGTGCTATCACTCAAACCCTCAAAATGTGAAAATACTGAGAATTAATTTTAAGATTTGTGAACAAGAGGCCATATCAGAAGAAGTTGCTCAATTAAATTAGCAACAGATAGGATAAGAAATATGAAAGACATAGCTATCATAAGAAGGCTTAACTAGATAGGTAAGAATTATAGAAGAATAAAGAAAGGAGAAAAGGCAGTATCTAAGAAAATACTGAAAAAGCATTCCAAAAATTGTAGAAAGATTCAAATCTAAAGAAATCCAAAACTGGATCAGAAAAAAAGTATTTTCTATTTGCACATATCAATATAGAGAAACATAGAGAAGTCAACAGTAGAGTCATGGAGAAGAAAGAGAGGTTATGTTAAATTTAGATTTAGCAGTACTTTCCTGACAGTATCACTGAAATCTAGAAAACCATAGACCGATAGACTATGTCTAAAGCAATGAGAGAAAGTAACCTTTAATAAAAGCAATAGCTTTTAGACTTGTATGGTCACAAAAACTATCCTTTAAAAATAATGGGGCTGGAGCAATAGCACAGCGGGTTAGGCATTTGCCTTGCACGCGGCCGACCCGGGTTCGATTCTCAGCATCCCATATGGTCCCTTGAGCCAGGGGTTATTCCTGAGCACAGAGCCAGTAGTAATCCCTGTGCATTGCCAGGTGTGACCCAAAAAGCAATAAATAAATAAATAAAAAAATTTTAAATAATAAATAAAAATACATAAAAATGAGAGAAAAATAAAATTTTAGTAAAACCCCAATTCTCTATATAGTCAAAAATAATATTCATAATTAATAAATAATTTATAACATGTTCTCAATGAACATATATTACTTCTAACAACCAGAAGACAAAATAACCATGCACGTTTACCACTATGAGATAGCTAAAAAGTACCTCTCATTTATAGATTCCTATGACACATGCCTGATACTGGAGCGATAGCACAGTGGGTAGGGCATTCACCTTACAAGCAGCCAACCTGGCCGACCCGAGTTCGATTCCTCCGCCCCTCTCCGAGAGCCCGGCAAGCTAGCGAGAGTATTCGATATGCCAGATACAGTAACAACAAAGTCTCCAATAGAGACGTTACTGGGCCTGCTCGAGTAAATCGACGATCAACGGGAGGGCCTTTTACCTTTATGCCTGATACAAGCTTTGGTGCAGAATAAATGTTCTGCCAATATTTGTTAACTAAATAATCACTTCATGTACTGTTTTCCATTCATTTAGTTCTTCTCCTTTGATTTATACAGCTTTTTTTTCTAAAGCCACCAAACATGCAGAACCTTTTTTAAAAAATTATTATTTTCTTATGGTTAATTTGGCTTGAGAGCTTGTTTGGGGCTGGAGCGATAGCACAGCGGTAGGGTGTTTGCCTTGCACGCAGCCAACATGGCCAACCCAAGTTCGATTCCTCCACCCGTCTCGGAGAGCCCGGCAAGCTACCGAGAGTATCTCGCCTGCACGGCAGAGCCTGGCAAGCTCCCTGTGACGTATTCGATATGCTAAACACCATAACAACAAAGTCTCCAATGGAGACGTTACTGGGCCCGCTCGAGCAAATCGACGAACAACGGAAGGGCCTTTATCTTATCTTTATCTTTTAATTTGGCTTATTTCAGTAGGAGAAAAACAATAACTTTTAAAAAAAATAAACATAGTGTCAGTGTACATGGACAGAGAGTGGCTGATTACACAGTGGGAAAGAGAGATTTCAAGGACCGCACCATAGATAGTAGCTCACATCTAATTCTATGACGGTCTATAAATATCTACGGCAGCATAGAATTAAGAACACTGTGAAAACAAATGAGATGAGTTTTAAGTATATTTTGAATTGAATTCCAATCAAACGTGAAGAGCAATAATGGGGTAGAAAAGTCATTTTGGTTGGTAGTTAAGAGCATTGGGTTTTCATTTTGACTCTCAGTGAATCGGAGCTGATCCCGTGTTCAGTGAGTGTTGACTTACTATGATTTTGAACAAGGTGTTCTCAAGGATGTTTTGACCACTTGTAATTCTATAAGATTTTACTACGAGGATGATTCTGATAATTGCTTTAAAAGTGAAAGGAATAATAACCATTATCAAGCACTGCTTTCTTACCAAGTGCTTTACTTGTTAACCCTCTATCTGATTTAGTTCTCACAACAACCTGAGGCAAGGACCATTTTAGAACTATTCTGAATCACATTTCTTAGAGAAAGAAATTGTGGCTTATAGTGATTAGGTTAACTAGCTGAGGACAGACATTTGGTAAACGGCAGAAATAGATAGGAAATGGTTTGATTTGGAGAATGCAATTATGCGCCCTCCCTTGTGTTAGCTGAGCTAGGTGAGGCAGAGTTCATGTGCAAGGAGCACACTGATAACAAAGCAAAGAGAACTCCAAGTGGACTCACTGTATCACTGTATCACTGTCATCCTGTTGTTCATTGATTTATTGGAGCGGGCGCCAGTAACGTCTCTATTCCTCCCAGTCGGAGATTTTAGCAGCCTCTCCTTACTCATCGTTCCCAATGACTGGAGGTTTTTTCAGGGTGAGGGGAATGAAACCTGTTATCATTACTGTTTTTGGCATATCGAATACATCCCGGCAGCCTAAGACCTCCAGAACCAGCCACCACCATGCTGAGACTACTCTCCACATGCGTGAAGGTACCAGCAGAGGAACAAAGGCATGCGGGTCCCGGGGCTGAGATCTCCAAGCCTGCTCGGATCGGGGCTGAGCATCCTCCACCCAGATCTTCCATCTTCCAGTAGACAGGGGTCACACCCACCAACTGGCCCCCTGGCGCCGTGTAATCCCATCAACGGCCAAGACCCAGAGACTATAAAACCCAGCTCCCAGAGTGAGTGGCCGCATTTCGGCCGCGCAACATCTTATTATCTCATTCTTACTTTGGACAACCTGGCAGGCTACCGAATGTAACCTGCCCACACGGCAGAGTCTGGCAAATTCCTCATGGCGTACCCAATGTGCCAAATACCAGTAACAATGATGGGTCTCATTCTCCTAACCCTGAAAGATCCTTGAATGTGGGATTTTTTAGAATCTCAGGGCTAGGACAAAGGAGGCGTTACTGGTGCCTGCTCGAGGCAGTCGAAGAACAACAGGATGATCATGATCGTGATCGTGAATACGCCATGGGGAGCTTTTCAGGCTCTACCGTGAGGGCAGGATACTCTCAGTAACTTGCTGGGCTCTCCGATATATATATATATATATATATATATATATATGATTTTGTTGCCTACTGTCTGAACCCCATCAAATATGGTGTGGTAATTATGGAAAATGGGTAGGAAGTGTCTTATGATGTGTCATGCACTAGCAAAGCGGCCAGGCAGTCCGAAAGCAGCCTGGAGTATGGGGGCGGTTGGGCTGTGGAGGTCGGCTGATGGGGCTGGGTCCCTTGAGGCATGGAGGGCTCTCATCCACCCCACTCTGGGACGCCCCAAATGAAAACAGCCTGGCCCAGAGTCCGCGTGGAGTCTGCTTCTCCCCCTGACTCCTTGGTAGCCTGCTAGTGGGAGACCCTCGACTCCAATCCTTCACTGTCTCCTGTCCTGGAACCCGGCAAGACCTCATCATGCATGAGTGCATCTCCATCCACATTGGCCAGGCTGGTGTCCAGATTGGCAATGCCTGCTGGGAGCTCCACTGCCTGGAACATGGCATCCAGCCTGATGGCCAGATGCCCAGAGATAAGTCCATTGGGGAAGGAGATGACTCCTTCAACACCTTCTTCGGTGAAATGGGTGCTGGCAAGCTTGTGCCTAGGGCAGTTTGTAGACTTGGAACCCACAGTCATTGATGAAATTCACACTGGCACCTACCGTCAGCTCTTCCACCCTGAGCAGCTCATCACAGGCAGGGAAGATGCTGCCAATAACTATGCTCGTGACCACTACACCATTGGCAAGGAGATCAATGACCTCGTCTTGGACAAGCTGACCAGTGCACCAGGCTTCAGGGCTTCTTGGTATTCCACAGCTTTGGTGTGGGAAACTGTTCCAGGTTCACCTCCCTGCTGATGGAACGTCTCTCTGTTGACTATGGCAAGAAGTCCAAGCTGTAGTTCTCCATTTACCCAGCCTCCCAGGTGTTCACTGCTGTGGCGGAGTCCTACAACTCCATCCTCACCATTCACACCACCCTGGGGCACTCTGATTGTGCCTTCATGGTGGATAATGAGGCCATCTATGGTATGTATCATAGAAACCTTGATATTGAGCGCCCGACCTACAGTAACCGGAACCACCTTATTAGCCAGATTGTGTCCTCCATCACTGCTTCCCTCCGATTTGATGGGGCCCTGAATGCCGATCGATCTTGGTGGTCACATTAAGTAAAATTGGGTTCAAGTTATGAGACAAATGTTGGTAAGTGAGTAGCTGTGGAGGTAGGCACAGTGGGGGAGGAGCGACTAGAAGGGAAAAAGCTCTGTATGCATGAGTATATGTGCACATGGCCACACTCATGCACAGACACAAAAGTCAAACTTACTAAAAGTAAAACTTGAAGGTTAATTGAAGAAAATGTCATGACCTCATAATCAATTAAAAAAAAAACCTCTTAGGACACAGACCAGTGGAACTCCGGAACTCTTCATATCAGCCTAATTCTCAAGGTATAATTGCCGATGGTCCTCTCATAAGGAAGTCCTGGGAGGGGGTTGTATAGTGTAGCAGTGCTATAGTACAGTGGGTAGAGCGTTTGCCGACCCGGGTTCGATAGCCAGCATCCCATATGGTTCCTCTATGACTGCCAGGAGCTAATTCCTGAGTGCAGAGCCAGGAATAACCCCTGAGCATCACCGGGTGCAATCCAAAAAGAAAAGAAAAAGAAGTCCTGAATATTTTTCAAAGCTAATAACAGACTGATGAGTTGTAGAACATCGAGTAGAGATGATTTTATCTTTCCAAAAATCTAAATTCTCAATGGTGGGTATCAAAATAAAAAAGAAAACTTTTACATTAGTTATAAGGACTATATTACAAACAACCATTTTATTTATTTATTTATTTTTTAAAAATTTTATTGAATCACTGTGAGATAGTTACAAGCTTTCATGCTTGGGTTACAATCACACAATGATCAAACACCCGTCCCTCCACCAGTGCACATTCCCCACCACCAATATAACCCCCTTTTCCCACCCTCCCCCTGCCCTCCATGGCAGACAATATTCCCCAAACTCTCTCTACTTTTGGGCATTCTGGTTTGCAATACAGATCCTGAGAGGTTATCAATGAACAACCATTTTAACAAGCTGATGAGTATTATAGTGGGTCAGCAGATGATGAGATTCCAGGACCAAAGTAAATAAGACAACCCCAAAATCTTCCTTTCGTCTTGCGCAGTCCTCCGGGTTTCAGGGATTCCTTGTGATGGCACTGGAATTTATTATAAACATCACTGTGCCTAGTGTTTATAGTTTGAAGTAAAGTATACCCAAGCTAATTTAGAGTAATTTGTTTTGAGTTCTCTTTCCATATGGTCTTCATTAAGTTTTCTCCATTACTCCTTTTGTGATGTTTATTAAAGTTCGAATTAATGAGCTGCTCTAGTATTTACATCAGCTTGACCTCAGTCAGTCTATTAACCGTGCCTCTTACAGTCAGCCCTTGCTTGATGACAGAGTCCCAAGATTCCCAGTGCCTGGTGCTATCGGAGCCCACACAATGGAACAACATTTTAAGCCTGCAGCTGGCTTATCCCTGGTTACCAAGTTTCTGGGAAGCATCCTTTCCCTCGTGCTTGATTTAATCTTGTGCTGTTTTATTCCTCATGTCCCCTAAGTGAACAATATCCACTGCTAGGTAGCATTGCATTCACACAATGAGCAAATTACCTAACAGCAATTTCCCAGAAAGTCTCCCGTAGTTAAACAAGGCATGGTCATATTTCTAATATTTTGCTATTGGGGCCTTGTTGTGTCCAAAGGGACTGCTCTTGTCTTGGTCAGCTGATTCCTAGAGAGGCAAAGTCAATACTGAGCCCCTAGTCAGAGCCCTCATCCTTCCACTCTCTCCTTCACCAGTGCTTAAATACTTTGGATCTAAATCATTTCATTTTATCCAACCATCGGAGCCTATTCCAAATAGTCGATCCACAATCTGGTTACCCTGATTTGTTTATGTCCTAGAGACAATGTGATGAAGCTTCTCGACCTTGTCCCTCTCTTCCATCTCTTCCTCTTCAAACTTGTTGCTTCCCTGTGTGGTCCTCTCTGTCATGGCATCCCCTCATTCTCTTGGGAGCTTTGCACAAGCTGATCCCTCCACCTAGATCCCACCTGCTGAAATTTGACTTGGTTTGCAGGTCCCTTCCAAGTACTAATGCTTACAGGATTGCTTATTAATCATACTTGATGCTCCTTCATGTCTTTCCACAGCTTCTGTGAACACATTTTCTACCTCTAAATTACAAGTCCGAGGGTTAAAAAAAAAACAGACTCTCTATTTCCCTATGCAAAAAGCCTAAGACTATGTCTTACATAGAATATTCTCTCATTTCCCCACTTATGACAGAATACATGTCTGACTGCTTTAGTATGGAATTTCTTTGAAGCTGTTCTTTATCTTAACAACACACATAGAGTTTTTATTCAAATCTACACACAGTGTAGATTCATACATAAATGCTTAAAATGACTCTTACATAAAATTTAGACTTCAGAAACTGCCTTGTGGCCATGGTTATGCTTTAGTCAGAATTTCTAGTACATGGCCCTTGAGATATTTATTTTCAGGTAAGAGTAGTAGTAAGTTTTAAAATGTTTATTGACTTGAACAAACATAATGTAATATATAGTGACTTATTTGTTCCAAATGTCAAATAATTGAGAAAAATATAGTCTGGAGAGATAGAGAGTTTGTCTTAAGAAGCTTAAAATACCATTTCAGAGAAATATTTGAAATAGCAGAAAACATCTGAAATATATGGCATTTAAATTTGCTGGTATTTCCTCCTACAAGTTCTCTTCCTTACATTCAATCTGAGAAGTGATTATGTTAATATTCTTGGAGTCAGTTGCTCTGTAAACTTATAAACACAGAATCCCACAAAAAAAAAACTTTACCCTCTATTTCATGGGATAAGGTATATTAGCCCATGAAGTTTGGGGTCCATGTTTATTTTCAAGGTTACTTTATAATAAAAGCTGAAAAGACCTTATAAGTAACTGACATTTAGAACAAATATCTTCTCTCACTGCTGAGGAAGTATAACTCAGTTTTAATGAAAATGCCTAATGGTGAGTTCTAAAATGGCCTGGGAGAACACCAGGTTAATAAAATGCATTACGAAATTAGTATATTTCTAAAATGGAGTACACAAATAAATAAAATACCCCTCACTCTAAGCCAAGGCCGAAATAGACACTAATGCTCAGGCACTTCAAGAAATAATTTTCTAAACATGTCTTACGAACCAAAGATGTTTAATGCCTCCCAAAGTAAATCTCTCCACAGGAATACAAAATATGTTTTTACGATAATACAGCAGTAATGAAATCTAGATTAATATAGAATTAGATGAGTATATAGAGAAATGTTTTCATGTAATAACCAAAACCTCTTCACAGTTACCTACACCTACAATCAAATTGATAACGACAAAGTGCATTTCTAACCAAGCAAGGCTACCTGGACACAGACCTCAATGGTTTCCTTTGCATCCTTGACATATCCAGACAAGAACCCTATTATCTGTAAGAGTCTTGAACCTTAGTATCTGTTGAATGGAGAGGTGAAATTAGGTCAGCACCAAGTAAGCACACAGCAGAATTTTTCTCTCTCTTATATAGAGTCACCACGACGGCTTCTGAATCCGTCTACTAATCTGGCATTGTGTTGATTATTATGTCTTTCTCTTTCTGAATGGATTTGCTTGTCGTTTTCCTCCCCGGCCTACTCACAAAGCCCACAGAGATAGAATTTGTTCGAGTGACTTCGACAGAGTCATGGAATGCCTGGCAACCATCGCCCCTTTCTTAACGCTTATCAAGCTGCCCCGTTCCTTGCATCAGGGCTCTCTGCAACAGCTGCTCCATCACTTAGCCTGGCTGTCTTTCTGGTGCTGCACTTATTCTGAATATTTTCTGTTGCACTTGACTGAAATTGCATATATGCAGTAAAATCACTGAACTGAGAACGATCTGGCCGCCTGCAGTTTCTGCAAGGCAAACAGCGTCCACAGGAGAATGTCATCATGGACTGATGATATTTCAGTCACACTCTGACTGCACATGCAGGTTTAATCAACTTCGCCATGGATGAAATTCAGAGTGGATCCCTTTTGTTTCACTTATCCTTAGAATGAATACACACAGGAAACTCATTTAGCTCCCACCATTCATCATGGGTTGCCGTAGTAAACATTGATTTTATTTTCTCAGGTCAGAAATAATAAAATCAATGGCAAGTTGCATTTGCTCATATCTTTTTATTCAGATTCCCTGACAAATATTAAACACTTCACGTTGCATTGAAGGATTAGGTTTGTGAGTTTATAGGTTCCAGTGTCAGTAAAGGTTAAGAATTAATTGCACATGAAACTGCATTAAATTTTAAAGGGAGAGAGAGTAGTTATCATGAAACATGCATGGACACATTGCATTATTTTATTGTATTATCCACTAACTCATTCGTTACTCATTTTTCATTATTCATTTAGTTATATGAATGTGGCGTTTGGTATTTTTCATAGAGATCAAAATTAAAATTAGGCATTGATATGCAAAACTTTTAAAATGTAAAACTTCACAATCTAGAAGTACTCATTATGTTTGGAGGCATTAATTTGTACATTGGTAAAATACTAGGCATTCACTGTGCATGACTAAGCCCTCTTTGAAGCATTGTGGATTCTCTTTATTTTAGCCAACTATGAGTAGTTCTCATATTTCAGTGGGAATCATGAGGGCACAGACAAGGAGTACATTGGAAAAGAAACTATAGTTAAGGGGCTTCAGCTATGTTTGTTGTTGTCACTGTTGCTTTACTGCTCTATGACTCCACAGAGGGACAGAGGAAGAAGAAATCAGAGAGATGAGAAATGTCATTTCAGATTGATGAAAAACTGCAGTGCCAGGAATAGGGGTGTATAATAAGTGACCAGGAAAAAAAATGTATGGAGGAACATGATGGGAAAGGCTATGATGACCACATTTCCTCTTCAGCAATGGAAAGCCATTGGTGAAGTTATATTCTATACTGGCGTGTCAAAACAAAACAAAACACACAAAAAGAAATACTTCTCACACTGTAAATTATTGTATTGCTTAGTTCAGTTTAGTTTTGGGTAAATTAATAATCGCAACAATAATCTATGAATATTACAGTAGATACTACTTTTCTGTTTTGGTATTGATCTTACAGTGTTCATAACTGGTTCATTGAGAATGTGGTGAACACTGTTTTAGACCTAGAAGTCCTGAGTTCAATTGCTTGTCAATGTTTTTTTTTTTTTTGGTAAATTGTAAGCAATTTGATTTCTTGGAGATCTGGGGGGGGGGGTACATTGGTAAAATATTAGGATAGCATAATCCAAAACTATCTTATGGGTCTGGAATAAGAACCAGGTTAAATAATGTTTATAAATTATTTTTAGATAATTAAGACTGACACAAGCTAGAGCGATAGCCCAGCGGGTAGGGTGTTTGCCTTGCATGCAGCTGACTCGGGTTCGATTCCTCCATCCCTCTCGGAGAGCCCGGCAAGCTACCGAGAGTATCTCGCCCGCACAGCAAAGCCTGGCAAGCGACCCGTGATGTATTCAATATGCCAACCACAGTAACAACAAGTATCACAATGGAGACGTTACTGGCCCCGCTCGAGCAAATAGATGAACAACCGTGCTACAGTGCTACTGACACATGAAAATTGAAGTTTTAAAAAAAAATCTCCAAGTGAATTGAGTGAACAGGAGTTGAAAATAAATACAACAGGTATTTGTTTTTAATGCCTCTTCGTGTAGGCTAAGTATATCATCTTAAATACTGTTTTAATTGGTTAACATGGTGATGATCCATATAGAAATTATCTTATAAAAATATGCGGTGTACATAAAAGGATTGGCCTCGTATGAATGGCATCTTTAGAACTGTGTAGTGCATTAGCTGCACAATAATATATAATATCTGTGCCAACGTGGGAGTTGGAGAAAGTGAAAATAGTGAAATTGCGGTGTGTGAGGAGATTTCAGTTCAGAATTTTCCAGAGTCGACAGACATGATTGGCTGAATACAGAGCCTGATAAAGTTATGCTCTTTCAGCTCTTCCTGTTGCAAGATCTGTGAACACTAATCAAGATAATTCAATTCTAGGTGCTCTGGATTTTGTAGTCATAAGAAAGAAAATATTAACGATGCCTACCTCATAAGGTTATTGTAAAATACATTTGTACTTCTCACAGTGGTCAGTAAAAGCACACAGTAACAACAAAGCCTCCAATGGAGACGTTACTGGGCCCGCTCGAGCAAATCGATGAACAACGGGAGGACAGTGACAGTGACAGATATAAAGGAATGACAATAAGACTGACAATGTACTTTTCTCTGACAAAAACAATTGTCAGATGGCAATACAGAAGGTTAGAGGGACAGTAGCTGTTAACCTGTCATTTGATAAGTCTAGATAAATTATTAAGATCTTTTGAGATAAAAATATTTTTCAGGTCAACCTAAGAAAGCATACAACTCATAAATCTTCACTAGAGTTATCCAAGGATACACTATGTGAAAAGATGAATTTATGAAGCCTGACTAATAAGATAAAATATATTTAGAAGGGCTTACATCTTTATTAACTATACAACTCATGATTTTTGTGTTGAAAACAGGAAAAAATTAAATTAGATAAAAATCATAGTAAGGAAGGAATCACTTAACAAGTAGTCAGAGCAGGCTAAAAATTGTGTGATCTCTAGGAGGATATTGAAATATTGAAAAATTTCAAGTACGACTAGAAATACATAGCCTAAATATTTATATTTGAAATTTCAAAGTGATCTATGACACATAAAATACAAGATCCAGAATCCAAATTGCAGGGTAGCAATGTAGGGGTGGAGTAGAGGAAGGGTGGAAGCTTGAAAAGAATCAATCATTTTATAGAAAATCTGAATAAGATGGTAGAAGCAAAGCATCATTGTTTGCAATAGCTTAAGTAAAGAAACTTACAAGTAGAATAAATAAATGTATGTTTAATTGATAAGCAAAAAAGACATTTACATTAGTGAGCAGGAGAAGCCATATATCAACAGGCTAACTTAAAGGAAAAAGTATATACCAAGAATGATAATATTGATATAAATTTATATTATGAAAACCTAGAGTGAGAAAAGGGAAAAAAAAGAACTAAAATCGAAAAAAAGGGCAAATGCCTAAAGTTAACATTTTTATCATTTTAATCAAATTTTCTGATTGCTTTTTATGAACATTTAAGCATTTTATTTTATTTATTTATTTATTGTGCTTTTTGGGTCACACCTGGCAATGCACAGGGGTTACTCCTGGCTCTGCGCTCAGGAATTACCCCTGGCTGTGCTCAGGGGACCATATGGGATGCTGGGAATCGAACCCGGGTCGGCCGCGTGCAAGGCAAATGCCCTACCCGCTGTGCTATTGCTCCAGCCTCTACTTAAGCATTTTAAAGCCAGCTTCTTATGTGCCTATTATTCTTGTTTTTCTGCTTTTTTTTTTTAATTTCAAAATTCTTTGTAAAATATATAAGATCTGCTCTGTAGATTTAGAATTTTCATCTTCCTTCTGCCAGAGCTCTTGAACAAGAAAGAGGAATGAGGGGGATGACTGCATTTAATATTTGATAACTGCCTCCATATTCCAAGGAAATCTGTTTCTTTCTGACCATCTTAAATCTGTCAACAACTTCGAACCTCACTATAAATCCAGTTCTGAAATGACGGCACAATCACAAACTCAATTATTTTGGCACAGGCCTTAGTTTAATTGCAGATCACACATTTTCAAATTACACCCCAATGTAGATTGTCCCTAACTGTCCAAAAATATTGGATTAATTACTCGGTGATGCTTTTCTTGGTATGCTCTTTGGTACGCTCACTGGTAAAGCCGATTAGTGATTCCCTAATACATGCTTGGGTTTCACATTTAGCACAGTTCATATTCAACTACCTCTTAAAAATTCAAAGAATGTCAGAACTTGGGAAAAGAAAGGTTTTAAAGACCTGTTATCCAGTGAGTCTATTTAACAAATGAACAAATTGAGTTTGAGAAGTTAAGTAAATTTTCAAAGGTCATACAAATCAGTGAGGGTAACTTCAGATTAAAGCTCTACTCTCTCTTCAAATGTCAGAATTTTAATGATAAGTTTTGCTTGTTTGTTATTCGGGTTAGTTAGGGTTCTCAGGGCTTATTCCTGGCTCTGGGCTCAGGGATGACCCCCTACCAGTACTCTGGGGACCATATGTGGTACTGGGGATTGAAATCCAGTGGTTGCCTTACCTACTGTATTATCTCTCCGGCCCTTTAATTGTGCATTTTTAAGAGACTATGGGAAATTGGAAAAGCAAGTGGTAGAAACATACTTCAGCTTTTCAGCTTTCCTTTCTGGCATGTTTTTTCATATTTTTCAGGTCACAAAAATACTGATGCAGTTGGGAAGTCATGTAACTTAATAGTTTTAAATGATCAGATTTCCTGAAGGAATATAAAATATATATAATACAAGATTCTTATTTTTAATAATCTAGAAATTTCTCATTAAAATTTCTAACTTTTTCTATTATCCGAAGCAAACATAAAAAGTAAGCAAGGACACCTCAGTTTATAAATGCAATTATTAAGTACCACCTTGAGTCCCCAACCTGAATAAATTAGGGAACAATTTAAATTTTTTGGTGAGTCACACCTAGCAGTGCTCAGGGTTTACTCTTTACTCTATGTTGAGAGATCACTCCTGGCAGGGAGCATATGTGATATCAGGGATAGAACTTAGCAGTCTGTGTGCAAGACAAGTGACTTACATGCTGTGTTATCTCTTCAGTTCCATAGATGCAAATATTCTAAGATCTCAACAAACTGAATTCAATAGTGTGTTAGAAGGACTGCACATCATGATCAAGTAGAATTTATTCCAGGGCTATAAATGATGCAAATCAATTCATGAACTATATCACATCACCCAAAGGAGAGATGAAAATTACGTGATTGCATAGATGCATTGAAAGATTTTGACAAGATTCAACAACTGTTTAATGATAAAAAAAAAATTGAACCCCGACAACATGAGACTGGGAGAACATGCTTCAACAAGGTAAAGTTCAAGTGCAGCAAACTCAGAGCTAATATCTTACTCAATGGTGAAAAATTGAAAGGTTTTCCTTCAGAATCAGACAAAGGACAAGTTTCTCTACTCTTGCCACAATTCAATATTGTACTGGAATTTCTAGTAATAGAAATTAGGTTTATTTTAATGAAAGTGTAGCGATAGCATAGTGGTAGGGCATTTGCCTTGCGCACGGCCAGCCCGGCCAAGCCAGGTTCGATTCCTCCACCCATCTTGGAGAGCCTGGCAAGCTACCAAGAGTATCTTGCCCGCACAACAAAGCCTGGCAAGCTAGCTGTGATGTATTCGATATGCCAAACACAGTAACAACAAGACTCACAATGGAGACATTACTGAGCCCGCCCCAGCGAATTGTTGAACAACGGGAGGACAGTGCTACAGTTTCTATGTGGAAAAGTAGCTAAATTATCACAATTTGCAAAAGACAAAATAATATTCATCAAAAAGCCTGACAACTATTACAAAACAGTAAACCAACACAGGAAAGTGATAGGCTGAAAAATCAAATATAACAAACTTTCTTGCATTTCGATATGCAAAAAAATGAACTAGCAAGAGGAAGTTTTTAAATACCATTTACTATTGTATTAAAGTATTTAACTACCCAAGACTCCAAAAAAGGGGTGAAAGACTTTTACACATAAAATGGCAAGTCACAAAAAGGAACATAAAAGGACACAGGAAAAGGAAAAGCTATCACATGTTCAAAGTTCAAAAAAAAAAAACTGCTCAGTTTTCTTTGTTTAAAATGACCATTCTAGGGCTGGAGAGATAGCACAGCAGGTAGGGAATTTGCCTTGCATGCGGCCGACCCGGGGTTCGATTCCTAGCATCCCATATGGTCCCCTTAGCACCGCCAGGAGAAACTCCTGAGTGCAGACCCAGGAGTAACCCCTGTGCATCGCAGGATGTGACCCAAAAAAGCAAAAAATAAATAAATAAATAAAAATTTAAAAAAATAAATAAAATAAAATGGCCATTCTAGGGTGCTGAAGCTATAGTACAGCAGGTAGGGTGTTTGCCTTGTACAAACTTGTCTGGGGTTCAATCCCTGACATCCCATGGGATGGGATGGTCCCCCAAGCACCCCAGGAGTAATTCTTGAGTGTAGAGCCAGGAGTAACCCCTGAGCATTGCCGGGTGTGATCCCCCTCGAAAAAAAAAAGACCACTCTACCCAAAGCATTATACAGATTCATTAGAAAGTCAATGATATTCTTAAAGAAGGTAGAGCAATATTTGCAGTCCTGAGTTCATCACATCGCTAGTCACAATAGCTAAAATCTGGAAACGACAGAAGTGCCTTAGAACAGATAATTGGATAGAGAAATTGTGGTGTGAATCTGCAATAAAACTCCACTCCGGTATAAGAAAAGAAGAAATTTTGTAGTTCTCTGTCGCTTGAAACTTAAAACTAGATGCTATCGCGTTGCATCAAGATATAGTGGTGAAATATTTTCATTCTTGAAAATATTGAAGAACCTGGGAATGGTTGCTATCACTTCCGCACCAGCTATATCACCCTCAGTATTCTCAGGAGTGACCCCTGAACACAGAACTAGTGGTAAGTCCTGCACAGTATTCGGTGGGCCACTCCCTCCCAAATCCCCCCTTTAGTTGAAGAAATTAAACACGTCCTCCTAAATACTCTTCTTAAGGGTATTTGGGGAAGACCACTGATAATAGCACTAATGCCTCAGGACTCAAGGTGTACCTGAAGAACCAGTTTCAGCAAACCTTCTCACCTCTCCCCTCTGGAGGAGGCCTATAGCTCAGGGAACTTATTGTTCGCTTGCTAATGAATCAGCTGCTATTATAGACTATAGGGATGGGGGCGGGAGTGGGGGGAGTAAGTCAAGTTAAAATACATAGGCCCGGAGCAATAATACAGCCTGCAGGGTCCTTGCCTTGCACGGAGCTAAACTGGGTTCAATTTCCGGCATCCCATCTGATCCCTCTAGCCCTACCAGGAGTGATTTCTGAGTGCAGAGTCAGCCCTGAGCACCGCAGGTGTGTCCCCAAAACAAAACAAGCAAGCGAACAAAAATACAAGGGTCTTGCATTTAAAAATAACATAAAATAAAAAGTGATTAGAAAATGTCCTTTGACTTCAGCAGTTACAGGAAATGGAGGATTGGGTGAAAAATAATGTGTGCAATGACCGTAATTACGTATTTCAGGTCATGTTGTTAATTAGTCTGCCCTGTACATAAGAACATATATTACTATTAAAATAATTATCTTATGTCAATTTGTCATGTTGGCGAGGTCACTGACACCACCAACGTCCCCTTGTAGCATGTTCCGAGGAACAGTTCTTCTCCAGACTAGAGCCATTACAGACTGGATTCCACAGGACGGCAAAAGATCATGTGGCCGCCCACCTACCAGATGGTCAGACTTCTTCATCAAGACCCTGAACGTGCGGTTTAAGACTCTTCGTGTTCCTGGAGCGAGCAGACGCCATTGGGTTACACTAGCACTCAACAGGGATGAATGGAGACGTTACCGGCATCCGTTCGAGCAAATCAATGAGTGACGGGATGTCAAGTGATCAAGTGATGTCAATTTGTCACAAGGTCTCCTAGGAATCAGAATACAAGAGTGAAATTCCTAAGGAATTAGGATGTAAATCTTGCCTCCTCTGTTGACTCTACCTTATCTGCCCCTCCTAACCCTCCCCTCATCCCACTTCACCAGAATGCAGGTGTCCTGAGCTGTAAATCACGGGGAGCCAAGTGGACATGGAAGATAACCAGATGTCTGAGTTATGAGATACTCACTAGCCACAATGCCTCTGTACACAAATGCTGATCTTTGAATCTATAGGCTAAGGAGTGATGTGCTTTTAAATGGATTGGTTCAGAAAGTATATAAAGGTAAAGGTAAAGGCCCTCCCGTTGATCATCGATTTGCTCGAGCGGGCCCAGTAACGTCTCCATTGGAGACTTTGTTGTTACTGTGTTTGGCATATCGAATACATCAAGGGTGGCTTGCCAGGCTCTGCCGTGCGGGCGAGATACTCTCGGTAGCTTGCCGGGCTCTCCGAGAGGGGCGGAGGAATCGAACTCCGGTTGGCAATGTTGGCTGCGTGCAAGGCAAACGCCCTACCACTGTGCCATTGCTCCAGCCCCAGAAAGTACATGCTGTTATGAATCTATTGGCCATGAAATGCGTGGGTTCTGCTGTAACGGCCAGAGAAGGCCTATGTAAGATCCCCTTTGAAGAAGTTCGGGGTCTTGCCTAACCTATTGACCTGCATGTCTGTATAGGCGGCTCGACCCTGGCTACCCAGTCTTACAATAAACCTTGCTTGCAGTTTGCAGTCTCTGGAGTCTCTTTGTCGTTAAAGGGCGATCACGATCCACGTCCCAACACCAGGTTCTCCCGTGTGCTTCATTCTTCAGTTTAATATCCTCAATCACTTTACCTGTTTGTCTCCTTAAGCAGGAACCAGTCCCCTAATTTATTTACCTATTCAGATCAAGAGAAAGTTTATTTATCAGCCTCAGGAAGAAATGAGAAGAATAATTATGAGGCCCCTGCATAATCACGTGCTCAAACCTTAGTGAATCTTTGTTGCCAAATGGAAAAGCTCTAGGACTAGCTAATCCCATCTCTGTGTCCAAGATGAAGGACTATTTTTTAGAGAATAGATTGGGAAGCTTGTGGACAGACAACATCCAGTCGCAACCTAGCCACTTCATTGATCGTAAATGAACAGAATTAGCACAGTCACTGTTTCATTTCTAGCCCTCTTCCATTTACATCTTCACCATTGTTTCCTTTTCCTTATACTAGACAGACAATAATTTGAAAGGAAATTAAACAAATTATAACAAAAAAAATTTTAAGCACCACAAATGGCCTGAGACTTGTAACACAGAAATTAATCTTAATGGCTAAATTGTTTATTTCAGATTTCAGTGCAGTTTGTTGAAGTACTCCTAAAAGAAGAAGAAAAAAAGATGAAAAGAAAATGACCTGAGGCTGGTGATGTTGCTTAAATTAAAAGACCTTAATCCATAGATCAAGACAGGACTTGATCACCTTTACAATTAACCTTTTTTTTCCTTTGAAGTATCAATCTTTAAACATTTAAGAATTCTTTTGGAAAAAATCAAATCTAAAGAGCTCTCTTGTTTAAAGATAAAAGACGCATAATTTTAAAGATTGCCTCAAGAAGGCATCAATCATGACGATTATACTGGGTTTACTCATTTTCCTGCCTCTGTCAGTGAACGAGAACCAATGTTCTGTCTAAATAGAGAGCAGACACACAAAAGCCTTAATTTTCTTTTTCCATGTCGTGTGTATAGTAAAGAAATCATTAAAGAAAGTACAAATCTCCTCCTAAATCAAAAGGCACATAAGCTTCATTATCTTGTTTCCTCTTTTCCATTCCACGGTGCTATTCCAGGGCTCCACCTGAAGGGCTTAGCTTACACAGAGAAAATCAAATACACACTAGTCTCAAGTCCCTAAATTAACAACCAGTGAAAAGAGGAACAGAAAAACAAAAGCTGGCTCCCATTTGCCCAGCCTTCTGGCTCATCGACCAAGAGAAGGCTTTGGCTGCTTGCTCATTTGCGCTCCTGCACTGATGACTTCTTCCCAGGAGGGAACCACAGAAAGAATCATTCACCCTCAAACTCTAATACTGGTAGCCTGGGGAAGGAAAAACCGATGAAAAAAATGGAATAGGACTTGCCTGAGAGCAACTCTCAATGATTTCGGAGAGGATTTATGTCATGTAGTCTCAAGTTTTTTAAGCCCAATTTAATAAATATACATCTTTGCAGGAGAACATTGTGCAGTATCAGAACCATTTTAATACTTTTCAACTAGAAACAGAAGTTTCCTATTACTGGCAAATTCTGGATTTCAACAACTGCAGAGAAAGCAATTTATCCTATTTCTTCCCTGTGCATTCAAGTTTTTATTATCCCATATTTTAAATTTCTCTACGATTCTAAATTAACAAAATTTAAATTTCTCTACGATAAAAATCAACAAAAGATTAAACAGTGAGGAAAGAGGATATTTTAATTAATTATTGCAATTTTTAGAAAAAGGAAAAAAATTATGCCATCATGTCGGTCTTACCCACTATGATGATGTTTATTTTCGTTTCAAGTTTTAATTTTGTCAAAATGGATTTGTAAATTTCTATTAGTAGGTGCAAAGAAACTTGTTCACGATTATTGTATTGCAAGATCTCTCTCCCTCCCCCCATGTGGTTTGTTGAAAAGTTATCTTTTGGGTGCTCAGGGAGGTAAAGATACTTGCCTGTACAGAGCCAACACAGTTAGGATCCCATCACCACATATAATTTCTCAAGCCCCACCAGGAATTATTTTGAGCACAGAGCAAGGAGTAAGCCCTAAGCACCACCAGGTAATCCCAGGTAATTCTATTAAAATTTTCCAAACTTTTCTTCTGAGAATATCAGAGACCTTTTTTTCCTTGCTTTAGAACAAATTGCCCAGGTAATGGTAAAATCAGTCCTAGCCATTTTCATGTCTCCTAGCTCATGTAAGACCAGCACTTCTTATTTCTCTGGCGTTCCTCTTTAAAATTTGATCATTTTCCCCTATATAAGTTTCCTTTAAAAAAAAAATCCTCTTATGTTACTGGAAGAATATTTTCTTTACCAGCATAAGTTTGAATGATTAGAGGCTTGTGAATTTATTGTCAAGAGACAGGTCAACAGAACAAAATTATTAAGCATGAATATTTTAGAAACATTTCAGATTCTCTAATGATTTATACACCGGTTTAATAAGAAAAGTTTGGTGCCTGATTACGTCTTCGAAATGGGGAAGGTTCTGGTGTGTATGTTTATATAACTTTTGGGGAGATCTCAGTCCTCAAAGTCAATCTTTATGACAACTAACTCTCACGGCAAACTGCTTTAGTCACATAAAGAAGTTCTAAAGAGATTTTTTCTGCATCTGCTGTAACAAGAATGTTTGCACTTTGCTGTCACTTAGTGGGATATTGTACTTTTAATGTTTTGTTGATTACAAATTATAAGTTCAGGGTTTCTGTGTAGATCACCAGGACACAAGCTTTAAATTTGGGTTTTATTTTCACTGTATATTGTTGAAGTTTTAATTGGGCTATTTGTAAATATTTTAAGATTTGATTTTATTTTAAACTTGACACCAGACTAAAGGTACTAAGGGCAGAAAAATTTGATGCCACAAAGAGAAGTTTCAAGTTCACCTTCTTGGGTGCACCTTTTTGTTCTTCATGTTAGTGCTTTGAAGTGAACTTTTCAGACTTGTTTTGATAGTGCAGGTCCACAGTGAGTGTGTGCCATCCTAGCAAAAGTGCCACCACTGGGGGTGGAGTGAGGAATTTCTTTTCACTTGGACACAATGCCGCCGTGAGAATAAAATGAATGCATTCCCACACTCTACAGTTTCAAAAGAGACACATATCAAGCAACACTTCCAAAAGAAATGAACTTTGAGAAAGGTCAAAGAATGCTTGCATAAATGTGTAAAGATTAGGAGCAATTTCTTTGTTTTATGCCCAACACCATGCTGTCACAGCCTCAATATTGTCATATCCTTGACCATGGCCGGTGTTTATTCCCATCCATCACCAATAAGTTGTTTCAATATTTCTGCTGGGGGTTCATTAATAGTCATCAAAGATAGCAAAAAAAGTCCAAAAAATATTTCTTTACTTCAATGTTGCCATCTTCAATATAAACTTATCTGAACACTGCAATTTTTTCTTTTAAAAATTTTCATATATATTTATTTTTAAGGTAATAAATGGAAATCAAGGTTCAAATTTTAAGTGAGGAGCATAAACTCTAAACCAAGAAAATCGTTCTGTCTTAATAACCAGGCGTGTTTCACAAATTATGAGAATAGTCTAAGATCAGTCTTAGAGAGAGTTGATTACCTAATGGGGAAAATCCCTGCAAGGAGATGTCCATAGAGCCCACTGTAGCACTGTAGCGCTGTCTTCCCATTATTCATCGATTCGCTCGAGCGGGCCCAGTAACGTCTCCATTGGAGACTTTGTTGTTACTGTGTTTGGCATATCGAATACGTCACGGGGAGCTTGCCAGGCTTTGCTGTGCCGGCGAGATACTCTCGGTAGCTTGCCGGGCTTTCCAAGAGGGGCAGAAGAGTCAAACCCGGGTCAGCCGGGTTGGCCGTGTGCAAGGCAAACGCCCTACCCATTGCGCTATCGCTCTAGCCTCTGTAGAGCCCAATTAGTAAAAAATTTTGAAAAACAAATAGAAACTTGTATTTATATATTTGGAGTCTGCACCAGGCTATTTTAACTCGGGGTACCCCAGAGCGGGGGGTTGAGAGTCCTCCCCACCCCAAGGGACCCATCCCTGGCAGCCGACCTCCACTACCCACTGCAACCAAGCTCCAGGCTGCTTTCCAGACAGAAGACATTTCCTACCCATTTTTTATTATTGCCACGCCATGTTTGATGGAGTTCAGACAGTAGGCAACAAATCATAGAGAGAATGTGTGTGTGTGTGTGTGTGTGTGTGTGTGTGTGTGTGTGTGTGTGTGTATACAGGAGAGCCCAGCAAGCTACGGAGAGTATCCTGCCCACACAGGCAGAGCCTGGCAAGCTCCCTGTGGTGTATTCAATTTGCCAAAAGCAGTAACTATTACAGGTCTCATTCCCCTGTCCATGAAAGAGCCTCCAATCATTGGGAAAGATAAGTAAGGAGAGGCTGCTAAAATCTCAGAGTTGGGACGAATAGAGACGTTACTGGCGCCAGCTTGAGTAAATCGAAGATTAATGGGATGACAGTGATACAGTGATAAAATAAGGTTCCTCACCCGGTAGTTGAATACAATTGTGTTTCAATTGGTTCAAAATGCATCGACACATTGTCCTATTGTGGCCACTTGATGGAAACCTAGAAGGTATTTTCCAGATGATCTCATTCCAGTCACCCTTTGGTTCGAAGGCTTGTATAAGTTTGGCCTATGACTTTCAGGAATTTGCTTCCTTTATCATCAGTATTTGAGCTTTGATTGATCCCACATCATCTCAGAACTCTAGAACTCAAGGGAACACTATTTCTATTCTAAAAATATCTGCATGGGTTCAATATGCACAAAATTCTCTGAAAAATCTAATGCAAAGTTTTTGAATGACAACTTGTACTTCATCAAATGACATGATTGCCCTTTTCTGTTTTCGAAATTTCTGCTGCATTCTATTTCTTTCCCTTTTCATCTTTTCTTCTCTCTATTTCCCCAGGAGTGTCTCATAATTTTCATGTGGTCTGATAATTGTAAAGTAGAGATGATTTCTTTTTATGTAAATGTCTCCCAAATTGTTAACATACTCGTCTCTCATTTAAATAATGACTAGAAATTGTTAAATTTGCATTATGGCTGCATAAAGCATTCTCTCATTGGAACAGGCTGTAAAATCTTTTGATGCTATGATTATATTGAGCTAAGAAATTGCTTTTTCTGACTGTTTCTGTTGGTGGAGGAGGGAGAAGAACATGCTATTTCTAAAGTGTTTTTATATTTGGGTTCATTTCTCTCAAAAATGCATAGCTATTGAGCCCTGTTGATTTTTTTGTAACAAAGACTGCAAGAACTTTTTAAAAGATGTAAGGCAAAGACTATCACAACCATAATCAGCTAGGAAAACTTGGAAAATTGTATATTAGAATTCAGATACTCAAGACAATATATTGGCTGTAACTAGAGAAATAAGAGATTACAATTCCTCGTTTACCATTGTAAACTAGGTCCTTATAAGACTTTTAAAGTTCTGATTCATATGTAATCTTGATTTAAGTGCTCATCTACATTTTGTTCTGAGATTTTATCCAATTCATACTTCCCATAATTTCCCCAGACCTCTGCTTAAATAGATTACAAAATGCACTCTTCTTTCAAATAGAACAGCTAGCTGTTTGCAAGATGAGATGAGAGAGAGAGAGAGAGAGAGAGAGAGAGAGAGAGAGAGCCAACTGGACCTTGGGAACCTTTTCACAAGACCGTGGAATAAAACTGTAGTAAATTTATTATATTTACCACTCAGAACCTCAAACAAAATAATAACGATGAAAATCAATGTGTACACTCCTCAAAAAACAAGAAATTGAGCTCCCATATGACCCAACAACTTTATCTACCCTCAGCCCTCAGTGTCCAAAAACTACTCAGAATAAACATTTGGCCTCCTAAGTTCATTGTAGCACTGTACACAATAGCCGAAAATCTGGAAACAACCCATCTGCTCAAGAACGATCACTATCACAACCATCCTATTGTTCGTCGATTGCCTTGAGCAGGCCCCAGTAACGTCTCCTTCATCCTAGCCCTGAGATTTTTTTAAAAAGTGCCATATTCAAGGCTCTTTCTGGGTTAGGAGAATGAGACCCTTCATTGTTACTGGTATTTGGCATATTGGGTACGCCACGGGGAGTTTGTGAGACTCTGCCGTGTGGGCAGGTTACATTCGGTAGCCTGCCAGGTTGTCCAAAGTAAGAATGAAATAATAGTATGTCTTATTCCGGGAGCTGGGTTTTATAGTCTCTGGGTCTTGGCCGTTGATGGGATTACACAGTGCCAGGGGGCCAGTTGGTGGGTGTGACCCCTGCCTACTGGGAGGTGGAGGATCTGGGTAGAGGATGCTCAGCCCTGATCTGAGCAGGCTTGGAGATCTCAGCCCCGGGACCCGCATGTCTGTGTTCCTCTGCCGGTACCTTCATGCGTGTGGAGAGTGGTCTCAGCATGGTGGTGGCTGGTTCTGGAGGTCTTCGGCTCAAGAACATATGACTGTATAAAGAAACTATGGTCATAAATACAATGGAACACGACTTGACTTTAGGAAACGATGAAATCTTACAAATTTGCTGCTTTAGGGAGAGTATCATGCTGAGTGAAGTTAGTCAGGGAGAGAGAGACTGGTGCAGGATGAACTCTCATTATGTGGGATGTAATGAATCATTGTCGAGGATAACAAATGCCCAAAGGCAACAAAGACTGAGAACTGGTCTTCAGTAGGAAGCTCATTATGGGAAGAAGAAGAGGATGGGTGAGGTGGGACCTGGTGGAAGGAAGCAGAAACTCTTGTGGAGGTTGTGATGCTGCAATGTTTTATACACAAAAAATCCTGAATTAACCAACTGCAGTGCCCAAAATAAAATGCAAAACTAAAAAATAATGATAGTCTCATGCTTGCAAAGCCTTTTTTAGTTTATACCACCTATCCAAATTTAAAAATTTATTTTTCCTCGTGGTAATTCTGTGAAGTAGATATCATTTTCACCGTTTACCCAGAATTTAGCCATAGCGTTTCAGTCATGGAAATTCTTTAAAATTTTTAAAAATTTTATTTAATGAACGATGATTTACAGTTATTGATAGTTAGTTTTATAATGTCCTAGCAGAAATCCCATCACCAGCATAAAACTGAAATTCTTTTTTTTTTTTTTTTTGCTTTTTGGGTCACACTCAGCAATGCACAGGGGTCACTCCTGGCTCTGCACTCAGGAATTATCCCTGGTGGTGCTCAGGGGACCATATGGGATGCTGGGAATCGAACCTGGGTCAGCCGTGTGCAAGGCAAACGCCCTACCCGCTGTGCTATCATTCCAGCCCCTCTTTTTAAGCTCAAAATTTGTTAACAAGATTTGACTTAAAATTCCACTATCAGGATTTTTTGTAAGTTTTGCTCAAGTCTTGGCTCCAGGAGTCAACTTTCAGTTATTATAATTTAGCATGTTTGAATTCATCAACTTTTTTTCTACAATTAAGTCTTCAAATGTAAATAAAGACCAGGGTCATTACGAGCATGCAAAATACCTGCAAAGCAGGGTCTGAGATAGCACAAGACAAACTCACTGATACAAAATTTTGTTTATGGTAGATCCACCTATTCTATCAGTGCATTCAGTATGTTGACACCAAACTGTCACTCTCTAAAGAAAAAAATTAAATTGTAGCAGTAAGGGCTTTATAGGTCTCTGTCAGTTAAATGTGAAACTTTGAGAGAGGTTTCTGCTATTGCTGAAATTTCCCTCTTCAGTTTTAGTTCTATTTTAAATCTCTTTCTCTATTCTATGATTAAATAAACATTTTCATTCACTCATTAAATATTTCTGTTCACTCAGATTTTCAGGCTTCCATGATTCACAAAAATTGCTTAATATAGGAATAAACATTTGCCTAGAAATCCGGGTGGATGCACTGCATTTTGTGAGGTAACTCATATGAACTTGCCAACAAAAGAAAGTTTGTGTATAAACTTTTCTCTCCAGATATATGCAGCCTGGAGAAAATACTGGCCAGTGTTCCTCTTACATTTGCAGGCACTTTTATATTGTTTATAAATTATGGTAAAGAGAGTCATTGCATTTTTAAGACAAAGATGACTAGAAACTACTAAACAAATAAAATAAATAAGTCAAACAAACAAAACAAACCAACCATTTTTTAAAAAATTTTATTTTTATTAGTAAGACACCATGAGGTACAGTTGTAGACTTGCAAATTTTTGTGCTTGGGTTTCAGTTATACAATGATCAAGTACCCATCCCTCCACCAGTGCCCATTTTCCACCACCACAGGTCCCAGTATCCCTCCCACCCCCATCCCCTCCATCCCACCCTGCCTCTGTGGCAGGGCATTCCCTTTTGTTCTCTCTCTCCTTTTGGGTGTTGTTAACCACTTTTTTAAATGTCCAAATCTTCCCTATGTGGAGGGCCAATAAACTTGATGTGCCAAAATTCCCCCTGAAAGTAGCTAGCCTTCACTTTCAGACCCGACTCTTCCTTGCCCAAGAAGTTGCATCCTACTTCTTTTATTTTCATCTAATACATTGGGAATCTACAAATTCCACATTGTGTCTATGCCCAGTAATCCTAATAGCTCTGATGGAAGTTGGAGGTTAGTCCTAATGGAAGGAGGAAATGGAAGAACTATCGAATCGTTAATATACTAGAAGGTCAGGGAGGGGGAGAAATGCTTAATGGTTTTCTCTGTGGAAACAGAGACAGCTTGGGATCAGATTTGCAGAAATGATTCAATTAACAGCCATGTTTTTTTTTTTTTGCTTCACATATCATCTCAAGGATTTGAGATGGCTATTGTTGGTTGGCGATTAAAGAAGTAGCTTTAAATGTGAGCTCTTCTCAAATATAAAATACAATTAAAGACGACATCTTGAAGTCTGTGGCAAATGATTTTCTTTTGAGAAAAACTGAATACACATACTATTTACATATAGATAGCTCACGCTGCATGCATGCAGAATATATCTGTGCATAATTTTAAAGGACAGGTGCTAATTTAATGGAGAAGTGAGGGCTCATTAGTTCCCTGAGGATTGATTCTCCAAGCCAGAATAGTGCATGCAGCTCCTGCATAATCTTTCATGAATTGAATTTTCCTTCAGTATACCAAATTAGTGACTCTCTCTTTTGCCACTTAAAAGTATATAGACATTTAAAGTGATAAATGTTTCCAAATTCTGTTAAGAAGCCAGAAAGTCATTAAGACTTCGTGTGTGGGGGCTCTATCGTAGGAAAAGCATGAAGAAAGAGGCTTTATTCTGATAAAATCTGTTAGACCAGGGTTTTACTTTGAGATCAGTGTATGGTTTGGCCATTTGCAGAGTTTAATGGCTAATTCTGTGTGAGGTGCTTCCTGTCAGAGTACTCTGTTGGCCCCTTAGTTGTACCTGAGTGACCTACTCACTAGTTTCCCTGTGGTAAGAGGATTTACTCTTCATTACACTGACACAAAGATTGAATAAGGCCAAAGAGAGATGCTGGCTGATAACTGGAAAGTGGACTAATGGATCTATAAAAAAAAATCCTCAGGTTTTTTTTCATGAATATGTGGCACTCGTGATCCAACCCTGAGATCGTCTTTTCTGGCAATTCAGTAAAAATGGATACTGTAGTAATTCAGGGTTTGATGTCAGCATTTCTTGGAATTCGCAATTACTTCAAAACCCCACCTGCCACCAGAGATTAAATGTTTCAAAAGCAATCTAGAAATTCTTAAATACATTCTATCTTGAGAAAAATTATAACTCTGACTCATTTACTATCACCGGAAGTGCCGTAGGTATTCAACTAAGTCAATACTAATGAATAACTGCCTACGTTGAAAATGTAGAGGAAGTCAAGAAAACAGACACAATGTGGTGGACAGATGGTGTGAGTGAAGAGCTTAAAGTTGTTTTTTTTTAAAAAAAAATTTATTAGTGAATCACTGTGAGGTACAGTTACAGACTTACAAACTTTTGCGCTTGCGTTTGTTTCTGTCATACAATGACCTAGTACCCATCCAGTGTCCATTTTCCATCACCACGGATCCCAGTATCCCTCCCACCCCCATCCCCCTCATCCCATCCAGCCTCTGTGGCAGGGCATTCCTTTTTGTTCTCTCTCTCCTTTTGGGTGCTGTGGCTTGCAAAAGAGGCACTGAGTGGCAATCATGTTTGGTCTATAGTCCACTTTCAGCATGCTTCTCGCATCCTGGGAGGATCCTCCCAAAACCCTTTATTTGGTGCTCCCTTCTCTATCTGAGCTGCCTTTTCCCCTAGCACGCCCGGCTGGCCTCTAAGCCATGGAGTAATCCTCCTGGTACTTATCTAGGCTATTCTTGGGTATTAATCTCTTATTTTGTTATTAAAGTTGTTATTTTAAATTTTTTATTAGTGAATCACTGTAAGGTACAGTTACAGACTTACAAACTTCCGTGCTTGCGTTTGTTTCAGTCATACAATGACCTAGTACCCATCCCTCCACCAGTGTCCATTCTCCACCACCAATGATCCCAGTATCCCTCCCACCACCACCCCTCCCCGCCCAAGAGCTTAAAGTTTTTCGACTGTTGTCCTCCAAAGAATAAGGATTCATTACATACTATCGCATCAGATTAATATTAAGTTTGGTGGCTAAGGATGAGGAATTTGGGAATTGTTTATTATAGGAGAAAGGGCCATGGACCAAGAGCACAACGGGTAGGGCATTTGCCTTGCACACGGCCAACCTGGGTTCGATTCCTCCATCCCTCTCGGAGAGCCTGGTAAGCTACTGAGAGTATCCCGCCCGCAAGGCAGAGCCTGCCAAGCTCCCGTGGCGTATTCGATATGCCAAAAGCAGGAACAACAAGTCTCACAATGGAGACGTTCCTGGTGCCCGCTCGAGCAAATCTATGATCAATGGGAGGACAGTGCTACAGGAGAAAGGGCATGCATCTCTTCCAAATTAAAATTATTCGGGCCCGGGGGGTTGAAAGATAGTACAGCAGGCAAAGTGCTTACCTTGCAAATGGCCAACCCAGGTTCAATTCCCTTCTCTGCATCAACCCCTCCCAGGCCCACCCTCACGCCCGCTACCCGCCCCATCAGCAACACTGCCAAGGAGTGACCCCTCAGGGCAGAATCAGGAGTAAATCAGGAGAACAGAAGCGCCCTCTGGGGTTGCAAACGCTCTGCGGTGTCGTTGCTCGTTGATGCCAGTAGGTGGCGCCAATTCTCTGGCGGTCCTCAGTCCCTGACCAAAGGCGTGGGGCGCAGAGGTGGAACTGGGTAAAAATAGAACATTTCTGGGATGCTACTGCTAGAGCCTCACCTCTCCCCAGCTCTTCCGTAGCTTTCACGACTATAGGCCAAACATGACTGCCACTCAATGCCTCTTTTGCAGACCACAACACCCAAAAGGAGAGAGAGAACAAGAGGGAGTGTCCTGCCACAGAGGCAGGGTGGGATGGGGGAGATGGGGGTTGGGAGGGATGCTGGGATTCGTGGTGGTGGAGGATGGATGCTGGTAGAGGGATGGGTACTTGATCATTGTATAATTGAAACCCAAGCACAAAAATTTGTAAGTCTACAACTGTACCTCATGGTGTTTCACTAATAAAAAAAAAAAAAGAAATAAAATTTACCTTGGGGACCAAAAAAAAAAAAAGAGTTATCCAATTTAAACTTATCCATCAGAGGCCAGAAAGGCAATAGAGTTGCACGGGGCCTGAAGCTCTATACTACAGTAGCTGGCAGGGAGGGCACCTGCTATGCACAGGCCAACAGCTTCCACCCTGACACCCAGTATGGTGCCCCAGCCCTGACAGCAGTGATCTTTGAGCACAGAGCCAGGAGTAAGTCCTTGAGCACCACCAGGTGTGGCCCCAAGACCAAAATTAAATAAATAAATAAATAAATAAAACTACCTGAAAATTCAAGAAAATATTTTTTTCTCTTCCCAGTACCATACTGGATTTTATCAGATTTTAAAATATTTTCAAATATGATTTTATAAATTAAATGTTTTCATTTGCATATGTTTTACTTTCTTTAGATAAATGCTGGCCATTAATCTTTCTTTTATACATTATTAACTACTTCTTTAATCTCTTTTTCTGGTATTATCATAATAAAGATTGCATTTTTCTCCTTTTACCTGAGCTCTAGACTTCTTTTCGCTTATGTTACAGGTTTTTAGTGGCACCTAAATGTGTTATTTTTTTTTTGTATTAAAGTTAGGGAGCATACTGGAAAACTGACTAATTTGTCATAGATTCGTTCAACCATCTGTTCATTCAAGGAGCAGCTATTAAGTGATAGGTGATAGAAATATTCATGGAGGTAAAAACAAATTAATGATATCTTCTTATGGAATTTAAAACCTATCAACAGAACCATGATCACAATGATGATAATGGTGGTAAAAATGAAGATGATGAGGTTGATGGTAACTTAAGGTAAAAAGGTAAAGGTAAAGGTAAAGGCCCTCCCGTTGTTCATCGATTTGCTCAAGCAGGCCCAGTAATGTCTCCATTGGAGACTTTGTTGTTACTGTCTCTGGCATATCAAATACTCTCGGTAGCTTGCCGGGCTCTCCGAGGGGGTAGGGCGTCTGCCTTGCACGCAGCCAACATGGCCACCCGAGTTTGATTCCTCTGCCCCTTTTGGAGGTGCTGGACGGACCATATGCAGTGCCGTGGATGAAACCATGGTTGGCTGCATGTAAGGCAAGTCACTTACCCCTTGAATTATCTCTTCCAGAAAATTATTTTAAAAAAAGAAACACCTTGGGGCTGGAGTGATAGCACAGCGGGTAGGGCATTTGCCTTGCATGCGGCCAACCCGGGTTTGAGTCCCAGCATACCATATGGTCCCCTGAGCGCCGTCAGGAATGATTCCTGATTGCATGAACCAGGAGTATTCCTGTGCATTGCTGGGTGTGACCTAAAAAAAAGCAAAAAAAAAAAAAGACTTATTAAGGTATATAAAAACAATAAACGGGGATATATCTGGATAGCAATTATCATCTTTTAAAAGATGTTGATTCTATTTTGAAAGACCCTGGAAAAACAGCTAAAAAATCACCTATATGTTTAAATATATCAAAGAAAATTTTCTAGAAAATGATAGCAGAGAATTTGACTTAAAGACTAAATAGATTATATTTCTCAGATTTTAAAATGATTGGGGGGAGTGATGACTAAACAGTATTACATAAATGATTAATCACGGTGGGATTAAAAAATACTAAAATAGACATTAGATTTTACATGAAATTACTTCCAGAAAGCTTTTTATATGTACTGAAAGTATGAGAGTACTTCTCTCTGCGTCTTCACTCAGCAGAAGCGGTGAAGGAGATCTCCAGGATCTCTTTTTCTAAAGGACATAAATCCATTTATTAACTGGATGAGAACTTTACCCTCACATTTTCCTGAAGGTCCCTCCACCAAATGTTACCACTCTGGGGATTAGGTGTCCGCATGAAATGAGGGGTGGAGGTGGAGTGAGGGAGCAGGCATCAACTATTATTAGTCTCTAGAAGGTTCTATTAGTCCATAGAAGATTTATTTCTTTTTCTTTTTTAAATTTTTTTATTAGTGAATCACCGTGAGGTTACAGTTACAGACTTACAAACTTTCATGCTTGCCTTTCAGTCGTACAATGATGGAGCACCCATCTCTCCACCAGTGCCCGTTTTCCACCGCCAATGGTCCCAGCATCACACTCACCACCGCCACCCCGTCCCCCCTACCCCACCCCGGCCTCTGTGGCAGGCACATTCCCTTTTGCTTGCTCTCTCTCTCCGTTTGGGTGTTTTGGTTTGCAATACCGGTAGAGTAAAGTGACCATCGTATTCGGTCTATAGTCTACTTTCAGCATGCGTCTCCCATCCTGAGCAGGCCCTCCTAGCACCCTTGACTTGGTGGTCCCTTCTCTTATCTGAGCTGCCTTTCCCCCCAGTATGTGAGGCCGGCTCATAGAAAATTTCTTAAGCTTTCACTACTTTCTGGAATTCCAGCGCAGCTCTCTGATTTTTATTTTTGTTGTTTTTTTTGTTTTTTTTTTTTAGTCAAACACCGTGAGGTACAGTTATAGACTTATAAATTTTTGTGCTTGGGTTTCAGTTGTACAATGATCGAGTACCCATCCCTCCACTAGCGCCCATCCTCCACCACCACGGGTCCCAGTGTCCCTCCCACCCCCATCCCCCTTGTCCCACCCTGCCTCTGTGGCAGGGCATTCCCCCTTATTCTCTCTCTCTTCTTTTGGGTGCTGTGTTTTGCAAGAGAGGCATTGAGTGGCAATCATGTTTGGTCTAAATTCTACTTTCAGCATGCTTCTCCCACCCTGGGAGGGTCCTCACAGCACCCTTTATTTGGTGCTCCCTTCTCTATCAGAGCTTCCTTTTCCCCTAGCATATGTGGCTGGCCTCCAAGTCATGGAGCAAAAATTCCTGGTACTAATCTCAGCCATTCCTGGGTGTTAGTCTCCCGTTTTGTTGCTTTATGTTCCCCAGATGAATGCAATCTTTCTGTGTCTATCCCGCTCTTTCTGACTCATTTCGCTTAACATGATACTTTCCATGTAGTACCACTTGTATGTAAATTTCATGACTTCATCTTTTCTAACAGCTACATAGTACTCCATTGTGTAGATGTACCAAAGTTTCTTTAACCAGTCATCTGTTCTCGGGCACTCAGGTTTTTTCCAGATTCTGGCTATTGTAAAGAGTCCAGCGCAGCTCTCTGAACATGGCAGAATCCTTCCGTCAGCAGATGCAGACCGTTCTTTCTTTACCTGGGAGAGATTCCACACCAGCCTCGTCCAGAGCCTTTATCACTACAATAGCTGCAGCAGCTTCCATCCTAAGGGAGCGAGGCTGCCGTGGTTTTCCAGGGAGAGATGAACAGCACCGGGAAGCTTGCAGGAACAACATGAAAGGCCACATGGAGAGTCTTGGAGCCTCGTTCCTCAGAGTCTTCTTGGGGCTCCTTTGCTAGTTGTGCGAGGTGGGCCCTTTCCTGTCCTATTGAGATGAGTGTGTGAGAAACAGGCCTAATTTTCACTTGACCATTCCTCTGAAATTTTAAGCGCATTATTCTTGTCTTTTTTGACACCAAGTTTGTATTTTTCTATTAACGAATAAAATAAATCCCATAAGCTGTGCTGTCAGGGCTTCACTTCGATGAGATTTTTTTTTTCTACTGAAACATTTAACTGAACATGGCTTATGCATTAGCAATGTGTTCATTCCCCAGTGAACTGGGAATCCAATTCCTCCTTTTGAAGAAATCATTTATATGTATTTTATGGGTTCATTAAATAAAACAAGTGAAACACGTAGCAGCACAATATTACCAAAATACTTCACAGAATGCAAGGTGATTCCTTTACGGCTGATCTCCTAATTAAGTTCTTGTGCAATAAAGTAGTAGGGGGAAAAAAAAAACTATTTCATTTCTTTCTGAATGAAATTCATTCTCTTCAGTTTCAGAAATTAAAATAGGAAAATATTTAAGGCAAACAGCTTTCAAAACTAATCCCAGGGAGATTTCTTAATATAGCAGGCTGTTGGAAACGTGGAGTTATTCCCTGCCAGGCCTTTCGTAAGCTCCAGCCTCCAGCCCTCTTATCTGATTCTGAAACTGCCTCAGACATAATTGGGTTTTCTAAGACCTGTTTCTCTCACTGGACACAATTGTGAACAAAGGGGACTGAACTGGGAAAATAATTAATTTTAATGAGAGAGACACCGGGGGAGTGTGGGTGGGTTCCTCTGTTTTCTTTGATCTAAAATAATGAAATGTTCATGCAGCAAATAGAGCAGAAAGATTACAAACAGCCAGTCCTAAACAGAAGTGGCACTTCTATGCATCTAATGAAATCTCTTTCGACAAACCATGTTCACAACTGGGTTTGCTGAAGCATGACAGAACATCCTGGAGCTCTGGAGTTTTAATCTTCATTTGTAGTGACTACATTGTACAAAATATGTTCTCCCGAAAGGATTTGAAGAAGGTGTGACCAGTAATTTCTATCTCTTTAGATTAAAGGTAGAATTTTCTTCCATAGGTCTTTAAAATCTTTTTTGCTTTCACTCTTTCAAATTTTGTTTTGTTTTGTTTTGTTTTGTTTTGGGGGGGTCACACCCAGCGATGCACAAGGGTTACTCCTGGCTCTGCACTCAGGAATTACTCCTGGCAGTGCTCAGGGGACCATACGGGATGCTGGGAACCGAACCCAGGTCTGCCACGTGCAAGGCAAACGCCCTACCCGCTATGCTATTGCTTCAGTTCTTCATTCTTTCAAATTTTGCAGTAAGACTTTTACCTAGAGTTTCCTCTGACATATGAAAGGACCGTGAGCTTCCTAAGGAAGCAAAATGCTGTGTTTGTCGTTTTAACCCAGCAGTAAATATCAGGTAATATTAGAGCACATGCATTCAGTCAACATCGGTGGCACAAATGAATGGAATCCCTGGAGTCCACAAATGAATGTAAGCCCACCACTAAAATGGAACCAGTTTACATTGTGCTTTCTGTCTTTACAGTTTTCTATAAGCATGATTATTTGAACTTGTTGGGAGAGACCATTTAAGAATAGCAAATACACATCAGCATTGTAGTGACCCAGAAGCGTTTTTCTTGTTGAAAGGAAATGCCTCATTGGCCTGATAGTGGTTCCAGGCAGCCTTGCTACCAGTCATGATGGAGAGACCAGGATCCTTTCGTCCTGTTGCTCTGTCCACCTGAGCATGCAGTTTCCATTCTGGCCGGTCAAAGGGAAGAAAGGGAAGAGAAAGCAGAAGAATGATTTTTACTGTCTTGACCTGGAATTAGAATCCCTCTCTACTCTGAATGGCAGGACAGGTTGTTCTGACCTCCACCACAAAAGCTGGACACTCGGAGGAGGAGATGCCTGTGAATGTCATGAGTGCACCGTGCTCCAGCAGGAGACTCTGCCCTCGGCATTAGAACTGAGTATTTGGTTTTGGGAATCACGGTACATTTCCACTGTCACCTGCTATAATATTGTGGCTTACTGGGCGGGAAGCTCAAACAACTTCCTTGCATTTCTGGTGACTTCAGGATGCTTTGCTAGCAATAAATTACCTTTCCACAGAAGTGGGCACTGGTGGAGGGATGGTATTTGATCATTGTATAATTGGAACCCAAGCACAAAAATGTGTAAGTCTGCAACTGTACATCATGATGTCTCACTATTAAAAATTTTTTAATTAAAAAAATAATAAATAAATAAATAAAATAAAATATGACAAGCAAGGCAAAAAAAATAAAAAAAGAAGTATTGAGAGGATCCTCCCAGGATGGGAGAAGCATGCTGAAAGTAGACTGTAGACCAAACATGATTGTCACCCATTGCCTCTTTTGCAAACCAAACACCCAAAAGGAGAGAGAGAAGAGAGGGGAATGCCCTGCCACAGAGGCAGGGTGGGATGGGGGATGACGGGGGGTGGGAGTGATACTGGGATCCGTGGTGATGGGAAATGGCACTGGTAGAGGGAATGGGTATTTGATCATTGTATAATTGAAACCCAAGCACAAAAATTTGTAAGTCTACAGCTGTATCTCAAGATGTCTCACTAATAAAAATAAATTTAAAAAATAAATTAATTAAAAAATAAAAAAGGGGTTACACAAAACTCCCTTTTAACTTAGTCCTACACTAAGATGCTCCCCACTTGGAGAGCAACTTTCTTTTCTCTTCTACTTTCCAATAAACTTTTCTACATTCCAAAATAAATAAATAAATAAATAAATAAATTACCTTTCCACAGAGACTCTGCTAACTTTTACAGTAGAGATTGTCAACCGGTGTGTGTGTGTGTGTGTGTGTGTGTGTGTGTGTGTGTGTGTGTGCAAAATATTTTCCTCCTGTTCCCTATCCCATCCCTGACATTTGTTAATGGGTGTTTGAGTTACCACAAAGTGGGAGGGACGAGTACGTGCTCCTAGTGAGTAAGACAGCCAGAGATGCTGCCAAGCATCCGACAACGCACAGGACAGCCCCTCAGAGTGAGCAACTTTTTATCCTGAAAGTCCACATGACCACGATTGAGAAACCCAGTTTCCAACCGTACTCCTATCTGAAACACACAAGTCTTTGTGCATATTTTATATTTCCCATGGTAGTGATCCTTAACTTGGTACACTGTGTTAAGGGCTTACCTATACTTCATGTCATTAATTATATTCCCAAAAACTTGAAGGTGAGCCAAAGAAATAACATATTTTCCTGAGTTAGTATTACTTGACCCAAGAACACAAAGAATAAAAAAGATTAAGGAATTTCTCTAGCTGCTAAATGCTACGGTCTTAATCCAATTTTCGTTCATTTAAATTTGATTTTTTATTGATGTATAGCATGGTAGCACTGTCCTCCCATTGTTCATCGATTTGCTCAAGCAAGCACCAGTAACATCTCCATTGTGAGACTTCTTATTACTGTTTTTGGCGTATCGAATACACCACAGGGAGCTTGCCAGGCTCTACCGTGTGGGTGGGATACTCTCGGTAGCTTGCCAGGCTCTCTGAGAGGGATGGAGAAATTGAACCTCGGTCAGCCGCGTGCAAGGTAAACATCCTACCTGCTGTGCTATCGCTCCAGCCCTTATTGATGTATAAGAGATGTAACATTTTATTAGGCATACAACGTAATAGGCATTTTAGGCATATGACATGATTACTTGGAATGTTTTATGTAGTATGATATGACTTCCACAATCTAGTTGATATCTGCCTCTCAATTTTTTTCTTGTGACTTTTAAAGACAAACTCTCTGAAACTTTCAGATACACAATCCAGTATTAACTAGAGTCACCGTGCTGTATATTCCACTCCATGCCATTAGTTTTATAACTAGAAGCTTATTTTTTATCGCCCCTTTGCATGCAAAGGCCAATTTTCTTTGCAAACCCAATTTTCTGACTCCCAGTGAAGAGATTATTCAGCACCCAGAAGCTTACTCAAGGCTGTGGGTCACTTTCCTGTGCTCAACGAAGAGAGGAGGTGGGGGCAGCCTTGGTTACAGAGATGATCCATCCCTCAGCCACAGGTACATAGCCAAGTGAGAGAAAGGATCAAAGGAAAGAACAAAGATACTTAATCAGAGAAAGAGAGGCTCTTCTTCTTAAAATATGACTTCTTCAAAAGCGGGTCTCCTTCAAAAGAGGGCTCAGGGACCACCTTGCAATTTCAGAAGACAGCGTATCATCAAAGCCAAGGAGGAGGCTAGAGAGATAGTACAGGGCTTAAGGCCCTGCATGTGGCCAACCCAAGTCTCCCTGTGACCTGCTAAAGGTGATTCCTGAGCACTGAGTGAAGAGTAGCCCCAGAGC
The DNA here is from genome assembly GCF_029834395.1 of Sorex fumeus. Taxonomy (NCBI): domain Eukaryota; kingdom Metazoa; phylum Chordata; class Mammalia; order Eulipotyphla; family Soricidae; genus Sorex; species Sorex fumeus. Next base: position 5,535,090 of record NW_026606065.1, on the reverse strand, counting down.
ACTGTCTGGTGGGTCCCCCTCTCTAAATAAAAAGAAAGCTCAGGAGAAAAAAGCAGTAAGAAGTAGAGGTGTGTTTGAAATATGCACCCTCATGTAAAAACGGATTGATTGCTTAGACTTTCCCAGACTATTGACAGCCTTTGCTTATTTGAAGAGAAGGTAGCTTAAGCTTGGAGGAACTAGGGTAAAAGTGAGCAGAAAGGAAAACTGAGTAGGTGGTGAGAGCCTAGAAATGGAGCCAACACTGCAGCTTATTTTTCCGGCCTCTGGTCTATTACTGGCACCTGGAACTAATTTTCAATTACTTTATGAAACCATAATTCATCGAGCAAAAAAAAAGTCCTCACAACATTTTGATTAGAAATTAATACTCAAATAATCCCTTATGCTTTCCAATTTTGCAAAACATGTTGGTAGGGTGTCTCATACTAACAGCTAAACTGAAAATTCAAATCGTCTTATTGACTTAGAGACTCATTTACTTTTTTCTTTGCAGAGGGGGGAGAGCTGACATCTGGTAGTGCCAGGAGCTACTCCTGACACTGTGCTCCAGGGTCACTCCTGGCAGTGCTCTGGGGACCATGTGATGCCCAGAGACGGCATTTAAGTTGACTGAATCTAAGGCAAGCACCTTAACCTGGTTACATCTCTCTGACCCTAGAAACTCACCTACATTTCAAACTAAATGGAACACAACCAATTTTTTTTTTATTAACGGCTGCTTGTAGTTTTGATCCCAGGATAAACTGTATTTTAGATATTTATTTTTGCATAAATGAATCGGAATCATTCTTACTTTATAATTTAAAAATTATTTCATTTAGTTATTAATTTGGGGGGATTAGGATATTTTTGTCTTCTCTTTATGGCATGCAGTCTTAATTTTTCATGCAAAATAGTAATATATTCTTTTGTTTGTTTTGGTTTGGAACAACTCCTGGTGATACTCAGGGCATAGTCCTGGCTCTACTCAGGGATTACTCCTGGGGGTGCTCTGGGCACCATATGTGGTACTAGGAATAGAAATGGAGTGAGTCAAATGCATGGCAAGTGCCTTCGTTGCTGTACTATCTTTTCAACCCCCCCCCCAAATAATATATTCTTTACGAAAATATTTCTGTAATAAAATTTAACAAAACACAATTATTGTAAACAAATTTAACAATAGTGTAGACAGCACACAAAGTGGAATGAAAATCAGTGAAGCTTGAGAACTGACGTAGCCACTAGAATATTCCATTTCTAGGGTGCAGTCACCTTGTTAGCACGGTAGGTAGTGCTCAGTCCGTTTTGGGGGTGCTTGCTACTGGAAGGTAGCTTTCACTCTCAAGGCAACAGAAGGTGATTCCCAAACCTAGCTGTACTTCACAAACTACCCAAGGAATTTCTCCAGAACGGTGATGTGTGGCTCCCCTCACTTCAAACTCTTAGAATTCCCAAGTGTGGGACCCAGGAATGGATATTTTTTTAAAAATCCTTTTATGGTACGAAACTAGAGTTAGGAACCCCAAACAAGAGAGCTGCTCATTTCTCTTCATGATGAATTCCCCAATGTGAACTTGAAAAATGGACATTTGGTATATACGAATTTGCTAATAGATTAAGTGGAGAATAAATTTACAGCCTGTACATTTAATTCTGGTTGTTTTAACACCTTGTTCTGGACCGCCTCTCTCCACCCTCACACTAACACAGTGATATCCGGTTCAGGCCAAAGCTGTCCCCATCCCCGAAGGCTGTTGTAGCTGTCTCACTAAGCCCTGTTATCTGAGTATTGACCGTAAGACAGAGTGTTAGAAGAAAAGGCTTTCATCCACTGAGTTCTTATTACATGCTATTTTTTTCTGCAATGTGTCAATGATTAGTTAGCATGCAACATTGTGTACATATCTGGGGAGGAAAAAAAAACCCTATTTATATGACTTTCTTATAAAAGTCGAATTTTGCATATGCATTCTTTAGTGTTGTTTTCTCTGGAAGCACATAGAAAATTGTAAGAATAATGCACAAAATGTTCTATGAAAGTAAGTTGGTGACATAATGCCCCACCCCCCTCAAACACTTAATTATGTATTTCCTATGGACAAGGACATCCGCTTCTACAACTGCAATGCCGCCATCAAAGGCAGGAAGTTAGCATCAATACATTATTCATCTCAGATTCCATTCAAATTTCATCACTTGTCCTAAATGTCCTTTGTAGCAAAAGGAGTCAGTTCAGAGTTGCATATTGGATTCAGTTTCCTCCACTCTGGAAGAGTTCATCTGATTTCTTTTAACTCATGATCTTGGTGCTTTTGAAGATTTCAGGTCAGCTATTAAGTCAAATGTCTCTCGGATGAGGCTAGTCAGACATTTACCCATGATTAGAGTCAGGTGTGCACCTTTGCAGTCACATGCTGCAAGATTTTACTTTATACCATTGCTGGGATTATCTTTGCCTGATTAAGAGGATGTAAAATAGTTTCTGCACCACAACGTGATTCTTTTATTTACCCTTCTGATATAGGCAGGCAGAGAGACAGGGAAACTCCCCTCCCCACAAGGTAATGACAATTGGGAACTAGCAATGTCAATAGCCCTGAAGTTGCAAAAAGCCAACTTCGCAGAAAACAGGAACTAGGGCCTCATAAAGCTTTTCACCTGGCAGCAGTTAACAGACCCAGAGAAGTCTGAACCCCCATCAAGAGAGAAGCTCCAACCAGAACCAAAGGCCAGGAGAGGAATAATATCAAAGACCATCGACCACTTCCAACTCTACCCCCCTTGGCAACCTCCTTAGCAACGGACTTTTACCTAGCTAGAAGCCCCACATGGGGGAAGGTTGGGAAAACCCTGTAAAACCCACCTTGTGAACAAAGGAAGCGCCTACATATATTGCCAGAGCCCATATGCTGCTTGTGCCTACATGGCCAAGCACATGTGTCACCCGCATCTCCCCTCTTGAGATGTGTCCTGAGGCTCTCTCCACTTGTGGACAAGTCAGACTTCTCCCTTGATGGTGTTACCCTCACTTTCTTTAGCTCCTTCCCTATCCTAAACATCTTCCAGATAAAATCTGCTTTTACTTCATGGCTCTTCCACTCCTAAAATTGCTTTCTGTGAGAAAGACAGAACCTATAAACCTTGGGTAAGACCTAGGACTGACTCTCCTTTCCTTCGAAAAGCAAATTCTCACTCCATCCTGAGTCCTAGTCTTCCCAGTTGATCCTGGGGTACTGGGGTGGCAGAGGCAGATCACGAGAAAGTCTCTCTCTCTCTCTCTCTCTCTCTCTCTCTCTCTCTCTCTCTCTCTCTCTCTCTGCCTCACATAAGCCACACTTGGAGGCCCACTGACTTCACTTACAAATAAATATTTTGTGAAAATTTTTTTATTTTTTAATTTTATTTATTTATTTTTGCTTTTGGGGTCTCACCTGGTGATGCACAGGGGTTACTCCTGGCTCTGCACTCAGGAATTAACCTTGGTGATGCTCAAGGGACCATACAGGATACTGAGAATCAAACACCGTGTTGGCCTCATGCAAGGCAAACACCCGCTGTGCTATCCTGGCAGTCCCCTGAAAATTTCTTTTAAAACTCTGTATTTACTGCATTTTTCTTCAGACTTTTAACCCATGTGTTCACTCATTTATTTGGTTTTGGTCCTTTTGGATTCCTGTTTTCCCATTAGCTTATAACCCATTACTGTAATAATTTATTCTGATGTTCAAATTAACCTAGCCGTGGTCCAAAGGAACCCCTTCATTCTGGTTTTCTATTTCACACATATCTTGATTATTTGTTAAGCACATGTTAACTTTTTCCCACATAAGATAATATTTAGTTTTTAATTTCTGTATCCCACCCCTGATGTCATACAAGGATCTTTGGTGCCTGTTAGAATAAAAAATGTTTTAAAATCACTATCCAGGCATAAGATACGTCCATAGCTATTGAAAGCTACCACAGCTTCTAAGCCTTCTCTGTGGATAGACCTAAAATAAAAAATATGTGTACAGAAACAAATACACTTACATCATAGGATTTTATAGCCCGGCAAGCTACTGAGAGTATTTGATATGCCAGACACAGTAACAATAAAGTCTCCAATGGAGACGTTACTGGGCCCGCTCGAGCAAATTGACGATCAACGGGAGGGCCTTTACCTTTACCTTTATTAACATACAAAGGCCATAAGTTCATATCAATATCTTTAATTCCAAACCAACACTGCATCTTCTTCCTGTTCATGTGAGTAATTCTGTTTCCAACACTGAGAATTCTGTCTCACCTTATCCTCAGTTTCTATTCGCTAATGTGATACTCTGCATCTACCCTCTCCCAATCAGTCATTCGTGGACCCCCTCCTCATCATATTAAAACTCTGACACACAGCATTGCACCCTCTCTGGGATGTCCACAGCTTGTTCTGGGTCATTTATGCCCCCCTAGCCTGCCTGTTACTCATTGCTCTGAAGCCCCAGGCCACGCAGTGAGTTTTTCCACACTGTGCAGATGTCATCTAGGTCCCACCAGGTTCTGATAGCACACAGGGATTGCTATCGTCACCCTCCTGCCTTCCTTTCTTGCCCCATCTCCTCACCTGCACCCCTAGGCACCTGGACCTGCTTCACTTAGCCATACCTAATGCTATATAAAAAAAAGTCTCCATCTGAAAGGATGAGTCTTCTGCCCCCGCACCTGGCTGTCCTCACCGGGGCCCCTTGGAGGCAGGTGGGTTGAGTTTCCCTCCCCAACCCCCCCACCCCTGAGCAGAGCCCCAGCAGCCGAAGAACTCTAGAACCAGCCACAACCATGCTGAAACCACTCTCCACATATCCGGACAAGCTTCATGCATGAAGGAACTGGCAGAGGAACCCAGGCATGCGTGCGGGTCCCCGGGTTGAGGTCTCCAAGCCTGCTCGGATTGGGACTGGGCCTTCTCCACCCAGATCCCCCATCTTCCAGGAGGTAGGCGTCACACACACAAGCTGCCACCAGCGCCAGTTTGGTCACATCAATGGCCAAGACACAGAGACTATAAAACACAGCTCCCGGAAGCTTATTATCTCTTACTATCTCATTTTTCCTTTGGAGAACCCGGCAGGCTACCGAAAGTATCCTGCCCGCACGGCAGAGTCTGGCAAACTTCCCGTGTCGTACTCAATATGCCAAATACCAGTAACAGTGATGGGTTTCATTCTCCTAACCCTGAAAGAGCATTGAATATGGCTCTTTTAAAATCTCAGGGCTAGGAAGAAGGAGATGTTACTGGTGCCTGCTCGAGGCAATCCACGAACAACAGGATGATCGTGATCGTGATCTGAAAGGATTTGCCGGTGAGATTCCACTATTCTGTAGTCTACCACCACTAAAATCTCCCTTGGTGCCCTCTGAAATGAAGTGTATTACCATATACATTTTAATATTTCAAAAGATGAAAACGTGTGCATATTTACACAAATATGTATATATGTATGTATGTATGTATGTATGTATATGTGTATATATACTATTTAGCTTAAACTGAAGTTGAAGAAAAGTAAATTACTCCTACAAAAATAGTTAGGACTTATGCTCTCATCCGGATTCATAATTATTGGGACCAGAAGAGAGTCTAGTGGTTATGCCTGGCATGTACCTGATCTGGGTACCATCCCCAGTACCACACGGTCACATTGAGCATCAAGAGGTGTGTGTCTGGATACCCCAGCTCCTCTGACTCACCCGGAGTTAACTTCCGAGCCAACACAGGTCTGAGCAGCATTACACCCTCCTCCCTTTGGGATCCAGTTTCCAGACACTTAATGTTGTGATCAACAGTCCTCCTGAGCACCACTTGGAAGGGTCTCCCCATTTTAGAATCCAGAGTCAACCATCCCTCAAAGACAGAGAATAGAGTTGATAATGCAAATCACATAGCCATAGCGAGGTTTATTGTTCCAGCTAGCTGGGGTCCAAGTATCCACTCAGCGCAGCAGATTTCTACAAGGACCTCAAGCAAGTTCTTATACTTTCATTTTGGTAAGCATGCATTACTCAGCAAATTTCAGCCAATCCGGGTTCGATTCCTCCGCCCCTCTTGGAGAGCCTGGCAAGCTACTGAGAGTATCTCACCTGCACAGCAAAGCCTGGCAAGCTCCCTGTGACGCATTCAATATGCCAAACACAGTAACAGGTGTCACAATGTTACTGGGCCCACTCGAGCAAATCGATGAACAACAGGAGGACAGTGACAGTGACAGAAATATATGTGTTTTGTTGTTGTTGTTGTTTTGGCCCACAACACCTAGCATAACTCCTGACAGTTACATTCTGGAGATCTAATCTTATTCCGGGGATGTAATCTTTGACAAAAGCATCTGTTTTTTCTGCTTTTCTTGTTCCTGGAAGAGGCCTAAGTCATTCAGAGCCTGTCAGGGCAGTTCTCTGGCTAAGCGGGTCCTAACACCCAAAACCTATACTATTCCTTCAGCACTCAGTTTTTAATAGTGAATACAAAACTTTGCAAAAGAATCACATTTTCTCAGTTTGTGATGACAGATATTTCCATTTAATATCCCAACTGACTTCCAGAAACAGATTGTTGATCCCAGATATAACTGAAAGGATCAGAAAATTTTAATTTTTAATGGGACGAGAAAAAATAACACATGAACAGTCTGTTTTGACTATAACAGTTGTCAAATCAATAATTAATTGTACTTGTGTCCCTTTATCTGAAAAAAAAAGAAAAAGATTAAAGGGGGGAGGAGGGAGCAGGGAAAGACCATGCTGATAATGGAAGGCCTAGGCCATTCGATCTTTGTCAAGGTTTGGAGTAAACCAGAGTGCCACAGTCTGCCTTTGATCTCCAGCGGCTCTCACTCAGCCATATTCCACAAGACCCAGTGGTCTTTGCAGAACATTAACACTTCCTGAGACGCTGCTTCCTTCACAGGAAGCTCTGAGTACACAAGGCACCTCACAGAAGCTGTGTTTCATTTACACTTACCAAGTACACAGTACAGCTCTTCAGATTCCTCAGCAGTCAGACGCAATTACCAAGCCATTATTTTCCACTTTCAAGGTGTGGTCAGGATAGAAATGTGAATTTTAACAACCCCTAGAAATGAAATGCAATAGATAACAAGGAAATGTGCCACTGACGGAAGGAAGGAAGGAAGGAAGAAAGAAAGAAAGAAAGAAAGAAAGAAAGAAAGAAAGAAAGAAAGAAAGAAAACACCTTACTGCATTAGCTTAAGTTCGTTTAATTTTCTAATTTTAACCAGCTAGCCAGAAATTTCCCAGGCTGGGCTCTTGGGTGGCAAAAGAAATTTCTAGTCACAGTCCAACAGCTCATACACCTATTAGGTATGAGAAGATGCTCTCACTAGGCTTACTCCAAGGCATGATGATAATTTTGTAACTATATTGACAAAAGTGAAATTATTATCATAAAAATGTTTCATTTGTGCGATTATTGTGAGTACAACAAGGTTTTCTGTATGAATAAATTTTCAGAATAATAGAACTGTCATGATAAACAAAGTGATCTATTTTATGGTATTTGTCGGGATTTTTTCTGTCATCATTAAAAAAATTGGGGGTCATAGAGCAGTAAAAGAATTATGCAATTTAAAAATCTTTATCAAGAAAGGAAACAAAGACATTGTGATGTTTGAAAAACATGTTCAAAGGATCAGAGCGATAATATAGCAGGTAGGGTGCTTGCCTTGTATAGGGCCAACCCAGGCTCGATCCCTGGTGCCACATATGGTTCCCTGAGCATTGCTAGGAGTGATCCCTGAGCACAGAGCCAGGAGTAAGCCCTGAGTACTTCCAAATATGACTCACTAAATAATGCAGAATGAAACAAAAATTCAAGCTCCCACAATATCCTCTGAAGAGCAAACTAAGGTGGAAGAGTCAATTTTAGCCCTCACACATAGATTACAGTTTTGTCCACATTATACCAGAAATGTAATTTTAGGGGTCACTGGAGTTCCTTATAGGAGGACAGGTCACTAAGTAACACACTCAAAAATCCAGGTGACAGGTTGAAGGTAGAATTGAAAGGAAATAGTGGCTTACATAAAAGAATTTCTTCTCCTTCAAGTCTAACTCTCCTTCAGCTCCCTGTGAAGGGCTGGAGCGATAGCACAGCGGTAGGGCATTTGCCTTGAGCACAACTGGCCCGGCCGAGCCGGATTCGATTCCTCCACTCCTCTCGGAGAGCCCGGCAAGGTACCGAGAGTATCTCGCCCGCACAAGAAAGCCTGGCAAGCTAGCCATGACATATTTGATATGCCAAACAGTAACAACAAGTCTCAAAATGGAGACGTTACTGGTCCCGCTCGAGCAAATTGGTGAAGAACGGGAGGACAGTGCTACAGTGCTCCCTGTGAAAGGTTCTTGGCACCTCCTTCCTGACCAAGAAAAGATTAGTTACTGCACAGTATATTCTCTCAACCCTTTATCCTGGGTTTCTTGGCCCCTGTTACTATATGTTTCATAAGTACTCAGACTAAAGGAAGTATGGGTGAATTAAGTATTTGTCTTCAGTACACCTAGCAATGCCTCAACATGTCATAGCATACAAAAGATAAATTAGCTGAGTAATTCAATAAATACATGACAAACCAAGGAAATTAATATACTCTGTCTCTTGATTTTGGGTCATGTTGTAAACAATAGTAATTGTTACCCTTCCACATTCTAGTCAAAGTTCCGTGAGAATCAGTGATCCTATCTTCAGCTCAAACACCCAGAAAACCAAACTTTCATCACAAACCATAATACTTGTAACAAATAGCAAATGGATTCTTTGAGTCTCGCAAAAATAAATTATTGATTTCTTTCTTTCTAAAAACAAATATTTACTAAGAACATACCATATACCTAGAAATTCCACAAATTTCTTGTCCTGATGAATCTTACTTTCTGGTCGGGTCAAGTCAGTTGATATATGGGTAAAGGTAAAAAGGTAAAGGCCCTCCCGTTGATCGTCGATTTGCTCGAGCGGGCCCAGTAACGTCTCCATTGGAGACTTTGTTGTTACTGTGTCTGGCGTATCCAATACTCTTGGTAGCTTGCCGGGCTCTCCGAGAGGGGCGGAGGAATCGAACTCAGGTTGGCCATGTTGGCCGCTTGTAAGGCGAACGCCCTACCCGCTGTGCTATAGCTGACTAAAAAATCAATAATAGCAAGCTTATTGATGATCTTTGAGAGTGACGGGATAGGAAAACTGAAAGTGAGACTTGCTTGCTAAAGATGTGTTGGCTGCCATTCTAAAAATTGTGGGTATCACACTAAACAGTCTTTTAAAACTGTAACAGTTCTGTGACAATGTTTTACCTGTATCACAAAAATGTAAGTCACCTCATTTTAGTAGGGATTGAAAACAAGTATAAAAAATGTAACAGGTTGAGAACTATAGGTCCAGGGAGACAAAACCAAGCAGATTCTGAGTCTGGAGACTCAAAAAAGCACTTAGAAAAGATAATACGTGAGCTGACCTATGAAAGAGAAGTAGGTGTTTTACGGCTTGGTAAATGCAGAAACCAAGTAGAGTGGCACTCTATCACTGTATCACTGTCATCCTATTGTTCATTGATTACCTCGAGCAGGCCCCAGTAACGTTTCCTTCGTCCTGTCCCTGAGATTTTAAAAAGTGCCACATTCGAGGCTCTTTCAGGGTCAGGAGAATGAGACCCATCATTGTTACTGGTTTTTGGCATATTGAATACGCCACAGGGAGTTTGCCAGACTCTTTTGTGTGGGCAGGATACTTTTGGTAGCCTGCCAGGTACTCCAGAGTAAGATCCTGCTCCTTCCAGGAGCAAGGTTTTATAGTCTCTGGGTCTTGGCCGTTGATGGGATTACACGGCGCCAGGGGCAGTTGGTGGGTGTAACGCCTACATACTGGAAGATGGGGGATCTGGGTGGAGGAGGCCCAGTCCTGATCTGAGCAGGCTTGGAGATCTACACTCCAGGTCCCGCACACCTGATTTCCTCTGCCGGTTCTTTCATGTGTGAGTCTCATCCGAACATGTGGAGAATGATTTTAAGCATGGCTGTGGCTGGAACCAGAGGTCTTCAGCTGCCGGGGCTCTGCTCGGGGTGGGGAGGAAAACTCAACCCACCCTCCTCCAAGGGGCAATCAAGGCAAAATTATTTCACAGTCTTTTGGTTTGGTTACTTCACAGGATCACTCATGCTATGATGTGGAGTACAGGAGGGTCTATAAGATATGGGTCTCTGGACATGGTTTAGTTCTGAAAACTATACACAGCTAAGTTGAAGGGTAGCAGAGACCTGATTAGCAATAAAAAACAGGGTCTTTCATAAAGGGCCCTCAGAGTCACTGTGAAGACAGTCTATATAATTATTGTGTATCATGTATGATATGTAATATATTCTAGATCAATATAAACATTACATATACACCATGTGTAAAATCATAAAAATATAACGAGGCCGGCCAGATCCCATGGCCTAAAGGAAGCATAACATGAGGCCCCCATAACAATGCCACTGGACTTCGCACCAGGCTGTTTCACACGGGGCATCCCAGAAGGGGCAGGTGAGAGCCCTCCCCACATCAAGGGACCCAGCTCCGGCAGCCATAAAGCTCCACAATCCAACCGCCACCACACTCAAGGCCGCTTCCCACACGCTCCTGCCAAGACTCACATATGAGTGAACATATTCCTGGACCGTGTGACACATCACAAGACACTCCCTACCAATTCTCCATAATTACCACACCACATTTGGTGGGGTTCAGATAGTAGGTAACAAACCACAGAGGGAAATATATGTATATATATGCGTATATACATATTTTCAGACATATATATATATATACCAAAGCTCACATCACCCAAACTTTAACAATATGTTAGTGATATCCTATAAAAGGTCTTAATGGCTCCTGCCAAAATAGAACAATCTTCACAGTGTTTCCTATATGAACACTTTTTTAGTAAGCGTGTTCAGCGGTTCTTCATAACAGACAATACAAAATATATTCTTTCGGTTGTATTCTTGGGGTGGAAACATCCCAAATTTGGTGGTGGGAAGGTGTAATGGTGGGATGGGTGTTTGAATATTAAATGCAATCAAATGTTGTGAACTAACTTATAAAATAAAAATAAAAAAAATATATAACGATGCCATGAGGAACCCCAAATCATTAAGAACACTGATCATAAAAAGTAGTGGACAGTAATGGAGTCAAAATAAGACAAACAGCTAGAAGATTTATAAGTTGACTCTTAAGATAATAATGTTGGATGAGGTTCTGGACCAGGATATTGCATGAGAATGTAACAACAACGATGGCTATTGGATAAGAGTGAGAGGAAGACCTAAAGGCGTGAGGCAAGTAATTGCCTCTCACAGCACAAGTGAACACTTCATTGGAGGGCTTTGTCTTCTTTGTGCATCTTTTTCATCATTACAGCCCTGGAGAGTATGTTCTGGCTCATGAGCTTCAGTTTACATGACATTAGTTGGCGATTTTATTGACCAGTCAGCAACAACTTCTCATTTAAACCCATTCATTCGGCAATGCATTTTAAGCATAAAGAAGGCATTTCAGAGACCAGTTTTACATTATTGCTTTAATTTGTTTATAAATTAGTATAGATTTCCAGAACCGATAGGCACTGAGCTAAGAACAACGGCATGCCTGTATTTTCCTCCAGGCTCTTTTTTTTGTTTGTTTTTGGCAGTGGGGGGGGGGGGCGGGTGGCACATCCAGCAGTGCTTGCTTAGGGGCTACTCCTGGCTCTGTGCTTGGGAACTACTCCTGGCTAACTTCCGGAACCATATGGAATGCTGGGGATTGAACTTGGGTCAGCTGGTTGCAAGGCAAATACCCTACATACTGTACTATCTTTCTGGCCTCCTCTAGGCTTTTATAAAAGTGAGGGTTTTTTTTTTTCCAACAACACATAAGAAACTCATTTGTGTGTATCTGTGTGTGTCTCTGTGTTTGAGGGCCACACTCAGCAGTTAATCTCAACTCTGTGCTCAGGGATCATTCAGGACAGTGCTCCAGCATCCATGTAGACCATGCAAGGAGTTAAACCTGGACTTCCAGCAAGCAAAGTCTGTGCTGCATTCCTTTAAGCTATCACTCTGTCACTGTCACTGTCCTCCCACTGTTCATTGATTTGCTGGAGCGGGCCCAGTAACATTGTGAGACTTGTTACTGTGTTTGGCATATTGAATACATCACGGGGAGCTTGCCAGGCTTTGCCGTGAGGTGAGATACTCTCCATAGATCACCGGGCTCTTTGAGAGGGGCAGAGGAATCAAACTTAGGTTGGCGGTGTTGGCCACGTGAAAGGCAAACGCCCTACCCACTGTGCTATTGCCCCAGCCCCAGCTATCACTCTAATCTAAACTAATGTTTTTTTCCCTTTTTCTTTGTTGGGAGCAAGGTAGGCCAAGTGTGCTCAAGGCTCTGTGTAAGGGACAACTCCTGGAAGGCACAGGGGTCTCATGAGGTGCCAGGGATCAAACCAGTTAGCTGCAGGCAACGTAATGCCCTAATGCCTATACTGTCTTTCTAGCCCCCAAACTCATTTTCTTTTTTTCTTTTTTAAATTTTTATTAGTGAGACACCATGAGGTACAGTTGTAGACTTACAAATTTTGTGCTTGGGTTTCAATTATACAATGATCGAGTACCCATCCCTCCACCAGTGCCCATTTCCCACCACCACGGATCCCAGTATCCCTCCCATCCCCCATCTCCCCACTCCACCCTGCCTCTGTGGCAGGGCATTCCTTTACCCATGCAATTGTGTGTGTGTTTATGTGTGTGTGTGTGTGTGTGTGTGTGTGTTTCTAGGAACTGAATCCAGGACTTCACATATGTGAGGCAAGTTACTATGTCTGGGCTACATCTCCATCTCTCTTTACCTATGTAATTGCTAGAAATAGGAACTTAGAATTCTAAGTATTGCCCAAATCTCTGTCCACAGCCTGCCCCACCTCACCCCTCTGATTCTCTTCCGCAAGGAAGCTTTGACAAAGATGGAAATTGTTTTGTGAGCCAGAACAACAGCAACAAACAAAACCACTTAAAAAGCTCTGTCAAAGCCAGGGAGGTGACTCAGAGTGAGGGCACATGCCTTGCAAGCAGAGAACTTCGGCTTGATCCCCAGGACTGCAACAAATATATAAGAAAATTAAAAAAATGAAACAATTTGTCTGAAATTATTTTAGAAACAAGAAATCCTGAATCGACCGAGATTTATCTTCATTTTAAATACCAATCTCCAACCTAATAACTCAGTAAGGTAAATTAAGGAAGCAAGCAAATGTAGCCCATCTGCTCTCTAGCATACATTTTGACATTTAGTGTGGAAAAAAAAACACTTAAAGAAGTAAAAGCGTCTTCCTGAGGGAAGTCACATGACCTCTACCTCCCTCAAAAGCTCCTTTTTATATCAAAGACCCATTCGTTTGCTCTTAACAGCAAATATCTCACTCCATCCTCCGAATGACCACCTGCACCAGCCCAGTGCTTTATAAAGACTGAAGCACTCTAACAGTCAATGGTAATGCAAGAGTCTTCATGAGGCTGATGGAATTGTATTGCTCAAAAAAAAAAATCAGTGGAATGTCAGTTCCTTAAATGGATCAGCTCAGGTTGATGACTACATCACAGTCCCCTTCTATCCTAGAAAAAGATCTAATTCCAATTTTCCCTCTGAAAGACTTTCTCAAAAGTACCCGTGGAAGAAAATAAAACACTTATTCACTGCTGTAAACCAGCCATCAGTCAAAATTCTTCAGCCAGCAAGTCACTATCCAAGATCCCCTGTACTAGGGGCCAAAGGGCCTAGCTTCTCCTGTGAGGCAGCACAGTCTCTGGCATGGATGGGAGGTCTGCAAATTACCTGAGATGCGCTCATCATTTTCATTGCTTATCCTCTAGAACTTTTCTCCCAGTTTAATAGAAATGTATTTGAGGTGCTCACCCCAACCTGCCCACCGATGGGAGAGGTACCAGGTGAGTGGAAAGGACAGGGCTAAATCAGTGACCTTCATCAACAACACCAGTGGAAGTCAGATTCCACTGTATAGCAAAATCATTTGGATGGTCACAACCCTGAACTGTCTAATTTTGTTGGTTTGAAATGAGATTTTTGGCAGAATCTCCTGCCCCCATGCCAGGTTGTCTTCACTGGGGTCCCCTCAGAGGAGGGGCGAGTTGAGTTTCTCTCCCCATCCCAAGCAGAGACCCGGCAGCCGAAAACCTCCAGAACCCAGCCACAGCCATACCCAAGGCCACTCTCCACATGCTTGAAGAAGCCTAACACATGAAGGAACCAGCAGAGGAACCCAAGTATGTGGGACCCGTGGCTGAGATCTCCATGCCTGCTTGGATCGGGACTGGCCTCCTCCCCCCATTTCCCCAGTTTTTCAGTAGCTTGGCAGTCACACTCACAAACTGCCCCTGGCGCCGTGTAATCTCATCAAGGGCCAAGATCCTAGACCTTAAGACAGAGCTCCGAGAAGAGAGCCACACGGTTTTTCCTGGCGCACGCAGCTGTGACCTCTTATACACAATCCCACTGATATGCCTAAAGCAGCACACATGTGTTTGGTTTTGCATATGGCTTAAAAGGCCCTAGCATGAAATCAACAACCTTTATACACTTCCCTCTTATTGTGGTCGGAAAATGCGTGCTGGTTGGATGGGTGTTTGAATATTATCTGTAATGAACTATTGTGAACGGTCACTGTCACTGTCACTGATTTTGCTCGAGCAGGCCCAGTAACGTCTCCATCATAAGACTTGTTACTGTGTTTGGCATATAGAATAGGTCACGGGGAGCTTGCCAGGCTTTGCCGTGCGGGCGAGATACTCTCGGTAGCTTGCCGGGCTCTCCGAGAGGGGCAGAGGAATCGAACTCGGTTCGGCCGGGCCGGCTGCATGCAAGGCAAACGCCCTACCGCTGTGCTGTCACTTCAGACCATTGTGAACTACTTTATGAAAATAAAATGTATAAAAATTGCAAAAAAAAGAGTTTTTATTCCTAACAAGTTTTCTAGAGAAACTAAGGAGGCTGATCTGAGATCACACTTAAAGAGCCGCATCCTGGGCCAATGAGAGAGCTCAGAAGGAAAAGGCAACCTGCCTTGCATGTAGCTACCCTGGGTTCTATCTACAGTATGGGCCCCTATCTGCCAAGACTGATCTTAAGCACAGCTGGACCTAAGTAAAGCTGGGTATGCCCTGTTCCCCAAAAAACAGAATCAAATCCTTCCTGCACTCTTTCTAACATCCTCTTAGGTAAAAGTTGGTGGCCTGTGGAACAAAGCTTCCTGGTTTCTGCTTCTCCATCTTCTTGGGGGTCCTTTTTGTTTCCAGTCCCCATTGACTGAACTCATCCTCCTCAGCCCTCAACCCATTGTCCGCTCTTGTTCCTGTCACTGACAGCTCTTGTTCTTGGCTTTGTTCCCCTTCGTACCAAAACATCTTTTCTTTTTTTTTCTATCTCTAAAGCTCATGTGAAATCCCACTCTCTTCTCAAAGACCATTCCAACCAGACCATTATTACCCTCTTTTTTAAAAAAAAATCCATTCATTTTTGTGATATGACAGGTTTTATATAAATCAGACTGTCTCTTCTGGAGCTATAGCACAGCAGGTAGGACGTTTGCCTTGCATGTGGCCAACCCGGGTTCGATTCCTCCTTCCCTCTTGGAGAGCCCGGCAAGCTACTGAGAGTATCCCACCCCCATGACAAAGCTTGGCAAGCTACCCATGACGCATTCGATATGCCAAAAACAGTAATAACAAGTCTCACAATGGAGACATTACCTGGTGCCTGCTCGAGCAAATCGATGAACAATGGGAGGACAGGACAGAAGAGACTGTAGCACTTAGGACAGTGCTACAGTCTCTTCTTAATTGCTATTGCTGGGCAAGGACTATGTAGGAAGTTGTAGTGGTACTCAATGTCTTGAATATGTGTGAGGCCTTGTGATAAACCTTCTTGTATTAACTCATCTTTTATCATTACTGTCCTCTTGTGCATACCTTGTTAAGAGTCACAGAGACAGTGCTTGGTATGGCCAGGTTTCAAGATCCCTGGGCACCCACATCCCAACTTACTGTGAATTACCACTAGGTAGCTCATTGGAAAGTATTTAGCACTGCATTTGCAGCATAACTTCCTCAGGACTGCAAGTTTTCACGGCCCCCAAAGGCCATGTATTCAACGTCGATGGTGTTTAACCTTTCTACACCTGCAGATAGACAATGGTCCATGGAGACCCATGAAAATTGAAAATCACTGTCAGTTAAGTACAATTAATTTTTCATGGGCTAGCAGAAAATTGCTGTAGACACAGAAATAAAGACCTTAACCTAAGTGAACCCTGGGAGGTAGCTTGAGAGAGGAGAGCAAAGAATCCCACAAACTGCACCTATAACAAGCAGGATGGAGTCAGGTACTGATATGAACAAAATCTTCCTCAAAGATGAAGGTGAGGTATGTGTGGCAAATACCAGGCCTGGAGAACTAGGATCTCAGTTCTTTCCCTGCTATTTGTAGAACCATATTTTTGGATTCATTTACTAAGCAGAATGTCGTTAACAGTCTTTTAGTTTATCAACTTCGTGTACACAATGGTCCTTTTTCAATGATGTATGCTAGTGTGTTGGAGTGATTGAGAAAGAATCCTAAAGGTCAGAACTTTTAATATTCTCATAGTACTACCCACACTTGATGATCTTATCAGAGAATAGCAGAGTTATAACCTTGAGGATGTACCCAAAGCTGCTTCTCAGGGCCTCTGAACTTCCCAGAGTGCGTGTGTGTGTGTGTGTGTGTGTGTGTGTGTGTGTGTGTGTGTGTGTGTGTGTGTGTTGCAAAAGATACAAGAATTGAATCTAGGCGATTACCAAAATCCCTGCACTAAAAAGATAGAATTACTTTCTGCAGTCTCTGGGAAGTTAGGCCTACAGTACATAGCTCTTTTTAAGCAAAAGATTAGGCTTTTTCTAGGAACACAGATGGTCTTGGTAAACGATACAAAGGTTTTGTGTAGCCACTTTTAGCTTCTGGTCAATTAACTGCTCTTCTCTCTTTATCTCAGGCTCATCTTAGAAAACGAGGGTAGCTCAGTGTGCTGATCATTAGGAGCAAACTGTGCAGTATGGATGTGTGTGTAAATTTAGAAACATTGCCACTTCCCTTCAGACCCCTTTCTTCCTTTTCAAAACAAAAGGATGAACACTTGCTAATTATTTAGTTGAAATTGTGTCTGTCATTTTGCTATGTATCTGAGATGGCTGCCAGCAAATGTGTAGCTTTATTTTTTTTCTGAATTGTATTGGTTTTTAGAGCTGCATATTTCAGAAAGCAGATCTCGGGCTTCTAAAGGAAGTGCCAGTGAGATCGATGCTGCTATATCTGGCTCCAGCGTCATAACCCAGGTGCCTGAGTGAATTCTGAGTAAGAAATAATTTAATAGAAAAATTTTACTTCCAAAAATACAGACACTCCACCAATTAACTCAACAGCAAATGCTTTCTGCCAGATTGATCTTGTTTTCGAAGTAATTCAGTTTATAATTGTTCTTTGCCTTTTTTGTTAGTTTTATTTTTTTCTATTAATGTATGCTAGGGGGAAGAGGACGGTTTTGAATGGATAGTAAATGGGTAGTAATGGGTAATAAAAAAAAATTTAGCTTCATGATTACATGTACCCAACACCAATCCATTCCTTTCTGGGTCTAGGAGAAAACCCAAAAAACTATTCCTGCAGAAGTTTTCGCCTTATGCTTCTGAATTGGCCATTGATAGACTGTCCCATGATAGGCCTGAAGGAAGGAAGGAAAAAGTCAGTTTTCCTGGGTGCCAGCTGTAAGCAGTAACTCAAGTCCACAGCATCTGTGAGGGTGTTCCCAAGAAATAACCACCAGAGGCAGCTTCCTCATTTCAATAGTGCCCAACCTAATGACTTTCACTTACCCACTCATTCTAATTTCTTTATCAACTCTCTTGACTGAAAAATAAAGAAGGGCTTCTATTTTTCTACTTGAAGGCTGATTACCTCAGGGGAAAACAATTCATTCTCTTATGCCCCTCTTTCTTTCTTTTTTTTTAATTTTTTTGATTTTTGGGTCACACCTGGCTCTGCACCCAGAAATCACTCCTGGCAGTGCTCAGGGAACCATATGGGATGCTGGGAATCGAACCCAGGTTGGCCGGGTGCAAGGCAAACGCCCTACCCACTGTGCTATCACTCCAGCCCGGCCCCTCTTTCTCAAACATAAAAATTGATAAGAATATTAGTGAGAAAATATTTCTTCAATTTTCATATTTTCCCATCTTAGGAGTTACAGTTGTAGAAAAAGCCCAGCTGGGGTCCAGTCATTAGCCCTGCAACTAGAAACTCAAGTTCTTTACTTCACCACAGGAAATAATTCAAAGGTAAGACAGAGAAATAAGGTGAGGAAAGCAGTTTATTAAAACAATGTATATAATCAGGAATGAGGGTGCAGGCAAAACCTAAAGAGTATCTTATCTATGCCTAAAACCCAATTATAAATAACTTAGAATCTCAAAATGACTAAACAAAATAAAGTGAAAAAATATTTTAAAAGAATAAAATACACCATGAGCTCCATAAAAAAGAATATAATTTCTAAGTCAGATAGGCTGTGTGTTAAGCTAGAAGTCACACTCAAGAGTCTTAGTATTCTGGAAAAAGTAACGCCCTTTCTACAAATATTTCTAAGTTATAAACGTAAATTCATGGTATTTTAGAGAAGAAAAAGGAGCTTATGTGATGATTTCTCAGAGTGAAAGGAACATCCAGATTATAACTCTATGTGATAGCTCTCTGAGGTTGCCCTGGTACTTACAAACAGTTATGGCATGTGGAAGTATAATTTTTATAACATAAATGTTGTCATGAACACAGGATGAGAGTGGAGTGATATATCAGTCACTTTACTCTTTTATAAGCCTATAACTGGTTTTAGGCCTTATTGTTTTTTACCTTTTGATGACCAGCGCTTGTTATTTTTTTAATTCTGATGGCAGAAATATTATAGATTTTGTGAGGGAGAAAACCTAATGAAAGCTGGGAACTGATCATAGATGGAAAGAGAGGTGGATGATTTTGGCATATTAAAGGATGGGGTATAAAAATAATTAGTCCTTTACATAAACACTTTTATTTGTTTTAAACATATTGTTATATATTTGTGTACAATCTTATATTTGTTTAAGGATGTTGTAGCTACTAAACTTTGCAGTGTCTGTATAAGGGAATATTTTCCCATGAGAGGCAAATTTTTGTGTTCCTTTGCCATCTAGATCTGTCATACAAGACATTTACACTGGCCACTTTCTTATCTCACTATGACCTGAGAACACATATCAGATGAAGATCACCAGCATTCAGCAGTGTTAAATAAAGTAGAGATGCAACAATGGTCACATTTGCATAAAGATGCATGTGAACACTCAGTAACTCAAAGTCTATGTCAATGGAAGACTCATTTGGGAAATCTGTTGGAAGTCAGAACACTAATGAATTCTTTCCAAATTCTAGTGGAACACACCCAGTGGGTGGCTTTCCTGGAGAAGTACTGTCCTCCATGGTAGCATTTTTTCAACTGCCTTCTATGCCATCTGCCTCGGAGAAGCACCAACACCAATACTGTGTGCCCGGGACAATGAACAGAGAGATTCAGTGTTTAATATTCTGCTGTTTCCTGCACATTCAAAGGGGTATTGCCAGGGAGAATTTAGTGACTGTCAATAGTTCCAAAAATATTTGCGTTTCAGGGGATGGAAAACATGGCTCTAACTTGCTTAAATGGCACAGAATAGTACGTCTATGGAGTCGGCGGCTCTGTACCGTCAGTTGCCCACGGTTCTTCCATCTTCTGCTCTGCTCCTCTCAGCTTTGATTCTGTGTCCAGGCTCTGCTTATGGAAGCAGGCTGACTGCAGAATGCCCAGGTCAGATGACTAGGACTGAGCCAATAGGCTACCTAGAACCCTCTCACTGGATTGAGAGTGGGACCATGCTGTTGACTTGGTGCACCAGGCTTTAGCTCTCAACTGGAGAGAGGTTCTTCCTTTGGGTCATGCTGAAGTGAGTGGGTACCTGGTACAAGGGCTTCAGAAGAAGAGATAAGGAGGGCACGTCTTTTCAGAAAGTGATCAAACGTTTACTTGCTATAAAGAAAGTCAACTGGATTCCAGAGAGTCACTGCTGTTTGTGAAAACTCTAGAACTGTAAGGAAGATTCTGTAAGGCTCGAACCCTATTTTCTATCACCACACTCAACTGTGCTTGGACTCCATTGGATTCCACTAAGTCTGCATTCCATTATATCTGAAATTCTCTACTCAGTCCTGATTTTAATGAGAGGAATACATCTACCACAACAGAGTCTTGATCAGAAAAGAAGTTCAAGTCTTCTGTTTTTAGGTCACAGAGATAGAATTCTGTCTTCAGTAATTTCCACAAAATGACTTTCGGCCTTCTAGTTCCCACACAAATCACCTAATTCTGGGAGAATGCTGGTGAACTGAAAATGAAATCATGTCCTAGATGAACCTGCTGATTGAGTCAGCTTGTCATTGGAGCTTTTCTCTTTAGTTTTTCAGAAGAAGGCTGGTATTACTGGGGTTTTGCCGTTATTGTTCTCAGAGATAGTTGAGTTTCAGACATGGTAAAGCTTTAAGTTTCAAGGTAGATAAACAATAAAAAAGTATCAACCATCAATTATACACTTATAATACACTCACTTTTTCATAGAACAAGACAACGGCCAGTACTAGTAGAGCTAGGGGTTGAGTTGGTGTTTCCTAGATATTATTATGTTTTCTTCTAGAGCAGGGATTCTATAGTAAAATGTCTGAGAAAAATCATGGATGAGGAGCCAGAGCAATAGTACAGTGAGTAGGGAGTTTTCCTTGCATGAGGCCAGCCCAGGTTTGATCTCCGACATCCCATATAGTCTCCTAAACCCATGAGGGAGTGATTCCTGAGCACAAAGCCAGGAGTAACCCCTGAGCATTGCCGCTGTGACCCAAAAACCTAAAAAAAAACCTTCTGGATTAAATGAAGAGATGCTCAAATCACACTTAACTCTTGATCATAGAAATTGCAAAAGCAGGGAAGGAAAGAAACTGTTAAGGGGGGTTGGAGGTTATGGAAGAAGAGATAAATGACGGTAATAAGGGCAGGGACCAAGGGCCTCGAGAACATTGATGGTGCAGAGTTGTAGTATAGGAATGTGTCTAAACTACTGGATCACTGGATCAATGTCCTCCCGTTGTTCATTGATTTGCTGGAACGGGCCCAGTAACTTCTCCATTGCGACAATTGTTACTGTGTTTGACATATACTCTCGGTAGCTTGCCAGGCTCTCCCAGTCTAAATGACAGAGCCAACAAATTCTGTAATCATGAAACCTGAACTACAGCACCCAAGCTTACAAATGTGCCTGTCAAGGAGCAAGACTGGGGATAAGAGGGCACTTGGGGACAGTGGTGGAGAGAAGTCACCACTCGTTGTGGCATTGGTGTTGAAACACTGTATACCTTAAATTCAAAATATAACTAGGTTAATCATGGTGCTTTAACATTTTATAAAAAATACAAGTTTGAAAGAAAAACTTGCCTATCAATTTCAGAAATTCTCAGTACTTTTGATTTTGGTATCAAAAATTGTGGAAAATTGGGCTGGAATGATAACACAGCTGGTAGGGCGTTTGCCTTGCACGCGGCCAACCCAGGTTCGATTCCCAGCATCCCATATGGTCCCCTGAGCACCACCAGGTTGGTAATTCCTGAGTGCAGAGCCAGAAATAACCCCTGAGCATTGCCGGGTGTGACCCAAAAAATTGTGGAAAATATCCAAAGGGAATATTATATTTGATATTTTACAAGATATTTGACTATATAATACAAAATGAAATATGATGGAGCGAATGTGCAGAAGCCACTTTGGGAAATAGTATGCAGACACTTCACAGCTAAAAACTGAGGGGCTCTTCAGTAAAAGGATTTGTGTAAAGTCACCTTTTCACCAGGATCTTTCAGGAAACAATCCTCATAAAGAATTTAAAATTTGGTGCAGAGAGATAGTGCAGGTATTAAGACACTTGCCTTGCACATGGCCAACCCCAGTGGATCTCTGGCATCAGACATGGTCTTTTAGGCACTGCTTAGAGCCATTCCTGTACACAGGGAATTTTCCAAACATACGAGTAAACCCTGAGCAGCCCTTCTCATGTTTTGAAAATTTATAAAGACATAAAGTAATGAATTAAATATAGGCAGGATTAGGGGAGACCACAAGGTAAGATAAGATACTCTGGGACGAACAGCATTTAGAATCTACAGACATCCCAACATTGAAAGGGGAAAATTAAGCAATTGTGTTCATGGAGCCCTACTAAGAGCTAAAGTCAGAATGAAGAGGCTGCTGCAGTGTGGTGGGAAAGAGGAGGAAGAGTACATTCCTTCATCCTCATCGTCCTCCCATCCTCCCATTTTCCACTGCCACATCCAGTGGGTTGAAGTTAGCAGAAAGACAGATGAGATCCTCAGCATGCAGTCAACAGAGGTTAATCTCCTGAGCCCAGAACTGAGCCCAGAAGGATAGTTAATTACCTATGGGGCGAGCAAAGAATACCCAGCCTGACCACATAGCAAGATTTGTATGTGTGTGTGTGTGTGTGTGTGTGTGTGTGTGTGTGTGTGTGAGAAAGAGAGAGAGAGAGAGAGAGAGAGAGAGAAAGAGTGTGTGTGTTAAATATTTACTCAGTATATTTTGTTAACTTACTTGTGTTTGTGTAATATGATTTAATGCAATGTGACAGGTCCATTATATCTCAACAACATTGGGGAAAACTGCAATGCAAAATAGAACAAAGGTAAAAACATGAAATGTTAGGCAATGCTTCTCAAGTTGTTTCTGAGTATCACTGAGTGTCCCCAAGGCCCTTTCAGCTCTCAAAAGTAAATTTATAAGAATCCTAGACATATCTATTTTAGCTCTGTTTTTGTTCTCTCGTGACTGAAGACAGCAATTTTTCCAGAGCCCTTTTGATGCGTGATGATGGCACTGTTTTGATGGCTAATGAAATGTATGCTTCTCAGGATTAAAACTTTCAGCCTTAAATTCCTCCACTTAATCTAAAAGAAGTTCTTAGAATCGTAACTCTTCCCAGAATCAGGAGAGAACACAAAATCTGAACAAACCAATTAAAGTTAAAATTGAAAACACTAATCAAGTCTCCCCCAAAACAAAAGAACAGCACCAGATAATTTCACTAGTGAATTATTTTTCAGAGCCATCCAAGGGGACCTGTCTTTAAGTGTCTTCCTCAAGCTCATCCAAACGACTGAAGAAGAGGGAATTTTCCAAACATATTTTAGGATGCCAAAAGGTCAACATTTTAAATCTTAGGAGTTTTCTTTCTAATACTCTGTTAATAATCATAGCTGTTTGAAATGAGGCACAGTGGGGCTGGAGAGATAGCACAGCGGGGAGGGCGTTTGCCTTGCATGCAGCCAACCCCGGTTCAATTCCCAGCATCCCATATGGTCCCCTGAGCACCGCCCGGGGTAATTCTTGAGCGCAGAGCCAGGAGTAACCCCTGTGCATCACTGGGTGTGACCCAAAAAGAGAAAGAAAAGAAATGAGGCACAAAATAGGCCCCCAGACGTAAGAGGATTGATGACAGAATATAAGACAAGGTACAGCCAGGTTAGGTAACCCTTGGAAGGAAAGCAGAGAGCCTCAGAGACAGACTTTGCCAACTTTTTGCTGATGGTAAAATAAGTATCACTGTATCACTGTCATCCCGTTGTTCATTGATTTGCTCAAGCGGGCGCCAGTAACATCTTCATTTGTCCCAGCCCTGAGATTTTAGCAGCCTCTCCTTACTCGTATTGGAGGATTTTTCAGGATCAGGGGAATGAGACTTATTATTGTTTCTGTTTTTGGCATATCGAATACGCCACAAGGAACTTGCCAGGCTCGGCCATGTAGGTGGGATACTCTTGGTAGCTTGCCGGGCTCTCTGAGGGGGAAAAAAAATATTTTCCCAATAATCTTTAGGAAGTGAAAAACAGAAAATTCCACTTTTGATTTTCTTCATGTCCTATAGTTTATATAATTTTAAAAATTGAAGTGACATTGCATTGTAACACAGTAAGTATCAGTTGTGTGGGCCAGGGAGAAGGTTTAAGAACCAGAGAACATGCTTAGCATATAGGAGACTGTCTTTGATTCCTTACATCCATGATTATGATTCCCCTGAGCACCACTGGGAGTGACCCTTAAGAGTAGCCCCTGGGGCTGGAGCAATAGCACAGCGGGTAGGGCGTTTGCCTTGCATGCAGCCAACATGGACGACACAGGTTCGATTCCCAGCACCCCATATGGTCCCCTGAGCACCACCAGGAGCGATTCCTGAGTGCATGAGCCAGGAGTAACCCCTGAGCATCGCCGGGTGTGACCCAAAAAAAGAAAAAAAAAAGAGTAGCCCCTGATCACCATTGGGTGTGACCACCAAACCCAAAATAAATAGAATAAAGGTTTTAAGTGCCAGTAGTTTCAGGTGTTTATCGCTGAAAATCAGCATGTGTATATATTCCATTAAGTTCACCACTAGAGACCCAATTCTATCTTTCAGATATTTCTCCCTTCTCCAAACTTTACCTACCACAATCCCTTCCCTTTCTGGTACTTATTGTCCTCATAGTAAAAAAGTTTGCTTTTTCTTTATGGAGTTTCATGCTTTCATTCTCCTTTTTCTTTGTAAAAGAGTATGAGTGAAATCATACTGGATTTATCTATCTTATTTACAAATGATACCTAACCATGATTGCCAAACACAGTAACAACAAAGTCTCCAATGGAGACGTTACTGGGCCCGCTCGAGCAAATCGACGATCAACGGGAGGGCCTTTACCTTTACCTTTTTTAACCATGATTGCCTCGAGGACCATTCCTATTGTTGCAAATGACAGATTTCATCTTTTCCAATAATTTAATGGTATTTTATTGCATATATATTCAGTGTTTTCTTTATCCATCAGTCAGTTTATGGGCACTTAATTTCCAACTTTTGGCTGCTGTAAATAAGCCCTTCATTAACATGAGAGTCAAAAATATCTTTGAATTTGTATTTTCTAGGAAAATACTCCAAAGTGGAGTAACTAGACTATATAGAATTTCATTTTCAGGTTTTTGAAGAATATCCTTACTGCTTTATACAATGGCTGATTGTATAATGCTTTATACAATTGATTTATATTCCCACAAAAAGCATGTTTAAGTATTCCTATCTCTCCATGATTACTCCAGGACTTGGTTTTATTTTGCGGGGAGGAGGTGGGTGGCTTGGACCACACAACCAGTGATGATGCTTAGGGGTTAGTCCTGATTCTGTGTGCAATGCTCAAGCGACTGTATGTAGTGTCAGGGATTGAACAATTAACTGTCATCAACAAGGTAAATGTCTTAACTCTGCACTGTCTCTCCTGCCTCATATACTGTTATTTAAATCAGGCTGGATGCACTTGTCATCTCATTCTCCTCCTTTTCCACTTTCTTATCCTCTGCCTCCTCCTTATCTTTCTCTTTGTTGTCTAGATGTATGTATTCAATCAAATCCATGCACAAGTACCTGCCAAATATTAACAGGGTCATCAACTAACAACATCCATTTTGGTTATAAGCCCTGATAATACTTTAAAAATCTATAGCAAAATAAATTCATGATAAGTCATAATTTGGAATCTGAATTAATAGATATAGGACCATGATAGCTTAAAATAAAGTACTGATGGGCTACTTTAAATATCAAGTAAGTGTAACAAGTGAGAATATGGTACAATTTTACAAGAGCAAAAGCAAATCAGCCGTCTTTCTAGTACTTCAATTTACAGTCGCAATTGATCTATTAACTGTTTCTTTTTCAACACAAAATACTTTTATGTGCATCTATGACTATCAAAAATTTCTAAAAGCTACTCTAAGATTGGTTATCTAGAGATTATTGTAGTTCCGCCATTAAAATGTGCTTTTTCAGAACAGCACCCATGGGGCTAAAGATAGGTAAGTCAGTTATAACAAAGCAGCAAACATAATTAAATTACTGTGCTCCCGCTCCTCGAGCTGTAATTTGAAAGGACGGAAGCTTAATTTTTCCATCAACAAAGTCAATTTCATCCAAGCTATTCTTCAAAAGACCAAATGCATTTAAGAATTACATGTTTAAGCTAATCAAGAGAAAATGGAATTTAAAGCCCTCATCACAATAACATGGCAGAATTTTTAATTTATGAAACATTCTCACCAGAAAATTAAGTCTCTTTGAAAGGTCTCCAGAAACCCTCAGAGCCCAGAGGTATAAAACACCCACTGTGTGAGCTTAAGTCAAAGAAATTGCTAATAAATTAAAGTAAATAACTGAACTGTCCTCTCTGTGGCTTATCTGTTCACCCTAGCAAGGAAAAAAAAAGTTAGCATTAATTGGTATGCTCAACACTCTCTCAAAGGAACAGGCACTTAGAGCAATTAAGTCAGATGTGAAAATACGGCTCCGCATTGAAAGCTGACAGCAGGACTTGGGTACAATATACATGTAATGAGTGGCTGAGGATTTTAATGGATGGAGTCTTGGAGACTAATGGACAATTAATGTAAAATAGATGACATCCCTTGGAGATGACAGTCATTTGAAAGGCGCTTCACCTGCTGCTCAAACAAATGTGGTCAAAATGAAAAGATAAAAGGAACATGGTCTTATTTAATTGGGCTTAGAGAAAGTCTGTGTGTCCCTGCTTTCTCCTTAAATAATTTTTAAAAACGAGATCAGTGTTTTCAGCAGATCCTCGAAGCGGGATGTGTAAGTCAATTTCACAACTTCCTGACATCCAGAGTGGATGGACAATGGCTGGCTGTGTGTGTTGAACCATTTTCCACTGAGCTGTCCAGGAGACTAGCCTTGTTGACAAAAGGGCACAGAATGGTGTTACATTCTAGCTTTTTGAAAGCCTCTATACCTTCCCATCACAAGAACTGCAGAAAATATATATGGATGCATCTCTTATAAATTTTATCACATACTTTTTTTTACATTTTTGCTGAATTACTATGAGATAGACCCTTACAGACACCCCATACTATTCATAACAAAGCAATGCAAAATAAATTATTTAGCATCTGACTGTGGGGCAGGCTTGAGTGGTGGTGGCAGACTTTGAAATGATGGTGGTGGGAAGGTGTCATGGTGGTGGAATTCGTGTTGAAATATTGAATGTAATCAATTATTGTGAACAACTTTATGAAAATAAAACTAAAATATTAAACAATTTATTTCGAACATGGATTAGAGCCATAGCACAGAGGGTAGGGCATTTGCCTTCCATGCGGCCGACCCAGGTTCGATTCCTCCATCCTTCTCGGAGAGCCCGGCAAGCTACCGAGAGTATCCCGCTCGCACGACAGAGCCTGGCAAGCTCCCCGGGCTGTATTCGATAAGCCAAAAACAGTAACAACAAGCCTCACAATGGAGACGTTACTGGTGCCCACTTGAGCAAATCGATGAACAATGGGAGGACAGGGATACAGTGATTTAGAACATAGTAGTAAACCCGCCATCTCATTGTACTTCCCAAGGCCAGGGAGACAGGGTCCAGTGTGATTTGTACAGCCACAGCCACAACTTCCTGATACCAAAGAAAGCACAGGCAGCAGGTCCTCAAATCACATTTTATTACTACATTATTGATTCTGCAAGCTTGTGCCCATGTGGAGTTTATACACTTCATAGGCTCTGCAATTTCTTTCCATGTGCCAAGGATGCTTATACTAAGTTCATTAACATGTGTGAATTATTTCAGTCTATAAAGAAATGGTGATGTATGTACTCAATGAAGTACTATGTCAATGAAAAAAGGTGAAATTGTGCCTTTGGGGACAAAATAGAATAAACTTTTTTCTTTTTATTTATTTATTTAATGAATCACCGTGAGGTACAGTCACAGACTTACAAACTTTCGTGCTTATGTTTCAGTCATACAATGATTGAGTACCCATCCCTCCACCAGTGCCCATTCACCACCACCACCATTCCCAGTATCCCTCCCACCACCCCCAACCCATACCCCCCATCCCCTCAGCCCATCCCCCACCTCTGTGGCAGGCGCATTCCCTTTCACTCTCTCTGTCCTTTTGGGTGTTGTGGTTTGTAATACAGGTATTAAGTGGCCATCATGTTCAGTCTATAGTCTACTTTCAGCACACATCTCCCATCCCGAGTGGGCTCTCCAAGCATCCTTTACTTGGTGGTCCCTTCTCTATCCGAACTGCCTTTTCTCCCAGCATGTGAGGCCAGCTTCCAAACCATTAGTATAAACCTTTTTTTAAAAAAATTCTCAGGTTGCTGATTTGGGAGGTTGGGTGTTTTGGGGTCACACGGTACTGCTCAGGGCTTACTCCTAGTTCTGCGTTCCAGTGATCATTCCTGATGGGCTCAGGGAACCACATGAGATGCTAGGGACAAAAACAGAGAAACAGGACCAGTTGTGTGCAAGACAAGAGCCTTGGCCTCGTACAATCCCTCAGGTCCCATTAATTTTGAAGTTTTTTTTTTTATCTCAATGCACATATTTTCCATATTCTCCTACAAAATAGAATCATCTTTAAGTGATTATGCTAAGTGAGAAGAAAGTAGAGGGCATAGAAGACAATCATCAGACGGTCTCAGCACTGGCGAAATATGAATAAACTGAAAGAAACAAGTGGACTATAAACAACAAGTGAATTGTATTTTGAAAATTCTAGTGGTTGCTGGAGGGAAAGGGAAGCAGGTGTGTGAGGAGCAGAGGAATCTTTGTTTGGTGGTTGAATAGTGCTGGGCCTGTGGTGTGGGGTGTGATCTGAGACAAATACGAACGTGTGAAGCTCCAACCTGGAGATTCCTTAATATTATAAGTAATAATGAAGCATCAGTCAGCACTGCTAGTCTGAGTTAGTTAGGAAAAAATGTTAGAGATGGGAAAAAGTCAGAGATGAAAAAAAAAAAAAGTCCTGCTCTTGTCTCATACTGGAGCCAGGGTAGTTTCTGGCCACCAACCTGGAACTGATTGTAAGTAGATGAATGAACACAAAATACTGTTTGATATTCGAAGTGCTTTAGTTCTTTATTTAGAAATTTAGTGATTTTTTTTTAACCAGAAGTATGTAGTAGGAAAATAATTTTGATATCCATTAGCCTAGAGTTTAGCTTCAAGTCACAATTTGCATGAACCTAAGATTTACTGCATCTGAATTGTTTAGAAAGAAAAACCCATTGATCCATAGAAAAACAGCATTACAACAATATTTATATTGCTATGTGATGCTCCCAAAGTCTATTAAATTCCAAATGAGACTTAACACACATCACCCTTGGTCCCTGGAGAAGAAAGTATGGTCTTCTATTATCTTTCTTAGTGGGAAGTCAGATTGCACTGAGCCATAATTTGGAGCTACCCATTGTCTGTAGCACCATCCTGCCATTGTTCATTGATTTGCTCGAGTGGACCCAGTAATGTCTCCATCCTGAGACTTGTTGTTACTGTGTTTGGCATATCGAATATGTCACCGGTAGCTTGCCAGGCTTTGCCATGCGGAAGAGATACTCTCGATAGCTTGCAGGGCTCTCCAAGAGGGGCAGAGGAATCGAACTCGGGGTCGGCCAGGTTAGCTGCATGCAAGGCAAATGCCCTACCTGCTGTGCTAATTTTTGACAATTTTATCTACTAAGGGTCAGTGTTTAATCCTGCCTTTGGGCGATTTAAGTCCCTAGGCTTTGTACCATTATCTTCATTCTAAATGCACTCATTTTAGCTATTCTTTGTTAATTTTCCTCTCAGTTTCTTCCATTTGCTGAAATAGTATATCTCAACTAGAAATTAGAGACAAGCCACTAGCATAGGTAGTTCACAACTTTGGATGACCATCTAGATTCTGCCAGAAATTTTACATGTTTTTTTTCTTTTTAAAAAAGACTACTTTTAATATCATCCACATCTTTAATTAAAATAATTTCTTTGACAGAAACCAAGTGAAGAGTTCAGATAGTTGAGCACATCCATTTCAAAGTTAAAATTGCCCTCACATAATAGAGGACATGTCCAGGGATCTTTGTTATGTAGCAAAAAGTAGAAACCCACAAGAAAGTCAACAGAAAAATGAGTATTGTGTAGTGTACTCACACAGAATGCTAATACACAGCAGTTATTTATGTTCAGTAGAAACTGACAAAAGTCATACAGTGGGACTGGATGTCCTGACAAGAGTTGCATTACCTAGTGTGGACACTGTCTTTCCATCCCACGTATGGATCATGTGTTAGAAGTTAGAAATTCATGTGATTCATGTGGTGTTTACTTAACATAGGTAGGCCAGAAACAACTCATTATTTTCTTCATAACAGATAAATTCTAACTGCCATCATCCATACCATCGTCTTGCCATGTCTTTGGCAAGAAATCCATTTTGTTAATTGTGCCTTCTATTCCCAGGGTTTACACAAATATCCTGAAGGCCTATTTGGAGCCTAGAAAATAATTATGTCTCTAGGCCCTTCAGAGATGCTGCTGATCCTGCTGCCCAGAAATCATTCCAGAAGCCAGTTCACTTAAGAAGTTCAGACACACAGGCCTTGATGTTTCTTCCGGATTGGGGGAAAGGTTCTTTCCTGCGTTTTCAAAAGTTCTATGTTCCCCTGACTGATACATTCACCTATCACCTCTCCACACATATATACACTCAGCTCTCTGGCAAACCTCCTCAGTCAGTTCAGATTCCAGGATTCTGAAAGACAAAGGTTTCCAGGCTGCAGAAAGAACCATTATCTTAAAGAAATCCTCGGCATGCAGTGCTGGCCTGTAGCCTAAGCCTAGGGATGAAATGCCAATTCCCAGACTTGCTGAATCAGAAACTCTGGGAGTGTGGTGCAAGCATGCTGGGTCTTAAGCCGTCCTGAGACTTTCATGTATCTTGGGCTTTCTGCGCTGAGCAAACAACCAGGCAGAAGCGAAAGAGCTTCACATCCCCTCTCAATCTTTCAGATCATTCTATAACAGCAAAATAACAAAATACACACGTTGTATGATTCTCTCTCCCCCTTGATAAGATCCAGTGCAAAGCACAGCCTAGATTTATAAAGGATGGAGAATGCCTGAGAACTGATCTGATTCACATCTCCCAATAATCCTCACCCCGCCTCACAGATTTAGGAATTCAGGGGGCTTTATCCTGGGAAAAAAAGAACAGGCTGAGAAATAAAGTTCAAGTGTTCTGAGGAGGCTGATCTACATTTCCATAGCGTGTTAAAAACACGCGAGCAGTCTTAGAATTTCAACTGGGTCTCCTCTTAAAAGGATTTTTATACCAACCAAACAGTATCAGCATATGACTTCCAAGTAGTAAAGAATTCTGAATTAAGAATGCAATACCTTCGCAAAACACCTTTCCAGCACCTTCCAGATAAGCACTCATTTCATCACCTTGCCTTATAACTTTGTTTCAAGATTGGATCCAGTTAAAAGTGGAGCGTCAGCATTTCACTGTGAAACCCAACTAAATGTCACCCCTTTTCTGATTCCTCCTCTTGCTGTCCCAGATACTTCCAACACGTTTCAGACCTGAAGTTTTCTGAAGTGCTGCTTCCTTTCCAGGTCACCGTAAGAATCAAGCATTGAAACATAATTATGTGATGTAAAGACTTTTGAGGCCTGTTCTCTGTGACTTTTTTTTTAATAGTGAGGTTTCCAAATGACAAGCAACAGAGGATGATTTTCTGAACCTTTGGCAACTGAGAGCAGTTCCAAGGGCCCATTAGTCACCTTACAAAATTATACCAACTCTTTAGGTCGCCCAAGATAGTGACAACATAGCAATAAATCAAAAGATTATGCTTCATGCAGTCATGTTTTTAAACTATATTTTAATCGGTAAGACTACTAACCTGTTTTGAACTTCTAAGATTATAGTCATGAAATAATTTTTTTAAATGTTAATTTAAAGTCAAATAGAGAGTAAACCTCCTAGTTTAAAAAAAAATCCAGGTCAGTGGTCAATTAAGACCTTCACGAAGGTCACACAGCTTTATTTCAGAACAGCAGGACATGGACTCACAATTCCAGTTTACTTATAACTGCAGATCTCATTTAAACCTAAGCTTGATTTTTCACAGGTCTCAAAGTCAGCCCATTACCTTCCAACACACGACTGCCACCTAACGATGACAATGGTTATTGCTGCTTTTGCAAAGACAACTCAAAAAGACAAGCAAAGAAAAGAACTAATTCATGGTTTTAGGTTACTGAGCATTCACTGTTCTTAGATGTCTTACTTAAATGATATTAGTTAATCTTTACATACTATAAAATTACAAACTAGATTTTTTTAAATTTTTAAAAAAATTTATTGAATCACCATGAGATAGTTACAAGCTTTCATGTTTGGGTTACAATCACACAATGATCAAACACCGATCCCTCTACCAGAGCACATTCCCCACCACCAGTATCCCCGGTATATTCCCCTTTCCCACCCTCCCCCTGCCTCCATGGCAGACACTGTTCACCATA
Source organism: Sorex fumeus (assembly GCF_029834395.1). NCBI lineage: Eukaryota > Metazoa > Chordata > Mammalia > Eulipotyphla > Soricidae > Sorex > Sorex fumeus. Next base: position 5,502,467 of record NW_026606065.1, on the reverse strand, counting down.
ATCTCTCTCTACCTTTGGGCATTATGGTTTGCAATACAGACGCTGTGAGGTTATCATGACAAACTAGAATTTTTTTATCCATAAGGGCATGAGGATCAAGTGAAAAAACCCAGGTTCACACAAACGTGCTTCAGGTTCCATAGCTTCCTCACGTTCTGAGTCCCTGTACTGTTACTTTGGCTAGGATGCAGTCCCTAGCTGTAGGCAGTCCTCTGCAATTTAATCTAGTCCTCAGGCTGCAGTGATTGGTTCTGGGAGAGTCAATAATATACACTCATAGTTCTGCCAGGATTGGTCTGGGAGATGTGGCTTTGTTGTTGTTTGTTGGGATTTTCTTTTTCTTTTTCATCTACACAGGTAGTAAAAAGAATGATGCGAGCCAGGAAACTGCCGATATGCCACAAAGTGTAGCTGAGAACCAAGTAAAAAGAGAGCAAGAACGAAATATGTAACAACATGGATGGAACCAGACTATATGCTGAGTGGAGTCAGTGGAGTCATTTCTTAATGGGATAGATACAGAATAATATCTCTCATATATGAGATTTTAAAAATACAAAACAAAGTGTAGGGTGACATTGCTTTGTCCTTCTTCCACAAGAAGCTTAGATTTATCTGGTTGCACCCATCACAGTGCTCCTGAGGCACTTCCATTCCATTGTGTTTATCTGTAAACAGTCTTCCCTATGCTCTCCTCCCCACCCAGTTAATCAGCTTTCCCCCTAATCAGACTCTGTTAATTTGTAAGGTTAGATTTCTCAGAAATCTATGATTTTATATGTATGAGTGAAATATTGCCTTTCTCCTCTCCTTATGCCTTAAGATACAGGAAGACCATTAACATTATGCTTTGAAATTTAGGATTTGATTGGCTTTGAATATTATTCACTCCTGGGCTTCTGCTTTCTCGACTTAAGCCTCAGTTGCCCTTAGTTCCTAACACCCCAACAGCAGGGTTCCGACGAGAGACTGAATGGACCCAGGGCAAGCGGTGAGCTACCCTGGCTTCATCGAAATGGGTCAGGCCAAAGTGCCACGATTCTTAACTATAAGTTAAGAGTTTGATCATAGACAAATGCTGTCATGATCCAAAAGTAACGACGAGACTAGGATCCTGCTAGGGGTGGGAAAGACTATCTGGCCTGAGCACTGTAGTCTGAGATAGAGATGGCCCTGGGAGAGCAATTCTATGAGTTTAAGATATTTCTTACTGTATCCATACAAAATTATTTATATTATATATTCTTATATGCTTGCCAGACAAGGAGAGGAGAAACACACCCTTGGGATCCCGCTCTAGGGTGGGTCATCCTGCTGAGAACGGATCTGTCCTAGGAGCGGCTTTCCCTGAGGCAAAGATTTCTACCCCTATTGATTGTGACCACACCTATGTGTAATTATTACCCCAACCCCTCATGCTTTGGGATTTAACTGTACTGGAAGAGTGGACTGGGGGGGTTCAGAAGGAAGAAGCAGAGGATCAGAAGGAAGAGAAGGAGGATGAAGGGGGATGGAGGAGAATGAAGTGGCATGGGAGAGGAAGAAGGAGAGGAGGCAGCAGAGGAAGAGAAAAGAGACTGATGTGGATGAAGAGAAGACTGGAATAAACTGCGACTAATACCAACCAGCCTGGCCCTTGTTTCCTTCCTCCGCCTGCCGATCGTCATCGACCTCCCCGGGGTGGGAAAGAAGGGTGAGACTACCGAACACGGGTGGCGGGAGAGATAGAGCCACCGCCACTGAGTGTATGCCCCTTGTGAGTTTACACACAAAGATTCCTCCCAAGATGGGAGAAGCATGCTGAAAGTAGACTATAGACCAAACATGATTGTCATCCATTGCCTCTTTTGCAAACCACAACACCCAATAAGAGAGAGAGAACAAAAGGGAATGCCCTGCCACAGAGGCAGGGTGGGATGGGAGGGATGGGGGGGGAGGGATACTGGGATCCGTGGTGGTGGGAAATGGGCACTGGTGGAGGGATGGGTATTTGAACATTGTATAATTGAAAGCCAAGCACAAAAATTTGTAAGTCTGCAACTGTACCTCATGATGTCTCACTAATAAAAATAAAAATAATACAAAACAAGTTAGTAACAAAGGTCTACAGGCAACATACTGGGATAATTGATCCACACAATTGATTTAGAGGGGCTCATTGAAAGGGAAAGATGTTGGTGTACTTGGAAGAAGAAGTGGGTACACTGGTGATGGGTGTGGTGTTGGAATTATTAGCATGGCCAGCCATTATTTGTAAACCACAGAATTTCAATTTCAAAACTTGTTCCAAAAAAAAGAAATGCTAAGAAATGAAATCGAACTCTATGACATCCCTGTGCCCTCAACTCTAGCGTTATTTTAACGTCTCTGCTCTGTTTAAACTGAGACTTAATAAATATCTGTTTAAGGATTAAGCTAGTTTTAGATTTAATTTATATTTATATTGTCCCTATGCTTACAAGTTACCTTGAAAGCTACTTTTCAAAACCTATGGTTCTGCTTTTCCAATGATAAAGCTTTACTAAAAACATCGTTTAGAAATATTTAAACATAATTTTTAAATGTGTTTACATAAATTAAAAAACACAAAATGTTCAGAAATATTTTACTTTTTATTCTAAATATCAAGCTCCATGAGTCTATGTCCTAAGGTAATTAATTCATTCATTAAGGAAGGAACTGAACCTAGCTTTGGAACTTGTGAGGGAGTCTCGCCATCTGTCCAGAATTATTGTATGAATATGGCAGAGAAACATTGTGAGTTTTGTTAAATGAGACATATTCCCTTGAGAATATCACATATTTATTTATGGTAAGGTCAAGATAAATATCTCTGGAAAGGTAATTCTACAAATAATATTTTTAAAAAATTAAAATTTTTTTCTTTTGGGAGGCAGAAGAGATAATACAGTGGGTAGGGCTATTGCGTTGCCAAACCCACCCCGTGTTTCTCTCTTAGCACCCGATGTGGTCCCCTGAGGCCTGTCAGGAGTGATCCCTGAGCACAGAAGATAAGCCTTGGGAACTGCTGCTGCCCCTCTCTCCAATATATAAATTGGGGGATAATAGAAAAAATTAACAAGTCAAAATTAGACATCTTTTAAAAGTATAGCACTGTAGCACTGTCCTCCCATTGTTCATCAATTTGCTCGAGCGGGCACCAGTAACGTCTTCATTGTGAGACTTTTTGTTACTGTTTTTTGCATATCGAATACACCCCGGGGAGCTTGCCAGGCTCTGTTGTGCGGGCGGGATACTCTCGGTAGCTTGCAGGGCTCTCTGAGAGGGACGGAGGAATTGAACTGGGTCGGCCGCGTGCAAGGCAAATGCCCTACCTGCTGTGCTATGACTCCAGCACCTCATTTAAAAGTATACAGTTCTAAATTTTGAACATCTTATTCAATTTCATTAATCATATTTAGAATAAATTGTTTTTTTATGTTGTTTTCAAAACCAAAGAGAAATTCTTTAATGTAAACTACAGTTTTATTGACAAAATGGAATAACTTGGTCCCAAGGACAGTGCCACACACGTAATTTATTATTGCTACTTTCAAAGATTATTCGCATTAGTCTCAGGGTTGGTGGGCCGACTGTTCAAATGTTTGCCTCAAGCGTGTGGGAAGAGCATCCTGAGAGGGGTATTAGAAATTTCATATTTGAAAAGCATCAAGGATTTTATTGCAGCTCCTTTTCTTTATGTCATTGGGAATCTTTTTCCCTAATACAGTCAATCCTCATTACACAGATGGAATTTATACATTACATAATAAAATTTACAGGTAATCCTAAATCAGTATTCTTGGAACTTTCGCAGTTATTCTTGGACAAACACAGCACAATAAAAGTTTTTGTTGTCGTATGCACATATTCCCAGCTCATGTCAAATAAGGCCACTTCTTGCGTCAGTTCTTTACTGTAAGGAAATTTCCTTTCGGTGATATATTTAGAGCTACATTTTTCACATATTTGTGCATTCTGTTGTTGGTTCTATTTTTGTTGGTGACTATATTTCTGGGAAGTGTATTGCTTAAGTGCTGTCTTTTGTATCTAATAATTACAGGAAGACTAGGATGTGACTCCTGCAAAGAAAATACCTTATAGAGAAATACCTATATTAGACTAAATTTAGACATGAGTTACTGTGCTTCCAAGCTTAAGTTCAATGTCAAAGAGTCAACTTAATCACTTAATCACTTAACTTCCCGTTAGTCGTCGATTTGCTCGAGCGGGCGCCAGTAACGTCTCCATTTGTCCCTGTCGCGTGCTAGTGTAGCCCAATGGCGTCTGTTCGCTCCGGGAACATGAAGGTCCTCAAACCGATCGTTCATGATCTTGACGAAGAAGTCTGACCATCTGGTAGGTGGGCGGCCACGCGGTCTTCTGACATCCCGTGGAATCCAATCAGTAACAGCTCTAGTCCAACGGTCGTCTTTAAATCTCATTACGTGACCAGCCCATCTGATTTTCGACACCTTGGCATATGAGACAGCGTCCCTGATCCTTGATCGTCGACGGATGTCAGAACTCCGGATTCGTTCTCTCATTTGAGTGAAACGTGATATTCCAAGCATAGCTCTTTCTATTCTTCTTTGGGAGACCTGAATAGCGTTCTCATCCTGTTTGCGTAGGGCCCAGGTCTCTGAGGCATATGTTAATGCAGGAAGAACAGTGGAATCAAAGAGATGTGCCTGGAGCCGGAGGTTCTTCGTCCTCTTAGCTATTTCTTCGACGTTCTTGAAGGCGTTCCAAGCCGCTCTCTTCCTCCTGCGCAGCTCGGGTGCCAGGTCATTTGTCATGTTGACCTCTCGACCTAGGTACACATAGCTGTTGCATTCGGAGATGGTCGTTCCGTTGAGAGCGAATGGGGCGTCAGGAACAAGGCCCATAATAAGTTGTTGGTAAACAAAACTATGTGCAGAAGGATGTGCAGTTAACAAAAATATTATAACAAGCGGCCCTTAGGAAAATGACCCTTCCCTTTCCCCTCCCCAGAAGCAATGGTTCTGAATGAGTTAATTCAGTATTTGTGATGACTTTGTAGAGTATAACCACCACGAATAATGAGAATCAAGGTGACACTGTTTTTTTTAAATGTTTTTTATTTATTTATTTATTTATTTTTCTTTTGGGGTCACACCCGGCGATGCACAAGAGTCACTCCTGGTTCATGCACTCAGGAATTACTCCTGGTGGTGCTCGGGGGACCATATGGGATGCTGGGAATTGAACCTAGGTCGACTGCATGCAAGGCAAATGCTCTACCCGCTGGGCTATTGCTCCAGCCCCCAAGGTGACACTGTTTAAGTAACTTTCCTAAAGGAAAGTCTCCAGTTAAGAAGTCTCCACTTCTTTTTAGATTTTTGAGTCATACCTGGCGGTGCTCAGGGCTTCTTACTTCTGACTCTGTGCTAAGGGATCACTAGTGATGTAGCTTAGAGGAACATGTGTTGTGGCAGGGGTCAAACCCAGATCTGCCAGATGCAAAGCAAATGCCTTACCCATTGTACTATCCCTCTAACCTTAGGAAGACGCAACGGTATAATCTCCTGGATGGCCAGGGGAGCCCCCAGTGGCTCTCCCCTTTTACTGCCCTGGTTGGGTGGTCTTGGGCTGCTAGCCCAGCTGGGGTGGACCAGGCCATGGGGAAGATGGAGGAGAAAATGCGAATGAAATAAAATAAAAGGGAGAATGAAATAAAACTGATCGGTCAACCCGGTTGATCGATCAGTTGCCTTTTATTTCATTCTCCCCACGCACTGGTTCCAGTCTCCCTGTGCCCCTCATTCTAGTCTCACACTGCCCCTCATTCCCGTCTCCTTCTGTCTCTCCCGCTCATCTCTCCGCGCTCCATCATGCTGCCCTGCTCTCTCTCTCCTCCCTTCCAACTCTCTCATTTCTCTCCCCCCCACCCCAGCATTCTGGGCCAACACTATACCCAGTCTGGTAGCAAAATCAACATAAGAAAGCCCTTCCTGACTGCCCATCAGGTTCAAGGGCAGAAACACACCTACGGGTGCTCCTCTTCTCCTTAGTCCAATAATTTAATTAACATTTTTATTAACATCTTAATTCTACTTCTTAATGTTAGTTATTTTTGTATGGACACAGTAAGAGATACATTGAGGCTTGTAGGGCAACTCTCCTGGGAACATCTTACCATAGACTCAGACTATAGCGCTCAGGCCAGATTAATCTTCTTTAACCCTAGCAGGTCCGAATCTAGTTGTTACTTTTTGGGATCTTAACGGAATTTATCCATGACCATGCTCTTAACTTATAGTTAAGCATTATGGCATTCCGGCCAGGCTCATTTTGATGCCAGGGTAGCACATAGCTCACCGCTTGCCCTGGGTTCATCCAGTTCCTCGTTGGGATCCTACTTTGGGGTTTCTAGGAAGTAAAGGCAACTGAGGCTTAAATAGAGAGAACAGATGTACAGGAGGTAAGTATAATTCAGAGTCAATTGACTCCCAAGTTACTAAAGCATAGCATTAACTGTCTTCTTGTGTCCATATCAAAAATGGATATTGCTCTGAATTAACTATGCAAAGAACTTAAGGAGAAGAGAAAAACAATATTTACAAGTCGACAGAGCACAAAGAAAGAGGTTACAAATAAACACAGAGGAATGGGAGCACTGTGATGGAGTAACCCAATAAACAAAAGCTCCCTGAGGCAAGGCAGAAAGGATAAACCAATGTTATCCTACAACAACCTCTATTTTTTTTAATGTAGGAGTATCAATGTATCACTGCCATCCCGTTGTTCATCAATTTACTTGAGTGGGCACCAGTAACGTCTCCATTCGTCCCAGCCCTGAGATTTTAGCATCCTCTCCTTACTCGTCTTCCCCAAAGAAACTAATGTATTGGAGGTTCTTTCAGGGTCAGGGGAATGAGACCCTTTATTGCTACTGTTTTTGGCATATCGAATGCTCCACTGGGAGCTTGCCAGGTTCTGCCATGAGAGCAGGATACTCTCAGTAGCTTGCCAGACTCTCCGAGAGGTATATATGTATATATATATATATATATATATATATATATATTTCCCTCTATGATTTGTTGCCTGAACCCCATCAAATATGGTGTGGTAATTATGGAAAACAGGTAGGGAGTGTCTTATGATGTGTCCAGGATTATGTTTACTCATACGTGAGGCTCAGCCCAAGTGTGTGGAAATTGGCCTGGAGTGTAGCAGCGGTTGGGTAGTGGAGGTCAGCTAACGGGGCTGGGTCTCTTGGGGCAGGGAGGGCTCTAATCCACCCCCCTCTGGGGCATCCCGAATGAAAACAGCCTGGCACAGAGTCCGGTGGCATGGCTATGGGAGCCTCATTTTATGCTCCCTTCCAGGAGAAGCAGCCATGAGGTTTGGAGAGCGGCGGTGAGGAGATTATCTGGCACCAGCAGGAGGTGGTTTGGGGTGTGATCCCTGGGTTGCCAGAGACTGGGGGAAGCAGGCAGAGGGTCTCTGCTCCTGGGTCCCGTTGAGCCCAAAGTCCAAGCTCACAAACTTCCACATTACCTGGCTTCCGTGGGACTTCACTCATGTGTGAGGCTCAGCCCAAGCGTGTGGAGTACTGCTATTCATTCAGTCATTGATTAAGCTGATTGACCAACCTCTATCGTAAGGTGAATAATGTCTCTGGATATGTATATATCTAGATAGAGAGTGCTGGAAGCTTTACATTTTTCTTTCAAGATGACAAAACAAAATAATGAGAAGCAGAAAAAAAATCTAAGAAAGCAAACATTTGAAATATTTGAAATATTGCATAGCTAGTCCCATCTCTCCTCAGTAAATATAAGTATAAATAGATGGTGAAAAAAATCAAAAATCCTTGATAAAAACTGCTATATATGAAAGCACTTGGAACAAAATAAAAATACATTTGAAACAAATTCTGGAAGTTCATATGAATATTAAATGTTCAAAGATTGAGATTAAACATAGTTATCTTGATGCTAAATATTATTAAGAAATATAACTTAAACACACCAAATATTAAATATCACTTCACTTAAACTCACAGAATTAGGAGAAACCTTTATTTCATTCTCTTATATTGGAAACTTTTAGTAGATATAAATAGCAATACAGACACAGTACCCTTTCAAAAGACTATTTGCCTTGAGATAATGTTGATCTACAGCAAATCTGTAAAACTATACATAGCATACTATAATGTTTATTATATAAAGATTACAAAAGAGAAGAGAGTATTGATGTATTTGACATTGTAAGCGTCACTAGAATCTGAAAGGTAATTTAACTTTTCATGTAGTTACTGCTACGTGGATAGATCTGGAGGGTATCATGCTGAGTGAATTCCGTCAGAGAGAGAGGGAAACACACAAAACAATCTCTCTCATGGGGGATTTAAAGAATCATTGTCAATCATTTGACAAACACCCAAAGGCAACTGAAGACTGGTCTTCAGCAGGAAGCTTACCACAGGGGAGGAGTGGGGGGTATTAAGAGGAGGGCGAGGGACACTGGGACAATGTTGGAGAGACATGGAGACTGGGGAGGGTGCGGTGTTGGACTGTATTATGTCTGAAACCCTACCTTTAACAGTATTGTTAAACCACGATGCTTAATTTTTTTTTAATTTAGAGATAATTTTTGTTTTATATGTGCTGTTCTTAGTCTTCTATGTTTTCCATAATAAAAATGTTGTCTTTCATAACTAAAAACCAATCACAAATTATGATTGGTGCATTTTAAATGCTTTTTTAAGTTGAGGCACTGTAATCTGATATGATAATTTGAGCATTGTAATACTATCTACAATGCTGTTAATGGTAGGATTTCTTGCATCCAGCCTTCCAATACCACTTCCTCTGCCACAGTGTCTAGTTTCCCACCCCCGCTGCCCACCACTATTGTCTCAGGGTCTCCTTCTGACCCTCATCCCACCCCTACCCTGCACATCCCTTTCACAGACACCTTCCCTATGGTAAGTTCAGTTCTATAAACCAGTTCTCAGACTTTATTATATTTGGCCGCTTATTACCCCTTACTGTGGTTCTTTATGTTGCATATTTAACAGTTTATTGTTTAAACCAAGAAAGAATTCACAGTTGTTTTCTATAAATAGCTACGGTCATGGTCAAATTCACATTCACGGTCCTCCTGTTGTTCATTGATTTGATCGAGCGAGCCCAGTAACGTCTCTACGGTGAGACTTGTTGTTTGGCATATTGAATACGTCACGGGGAGCTTGCCAGGCTTTGTATCTTGCTGTGCGGGCGAGATACTCTCGGTAGCTTGCCGGGCTCTCTGCGAGGGGCGGAGGAATTGAACCCAGCTCAGCCAGGCTGGCTGCGTGTAAGGCAAATGCCCTACTACTGTGCTATCACTCCAGCCCTCAAATAGCTGCATTTTTATCATTTAATATTTCAAATAATAGAACTTCCCGACCCTGCACCAGGTTGTCTTCACCAGGGTGACTTGGATGGGGGCGGGCTGAGTTTCCCTCTCTGACCCAGCAGAATCCCAGCAGCCAAAAACCTCCAGAACCCAACCATAGTCATCCTCAAGGCTGCTCTCCATAGGCTAGGATGAGCCTCACCCTCGAGGGAACCTACAGAAAAACCCAGGTAAGTGGGACCCGTGACTGAGGTCTCCAAGCTCGCTTGGAATGGGACCAGACTCCTCCCCCCAGTTCCTAGTTTTCCAGTCGCTTGGCAGTCACACCCACAAACTGCCCCTGGTGCTGGTGGTGCTGTATAATCTCACCAACAGCCAAGATCCAGAGACTCTGAAATAAAGCTCCCAGAAGAGAGCAACATATGCGTTAAAAAAAAAAAGTAATTAACGTTTCTTAAACTTTGAAAAATCTGAGTGAAATGCAAATTATAGTCACATCTCCATTCTTCTAATAACAAATGGCAACATAAACGAGTCCATGAAGATGATACAAAAACAGACTTTGTTTTTGAGCATGATGCAATTTCATGCAGAAAATATCTTTCTCTAATACTGACTGTCAAAATGAGATGCCTTGGAGGGGGCAGCAACTCCGTTCCAGCAGGCAGATGGAGGACAGCATCAGTTTCCAAGTGACAGTGAATGCTGGAATACTCACAAAGTAGATAACCTTAGCATATATCATAAATCATGGTAAAAACTTAAGGGAATAAAGACTAAGCAGAGAGAAAATCGTCTAAACCCACATGCCATGAAGACAAATATATGTACCCAGTTACTTAATTCATTGCTTGCAGCAAGTGGCCTTCAGCGGTTGCATAAATGATCTCAAGAGGCCAAAGAATGTTATTTTTAATAATCAAGTGATACACATTTTGGCATCTATTTAGAACCCAGTGTTGAGCCTTATGAAGAGCATCAAAACTAATTCATAGTTATTATTAAGCCCTCATTTTATGTTAATTACAAATTCATTAATTTGTAGTCACCTTTAACACTAATCCTTTAAAATACATACTTTTAGATTGTTATAATTTTTCAATTTTTGGGTGATTTAAAGACGACCGCTGGACTAGAGCTGTTACCAACTGGATTCCACGGGATGTCAAAAGACCGCGTGGCCACCCACCTACCAGATGGTCAGACTTCTTCATCAAGATCATGAACGATCGGTTTGAGGCTCTTCATGTTCCTAGAGCGAACAGACGCCATTGGGCTACACTAGCACGCGCCAGGGACAAATGGAGACGTTACTGGCGCCTGCTCGAGCAAATCGACAATTAACGGGAAGTTAAGTGATTAAGTGATTAAGTGATTAAGTGTGTGGTTTTAATCTTTTAGGTTTCTTAGAGCCACACCAGTGGTGTTCAGGGATTACTCCTGTTTCTGTGCTCAGAGATCTGTTCTGGCAGTGCTTGGGGAACCAAATGTAGTGTGGGAGATGAAAGCCCTGGAGGCTGAATGCAAGACAAGTGTCCCAAGTGTTATATTATCTCTCCTCCCATCATTCAATTTTTTAAAAAATAATAGCAGGCTAGTTTTCTCTCACCTTTTATTTAAAAATAATTCATTTGAGGATTGAGGATGTCTCAACAGATATGGCCCTTGCCTCGCATGCAGCCTACCAGGGTTCAACCCCTACCACCTAACACGGTCTCCAATCCTTGTGATCACTCCCTGAGTACAGCACCAGGAGTAAATTTAAGCACTGCCAGATGTAACAAAACAAAACAAAAAACACCGCATCTGAGGGGGCTAAGACATAGTACATTTGTTATGATTCATGTCCTGGGTTCAGTTCCTGATTCTGACACCAAATTTTCCCCGGGGACATCACTGGTTGAGCCTTATTGGGTTGTTCCAGGTGTTCCCAAGAGCTAAGGACTTGAGCAGCTTTGTATCTTCAGGACCTTGGGCTGATCCTCCAGTCTTATTGACTGAGAATCACTAGTGGGATCCCAGACCTCTGATCACTGCTTGGAGAACACCCCTTTCCCCACCGAAAACACACACACACACACACACACACACACACACACACAAAATCGTCATCATCTCTAGGTTGTCAAACCATCACTTCTTGGCTTTTGATTTGTTTCTCCATTTCTGTTGATTACTTTCCATTCTCTGTGTTTTTTGTACTTTCATGGCCTCCTTGTATTGTGTTCGTTCCTTCAGGGCTGGATAAGATCACAGGCATATCTGCGAAAAATCCTCACTCAACAAGTGTCTTCCATCCTACCAAATTACAGGTGATGAGTGACTGGTATCTCAGGTGGACATGGGAGGTGGATGTTACATTGAGCTTTCAAGGTCTCTTGGGCAGTACTGGTGCTAGTTTTAGTGAATTAGCTCTCAAGACTGAAGAATTGGAACATCCAGAATTCACAGTGTTAGGTTGGTAGGTCGGAGACCCAAGCAGAGGTGTAGTTATAACTCCAAGGAAATCTGCTGGGAAGATTACCAAGTCTTCAGGAAGCTCAATTGTTTTCATTAAGATTCTCAGTTAACTGGATGAGGCTCCACCCATCCTCTTTAAGGAGGGCAGTCTGCTTTAATTAAAATCTCCTCAAGTGTTAATAACTCATTTAAGTGTTAGTGTTCGTGTATGACCACATCCTGGGTCTTGGAATCTGACTACTGTGAGCTGACTTGACAAATGAACTTGCTGGTGTGATTAAGGACCTGGAAATGGTCAATTTACCCAGGTGAGTTCAGTGAAACCTTCTAAGAGGGAAGTAGAGCAGAGCACTCCAGGGAAGGTGAGAGATAGACTGACTCAATACTTGTCCTGCTGGCTTGCAGAACAGAAGAAATATTGGCAAAAAGGAAAGAAGGCTGTGCAAGGACACAGAATCTTCCCCAGAACCTCAGGAAGAAACCAGCCCAGCTCACACCTTAACTTAGACTGATTTTGCTTTCCTGAGGAAGCCTGAGTTACCTGGGTTGTAAAATCTATTGATAACTAAAACAGGCAACCCATATGATCTCAACCTGGATGATAGCGAAGGAAGGAGGACTGAAAATTCATTAGTATGCATCGGGGACTTAATGAAGAGAAAAGTAGAATGAATAGATTCGAATTCTCTTCACTCTGCATGTTCCACCAATGGACTGAAACTGGTTTTCCAAAATCCTCTTTATCAGTAAGTTGTTAAAGTTACCTGGGAACTTTAAAAAGTCTTGAGGCTCCTCAGTTTTCTTCAGAAACATGAGATAGACCTTTTTGTTTTTTATAATAGTCACCTCACACCGTAACTGTTATAAAGAACAAAAGGGTTTGTCATTTCTAAAGAAAATGAGGAAACTGTTTTAAGGAGCAAAATCTCATGTTTCTTAAAAAACTGAGGAGTTAGAGACCCCAACCATAAATTTTCTACTTTATATTTCTCCCAAGTTCCAGCAGGCCTTGTGAGTATTTTTTATCCTGGTGAGGCTAGGAAGAATAAAATAGAAAAATTTATGGTTGCTTCTGACTTAATATAGCTAAATGTATTTCTGAGGGAGCCAAGGGAGAGAGTTTAAAGGGATGGGGACACGTTCCTTGCAAGTATAAGGTTCCAGTTGGATCTCTGGCATTGCATGACCCTCCCCAAGCACTGCTGGAGAGTCCCCCACCCCCAAAACCAAAAAATACTCAAGGAAAAATAGGAGCTTAATATGTGGTTGCTGAGTTTTGCTGGAGATCATGAGCTTGGAAACTAGAAAACCATTTTCACTTCTATGTAAAACATGCTTTGGGAACACCATTTGTTGAGAAGTTGTGGGACAGTTTGATTAACTTCCCTTCTTAGGACAAAAGGCTACCATTTAATGTAAAATCCTCAGGAGGCTCTTTGGGACTGAGTGATTCAAGCAGCAATATTTATTTCATTTCAGTTCCACTTGAGTTTATGGATTCTTTCATCTGGGAAATAAACAATCAAGAGGAAGCAGAGAGCGGCCATAGAGGCAATAACCCTATCTTCCGGGTCTTTGCTGTAAATCGTGGAAAGGGCTGTGGTCTAAATTGCTCTTATTTGTAAATGCTTTTAGGCTATTCCTTATGTGAAAAAAATTACTTTTCATCTTAGAACTCCCTTTTCTTTCATTAAGCTGAGACAGAAGACTAGTAGCTAGCAATAAAGGAAATTACACTAAACCAGTGGAAAAAATTCCCAGGAGACTGGCTAAATGAAAATATATTGGGTTTTGTAATCAGCATGGGCTGGGAATGGTGTTCCTATTATCTGTAAGATGTTTAGACTCTGCAGACCAAGAACGTTAGCACTTGCTGGATATCCTTAGCTGCAGGGAAGACAGTTGTGACTGATGACTCAGCAGCACCCCAGGTGCCTGGAACAAGAAGTTCACTTGCATTTCTATTTACAAAACAAAATATATCAGGCAATAAATAATTACACCGACCTTCTTTTTCATACTAATCCATTCATTAATCATCTAAGCTCATTATTCTAATCCCCAAAAGCTACAAAAAGTTCCCAGATATAGAGAGAAAGGGTTGATTTGTGAAAACGATAGAAAAGAACAATGTTTCACTTCCTTTATTTCTTCCGAAACTTAAAGCTTTTTTTTTTTTTTTTTTTTTGCTTTTTGGGTCACACCTGGCAATGCACAGGGGTTACTCCGGCTCTGCACTCAGGAATCACCAACCTGGCGGTGCTCAGGGGACCATATGGGATGCTGGGAATTGAACCCCGGTCGGCCGCGTGCAAGGCAAACGCCCTACCCGCTGTGCTATCACTCCAGCTCCCTTAAAGCATGTTTAAAGTCTGTAACTTACTTTTTTTTTTCATTCCTTGAAGTAGGAATTATCATTCAAATATCAGTCATGCAAAGTGCCACTGCTATGGTCTGAATACGTGTACCAAAACAAACACTGTCCTCCCGTTGTTCATCAATTTGCTCAAGTGGGCCCAGTAATGTCTCTATTTTGAGACTTGTTGTTACTGTGTTTGGCATATTAAATATATGTGGGCGAGATACTCTTGGTAGCTTGCCGGGCTCTCCGAGAGGGGTTGAGGAATTGAACCTGGCTTGGCCGGGCCAGCTGCACATAAGGCAAACGCCCTACCGTTGTGCTGTCGCTCCAGCCCCAAATATGTGTATAATGTTCCCCAAATTCATACAGTGAAATCCCGAAAGCATTAGTAGCTGGGGCATTTGAGAGGTGATTAGCTCATGCTTAGGTTATGAGGTCTCTGATCTCAGGGGCAGAATTAATGCCATCTGAAAGAGGCTCTAGGGAGAGTCCTTACCTCTTCCACCAGTGATATTAGTAGGTCAGATGAAATCAGCAGTTGCATAAATCTTCTGCATTCTTAATGTTTTAGCAGAGCCAACTAATGTACGGGTCTTTGTGGATGGTGTGTAAAATAGCAGGCCAAGCACCAGAGGTCTTCAGAGCATGGCCCTTTTATTGAACAGCTCTTTACTCCACAGCTCATGTAGTAGTAGGTATGTTTCTACAGGCTGCAGTAGCTACAACAGAAACAGGAGACTTTCTGTCTGATACAGCAACCCCAAAGACCCACCTGCCACTCACCACTGCTAGAGTCTTGCTCCTTCTTGCCAGTCTCCAGAGTACTTCTTTATCTGCCCATCCGCCACACAGCACCGTCTTCTTTCTCTCAGTCTCCATCATCTATTGAATCTCTTCATTGTTGGTCCACTCCATGTGTCTGCCTACATCTGCATCATCTGTTCACACCATCATCTGCCCAGCCAATCTCCTTTGCAGTGGTGTATGCGTATATATATATGTATATATTACCTATCTTTCCCCTTAGTTGTTTCTGCTATCTGACTAGCTGTATCAATGTAAGTGAGGTTTAAAAGGACCAATCAGATCATCTTTATTATCTTCCCCTGTCTTCATTTTCTCTGTGACAATTTATTTTTTCCATGAATCAGATTAGCAAATAATAGATGATCTACTTCTTATTTCTAAAAGTTTATCTCTGAGTGAATTACTGCTTTTATTGTGCCCTGAAAGTTTTTGGTACATTTTACTTTTTGGCATCCCAAAATATGCCTATTGTATTTCTCATCTCTTTTTTTTTTTTATCATCCATCAACTTTTGAGTAAAACCTAAGGGAAAAGTGAGAAATATTTTGAAGAATTTTCTATATCCCTCCCGTGTTTTTATATAGCTTCTGCTAGAGAAAGTGAGTTAATGATTCTCTCTATGTAAGCAATTTGAACGAATGAAAAAATAATTCTAATTTCTTTTATCACCAAACAAAAGTGAAGACTTTTTAAATGAAAAATTGTATACATACAAAAATTCGGTCCACTATAATAGCATAGTGTACAGTATAGTGTAGTAATAGTAAACCTTTTGCCCATATCTGGCAAACTGAACCCTACAGATCACTCTTACCTTCTTTCTATCCAGAGATCCAGTGCTATTAATAGTGGTGAACCATCTTCTTGCATTTTCTTTTGAAAAACAGTACAAAATCCTGCAATTTACTTTCTGAAAGGAAAACCAAATAGTTGTAAAATACTAAAGTAATAACTTCTGATCCTAAAGGCAACTTTTAATCTGATGAAATGAGAAAGCACAACACATGTTACATATTTAAAGTTCAGCTTTTTGGGGGTATGGTGCCGCCAGCTGGTCAATCTGTACCTATGAGGTGAGTGCATCAGCAGCCTGATGGCGTCTTCAGACTTCCAGATACCCCCAAATTGCTGCTGTGCCTTTGGCCAGACCCCAAAAACTTAGGGCAAAGGTTACCAAGAAAGTAAATGGCCAAAAGTTAGGTATGTGGGAGACACATCCACAAACCACCTCCGGCTCAGCTATATAATTGGAGGCAAGGCCTCTCTGGTTCCTGATCGAACTGCTTAATGGCCATGATCCCAGAGACTCAGAAACAAATCGCGGAACCCAGAGGCTTTTGGCAGAAATGCTTCCGGACTGCGCAGTAGGTTACAGGCACTGGGCCACCCCAGGTGGGAATAGGCTTCGTGCCTTGGCCTGTTCCCCCTGGCGGCCTAGTGGCCGCCATCCTCCAGAGGCCACTGGACAGTCAGGTTTGGGCCCACAGTGACGAGACATGTGGGAACTCACAGGATGGGGGTGGAGCCTACCCTTTCCTCCCTGTCCCAATGAGACTTCGAGTCGCCGCCCACAAACGGCCTTTCTGGCTCTTGATCAAGCTGCTTTAATGGCCATGATCCAAGAGACTCAGGAACAAATCTCAGAACCCAGCAGGTTTGGGCAGAAATCCCTCCAGATTTAATTGTTAAAATTTCGGAATTTCTTAGTTTAAGATAGTCCCATTTGTCTATCTCTTTTTTCATTTGCTTGGCCAGTGGCATGACATCTTTGAAGATACCATTAGCTTCAGTGTCATGGAAGGTTTTGCCAACTTTGTCTTCAATGTACCTTATGGATTCCTGTCTGATGTTGAGGTAAAGACCATTTTGATCTTACTTTTGTACATGGTGTTAGACAGAGATCTGAGCCCATTTTTTTGCATGTAGCCGTCCAGTTTTGCCAGCACAATTTGTTAAAGAGGCTTTCCTTACTCCACTTCACATTTCTTGCTCCTTTATCAAAGATTAGATGATCATATGATTGAGGGGAGATGTCCTCATCTCTACCTGTCACATAATAGATAAATATTTTCAGTGACATTTTATCATGACCCAGAACATATTTTGCTGATTCAAAAAATAACATAAATTATTTTTATTTGATTAAAACAGAAGTTTAAAACTTCCTAAAGGACTTCTACTTATAACAGCTTCGCTTCATTATTGTGATGTGATCACTTTGTTTAGTTCAGTGTAGAATCTGTATTAATGGAGTGCTATCCAATGTCTGTTTGTCACTTCATTTTTCACATGGTCTTATCATTATTTTAACAGTTTTTGTAAAGAGATTAAGACGCATTTGTTTTTTATTTTGATAGTTTTTTTCATTCTTTCTGCAGTAATTAATTAAATTCAATAGTTAATTCACATAAACTTTTTATTTAGAAACCTCACTGCTCACTATGACCACTGGAAGGAAAAAAACATTTTCACTTAGAAAGAATTCACGGTCACGGTCACGGTCCTCCCGTTGTTCATCGATTTGCTCGAGTGGGCCCAGTAACGTCTCCATCATGAGACTTGTTACTGTGTTTGGCATATAGAATACGTCACGGGGAGCTTGCCAGGCTCCGCCATGCGGGCGAGATCCTCTTGGTAGCTTGCCGGGCTCTCCGAGAGGGGCGGAGGAATCGAACTCGGGTCAGTCATGTTGGCCGCTTGTAAGGCAAACGCCCTACTGCTGTGCTATTGCTCCAGCCCAGAAAAAAATTCATAGTTGTTAATTTTTATCACTCCAGAGATAGTTTTAATTGCCTTTACTCTTTAAAATGGCAGTTCACTGTAACTGGTTTGATTTGCATATAATACAAGAAAACACAGCTTCCTTGTACTCTGTATAGACTTCAAGAATTTTGAGAATTTTCAGTGTGGTCATTCAATCTGAAAACTTGCCTCTGTAAATTATGTCGTCTTGTTAAAAATAGTTACAATTAATGTAATCTTTAATTTTGATAGGGCTCAACAATATCTTAAAATAAATTAACCATTGACAAGTTTTCTCAAAATATCTGAGACTTATCTTTTTAGTTTACATTCTGTTAAATTCCATTTATGTAGTCATAGGATAATAATTTCGAAAAGAAAATAAACACTATCGTCAAACATTGCTAAAAAATATTGCTTTTTGTTTCAACCTGGTGAAGACATAATCTCTAAAAAACTCAACCTATTTACCCAGAGCAGCCAAGGATTATCTAGAAAGTTCCATTCAACTTAAACATTTTCCTCTTTTTTTTTCACTTCATCCATTTTAGTTTCCTTACTGAAGTATACTAAAGTTTTCTTTACCAAACTTTGTTTTTGATATTCTTGTTATTTTTGTTCTTTTTCTTAACTTCATTTTTCTCATTAAAGATTTCTATTTTCTCCCCTCCAGAATAGGTTTTAAGCTTTCAGAAGTATAAAGCTTTCTCATTTTACTCTGTGATAATTTTCAGTGGTCTCACTAAGTGTCAATGTTCTATGTTGTCTCATACAGATTTACTCTCAAGACAATATATGTTTCCAACTATGCAGCTGTTAGGAAAGATGAAGTCATGAAATTTGCTTATAAGTGGATGGTCATGGAGCATATTATGGTAAGTGAAGTGAGTCAGATGAGTCAGAAAGAAAGGGTCAGGCATAGAATGATTGCACTCATTTGTGGAATATAAAATACAATATGAGACTAACACCCAAGGACAGTAGAGACCAGGGCCAGGAAGATTGATCCACAGATGGAAGCCTGCCTTATGAGCTGGGGTAGAAGGCAGCTGCGATAAAGAAGGGATCACTAAGTCAAAGATGGTTGGAGTGATCGTTCAGGATGGGAGAGGTGTGCTGAAAGTAGATAAAGGACCAAACATGATGAACCTCATTATCTGTATGGCAAACCATAATACCCACAAGTAGAGAGAGATTAACAGGGAAATTGTCTGCAATAGAGTCGGGGTGGGGAGAGGGATACTAGGGACATTGGTGGTGGAAAGTGGACACTGGTAGAAGGATAGGTGTTCGTTCCTTGTATGACTGAAACTCAAACATGAAAGTTTTGAAACTGTAGTTCATAGTGATTCAGTTAAAAAAAAAGGTGGGGGGGAGATAAAAAGGGGAAAATAAAGGAAAAGAAAGAAAGAGAAAAAAGAAGGAAAAAAAGGACAATATATGATTCTATACAGTGGAGCTCAAAAAACATGCAACCTAACACATATGTGTACAGCGACTACTTTATTCTATTAAATGCAATAATTCCTAATAACTCTCTCCTACGTGATGCCCATAAAAAATGGATGAACGATTTAAAATCATGTTTCAAATTCTTGCTGATAAAAAATGTGGAGCCGGCATTATCAAGAAAAATAATTTTACTTGCAATTATTTGTTCCCGATTATTGGAAGAAATTTGATCAGCCCAGCTGCAGATCCTTACTTTCCATGAACTACTTATCCTATGTGACTCTCAGACTAGGGGCTTGTAGCTAGGGCATCTTCACATCGCAGCCTAATCTCTGGTCCTACAGTTATTGCTTCTTGTGTGAATTCTTCTTCAGCATCCTTATCATGGTACTACTTGAGATTACTCCTAGACCTTGACACCCAGGAACTACTCCATGAGTAACCCTGAGCTATAAAATGTGCTCAAATAACCCAAAAATCTCTCCTCGATTTATTTTTCTATTTCCCAAAACTTAGGTCATTCTAAAACTTCTGATACCTAAGTCTGAGCAGGAAAAAGAAAGCTGGAAAGTGACAATTGTCATCTCTGGTGAAAATTTTATTTTTGCAAATTTGACCAAAGCACATGATTATGTGAATACATTTTGAATATTTCTCCCAGGCCTTAAAATTGCCAAAGAAACTAGGGGTTCTAATGTCTCATTAATTTCATATAAAATCTACTTCCAACACCATCAGCAATATACATTACAGTCAATAATAGCTTATTGATCACTCTTTACTGATGATAATATCTAAAGAATGAAAAATCAGATAGAGTATGTCATAATGAAATAATCAAGTCTAGTAGTAATATCAAACTATTAATAATACATATTTTTAAATAAGTTAATAATAGTGCACACACATAAAGATCAGTACTATTTTTATCTTCATATTAGTTCTATGAGATAGAGGTACCATTACCATCCTTGATTTAGAGATGGGACTCCAGTGCCAGGCAGTTTTCACTCAGGGTGCCCCAGAGGGGGACAGGCGAGAGCCCTCTCTGCTCCAGGGGACCCAGCCCCGGCCGCCGGCCCCCACTACCCAACTGCTGCCATGTTCCAGGCCGCTTTCTGGACTGTGCGGCCAGACACATTATAAGATACTTCCTACCCATTTTCCATAATTACTACACCATATTTGATGGGGTTCAGACAGTAGGCTAAAAAATCATAGAGAGAAATATATATATATTTTATATATATGTCTATATATGTATAGATATATACATATATATCTTTTATATGTGTTTTATATAGATCTATATCCCCATCGCGTATTCAATATGCCAAAACCAGTAACTATAACAAGTCTCATTCCCCTGACCCAGAAAGAGCGTCCAATCACTGGGAAAGACAGTAAGGAGAGGCTGCTAAAATCTCAGGGCTGGGACGAATAAAGATGATACTGACGCCCGCTTGAGTAAATCAATGAACCATGGGATGACAGTAATACAGTGATATAGTGATTTAGAGATGAGAAACCAGGCAGAGAGAATAAGTGATTTGCTTACTGTCAGTCTTAATAGTGGATCTAAGACAAATTTAGTGAGAAATTTTAAGTCAAAGATCCATGTGTGTCTTTTGTCCAGGAGATAGAATAAATGGGGCGAAGGCCTGTATGCAGTGGTACTGAGTTTTGACTCCCTAAAGACTAAAAAGTGTCTTAAATTCACTTAAGTACATCTATAGTCAACTGTTCGATCAGAAGACTTTTCACTTTGCAGAAATATTGACAGAGTTTTTTTTAACTTTTCAAGAGTATATAGACGTGGATTTTCTTTTTAAGTTTGCAATTTCATTTTAAAATAATTTTTTAAAGAAGTGAGTCAAAAAGAACTGAAGATTCCAGCGCTGCTCTAAAGTCAACAATGGTCAGCTGTGGCCGTTCTTTGCAAAATCAGAATATAATTTTCACTCTTACCCTCTTTTTTTCATTCCATTCAATATTTGATAGTTTGTTGCTCTCGCTAGTAGCACAGTTACCTAGCATTATGCTTGTTGCACAAAAGCTTATCTCTATATCTCTATTTAAGTGGATAAATCAGGTTTGTAACATTACCTAAAGAAGCAAAATTTGTGCTCTCAAATGGGGATGCTTTGGGAGGGCTAACACAAGAGAAAGTAACCAAGCAGCAACACTTAATTGGAAGGTGGTAATTTATGCAGTGCAATCTTTTATTTAATCATATATTCTAAATATATTTCCCCTATAGTTACTCAATGTTGTTCAAATATCAGATTTCCCTAGGAGCAAAGTAATAATAGATAAAAATAAAGTGCTAATCAAAATTCGTAATTAATAGTCACAAGCATTTCAGTTCCCTGTGCTCCATCCCACTTGACTCCCTAACTGTATGAAAATGTAATTGCTTTCTAAAACCACACAGCCAGCTAATTCATCAGGGTCACCAACAACCTTTGCTTCCGTTACACTGCACTTCAGAAGTGAGCATTGGGTAATGAGAGCACATTGGGTAAGGTGCTTGTCTTGCACGCAGACAACCCAGGTTTGATCCTCAGCACTTAATATGGTTCTCCAAGCCTGCCAGGAGTGATATCTGAACACAGAGCCAGGAGTAAACCCCTATGCGTTGCCGAGCGTGGCCCAAAAACCATTAACCATTTCCCCCCTTCTATTTTATTTCTCTTTAATTTTTTTTATAAGTCCAATGATCATAGCCTCATGATAAATGGTTATTCCCAGAAATTCTAGTAAGCTGACTTTATCAACATCTGGCTGTTCTGGTTTCTGCTCTCATGGTGTCTGTGTTCGTCACCCGAGCCCATAAACATTGTGCCTATTGCTAGTCCTTTGGACATGGAAGACAGAGGGAAACTCCCCTCCTTTCCATCCCTTTCTTTTGCCAACTGGCCATGGTCCTCACTGCCATCATTTGTATTTCGGTCTGTTCTGTTTCTTTACTCCAAGCCTTGATGGGCACGTTTGGAGCCTTGCCAGACAACTCAGGAGTTTCTGGCCTCCGGTGTCTATCCCCTACGGCAGAAAACTCAATCTATTTAGAGAACTGTTAATTAAGTGAATTATATTTGGTCAGGTATTTAGAAGCAAAAAAAAAAAAAAGAGGAGGGGATGAAAAAGCTGAGTCAGTGATATGCAAATTTTTTTCTAGAAAGTTTAACCAAAAGAATCTGTCTGAAAGGGTTTTTCCTTTAGTTTTTTAGCTTGGCTTTTCTTCACTAAATTTGTGTGGATACACTTGCTCCTTAGTGATATGATTCTCATTCCAAATATGTTCATAAACTTGCAAAATGCGGAGAATTGAGATGAATATAAAAACTGTAAGTCTTATGTACAGAACTACTCGAGGAAATGTTGTTTACTCAGAAATAGAGTTCTAGAAAGTATGTCTGCCATCTGTAGTCCAGATTATGATGTCCATGATGCTGAATTAAACATTTAGAAATAAAACCTAATGGATGTTTCTGTTTTCAAGGATAAGGCAAATGAAATATTGTTGCCTTGCTCTTAATGCATAAAAAAGCCAGGATGGCATCATGTATTCATCACAGATGATAAAATCAATGATCTTGATCGTGTGCTTTTTAAGAGTACATCTTGGCATGATTTCTATATAGGCTATAGTGCATACTAATAATGTGATAAAACATAGAGACAAAGCCAGAAGTTTAAAAGCATTTTGATCATCATTATTTGCTCTTTAATGAGGATTCGTGTGCTAACATAAACTGATCATTTTACATATTGCTATTCACAAGCATGATTCTTTTAATTAGTTCATCATCAATATCCCCATTACAAAAAATAGGGAAAGTCTCTAGGATTTAAAGAGTTAAAGAATGTCCCAATTTTCTTTCTTATATATCCCTTATCTTACGAATCTTTGTCCTTCTAGTAACAAAAACCAGCTGTTTCAATCAAGCTGCGGATCATCTGAAAGTGAGCACAGAGAAATGACTGAACTTAGTGAATTCAAGACTGCATTGGGATAATTTGATTACTGAAAACAGGGCTAGATGAAGAATATCTGGTTATTTTAAGTAAGTTAAGACTAGTCCAACCCACAAACAATGGGCAATCTCATTCATCTGTTAGTTTAAGGTAACAAAGGATCTTAAGACAAAGGAATGTAAAAGGTATCAAAAGCCATAAACCTGGATTTTTTTTTTTGCTTTTTGGGTCACACCTGGTGATGCACAGGGGTTACTCCTGGTTCTGCACTCAGGAATCACCCCTGGTGGTGCTCGGGGGACCATATGGGATGCTGGGAATCAAACCCGGGTCAGCCGCATGCAAGGCAAATGCCCTACCCACTGTGCTATTGCTCCAGCCCCATAAGCCTGTATTTTAAAATGAGTTTGTTAAGGAGTTGGGGTAGGGCGTGGGAGGGTCCCTTAGGACATCGGTAGAGGAATACTGACACTCTGGTGGTGTGATACTGGAACCTGGTATCCCTAACCTCTATCATCTTATTTTATTTTTATAAAGTTGTTCATAATATTTGATTACATTTAATATTCATACATCAATCCCATCACCACTACACCTTTCTATGACCATATTTCGGATATTTCCTTCCCGAACCTCAAATCCTGGCCCTAAAACAGAACCAAAACAATTTATCTTGTGTTGCTTGTTATGAATAATCCTCTTAAAAAATGATCCAAAAAAGGTTTCTTAGAGGAAAGAGTGTGAAGATTGTTGTATTTCACCCAAGAGCCATTAAGCCCATTAAATGTTGGGCCTTGTGTGCTTATATATATTTGTATATATATATATATATATATATATATTTGTGTGTGTGTCTGTGTATGTGTATAAATGTGTTTCCCCCTAAGATTGATTGCCTTCTACTTTAAACCCCATCAAATATGGTGTGCTACTCTTGGCATTTCAGTGGTGTAAAGGATGAGAGGTCCGGGAATAGATTCACTCCTGGGTGAGGCCCATCCGAGTGTGTGGAGAGCTGCTGTGAGTATGGCACCTATTGAGTTATGGAGGCTTTTGGCTGTCAGGGCTGGGTCCCTTGGGCCGGGGAGGGGCCTCATTCGCCCCCCTCGGGTTGCCCAGGTGAAACAGCCTAGTGCAGGGTCTAGAGGCATGTCTACGGCATAGCATTCTGCGCTCTCTTCCCCAACCTCTCTTATTATCAGCATTGTAAATCATGGTGTTCGGCGACAATTTAAAAAATAAACGCCAACAAATTCTAAAAAGTATAAAAATGAAAAGAGAATTCTTGCCAGTGGAGTCCAGAGTCAGCTTCTATAGTAATATGAGAGAAAAATCATTAAACTGTTGGCAATTTTCCAAGTCAGTTGTGTTCATTATTAAAAATTATACGACGCTCTCAGTTTTAAATTAATATAATATTAAACGAATGCAATATATACTCAAACCTTCACACTTAGTGATAGCATGCTCTTAGCTTCAAATCAGTTTCATTTATAAACATTTACTGTCCACTATTCCTCAATACAGCACACCTGTTCCAAAACTGGGCCTGCTCTGGCACCAATGATGATTGTAGAGGCAAACCAGGATCCCATTAGAAAGTAGTTCCAAGAAAGCAATAAATGTAGCAAAGAGGTACCAAAGCCAGGGTTTCTCTGATAATGCTATTTATAATCTTTGACTAGTTATCCATCCATTTATTTGATAGTATAAATTGAACACTTTTTAAAACCATGATAGGCTTTCTGGAACAGTGAGATACTTGCCTTCAGGAACCCGGGGCCTAATACACAGCAGAATAACTGGGTAAATTAGGGAAGCATGAGATAAATGAAAGCACAGAGAAGGAAAACAGAAAGATTAAGGAAGGCATGACCAGAGCTGGAGCCATAGCACTGCAGGTAGGGCGTTTGCCTTGCACGAGGCCGACCTGGGTTCAATTCCCAGCATCCCATATGGTCCCCTGAGCACCGCCAGGAATAATTCCTGAGTGCAGAGCCAGGAGTCACCCCTGTGCATCACCAGGTATGACCCAAAAAGCAAAAAAAAAAAAAATACAAATGACTTGGGATAAAAAGTTGGTTCTGGGAACGTCACAGCAAGAGAATACAAGTGTGCACATAGCCCCTTAACTTAACATGTATTTGGAGAAGTGAGGAAAAAGAATACCTGGGGGAGGCAACATCACACCTCTTCAGGTGGGCAGAGTTGCGAGCAGATCACTTGATCACTTGATCCCCCGTTATTCATCGATTTACTCGAGCGGGTGCCAGTGACGTCTCCATTCATCCCTGTTGTGTGCTAGCGTAGCCCAATGGCATCTGTTCGTTCTAGGAACATGCAGAGCCTCAAACCGATCATTCAGGGTCTTGACGAAGAAGTCTGACCACCTTGTAGGTGGGCGTCCAAGCGATCTTTTGACGTCCCGTGAAATCTAGTCAGTAATGGCTCTAGTCCAGCGATTGTCTGTAAACCTCATTACGTGTCCAGCCCATCTGATTTTTGATGCCTTGGCAAACGAGACAACGTCCCTGATTCTTGAGCGTTGACGAAGATTGGAACTCCAGATTCTATCTTTCATTTGAGTGAAGCGTGATATTCCAAGCATAGCTCTTTCAATTCCTTGTTGCGAGACCTGAATAGCGTTCTCATCCTGTTTTCGTAGGACCCAGGTCTCTGAGGCATGCGAGCAGGTAAGACCTATAAATGGCAGAGCAATGGGAACTGGAACATGCCGAGTATAGGAAATGACCCTGCTAGTGAGAAGTACATTCTGACAGCAGTTGATCTGCTCCAAATGAGTGTCTTGCAGTCCTTCCTGCCACAAGCTCCATGCTAGATTACCTGAAGACATCTGCCCCTCACCCCTTCAGAATGGTGTTTGGGGAGAAGGAGGGAATTGTCAGAAAAGGAGGCCGATGCTGGGTGTCCCTGGAAATAAAGATGGAGTAACAGCCACCCTGGTGCAAAGAGCTGCTTCTGAGCTAATTAGAAAGAAAAAGGGACACAAATTATAGGGAACAGATGGGAAGCACTGCCACTCAGTTGCTGATAAGATTTTTCAGTTGGTGCCTGAGACTGGGGCTGCAGGAGCTCCGAGATGGTGATTAAATTCTCTTCCAATTCCTGAACAAATATTTCTAATATCAGGCAACTGAGAAGTAAACTGAAAAGACATTATTAGAAGTAAGTGTCTGTGTGTAATAATTTGCATTCACTTTGCCTGGAAGAAGACATTTCATCATCTGTATTCATTGCTTCTGAAAGTGCTAAACTAAATCCTATATTTCTTCATGTTAAATTGAAGTCTGTGGTCATCAAAATGCTGACAAGTTGAGTTATTGGCTATTTTCAGGGCCCATGCAAAGACTTTCCCATTAATAACGTTCAACATGTACACGGATGGGAGGGAAGTCTTTAAAGCTATCAAATGTGTTATTACAACTTATCCTGTGTGCCCTAAAGAAGGTATTTTTGACTTATTGGGGCAAATAAGACTTTTAGAAAGTTGACAAATGACAAATAATATTACTGATGATAAACTTAAAAATTTACCAGTACAATTCTACATTAGTTTAGTTATGTCTTTTAGTTTTTCTCCCTCCCCTCTTTATCTCTTCCATTTTACAACAGGTGTGATCAACAACCATGATCATCAAAAAAATTAGAGGTGAAATCATAAAAGGAAATTTCAAACTAAGAAAGTCATGTTAAATATTAGTCATCGGAATAAGATAAGCATCCCCACCAAGAAAAAAAAATCAAGACCATTTCCTTGATTTTGTACTAAATATTCTATAAATTCTACAAGTAAGAAACCCATAAACTTCCCTCAGTCCCCGTGGGCAAGTACTTTTAAGAAGGGAAAAGATTTTTAAAGCTATGCTTTTTAGTACAACTGGAATAGCACAGTGAAAAATAGAGTAAATGTATGAAGTATAGAAAGTCTTTTTAGGCAAATGAGAACCTCAAACTTCTTTCCAGGCTGTTACTGCCTAAGCAGTTCTTCTAACCTCTTCTACTTAATCACTTCAATATGAATTATTTGGACACATCTTTTTGTAAGTGATAACACAAGTTACAGCTATATTTCACACCTTCACAACATATTAACACACATACACAATCTAAAAATGAATGGGTGATGCAACTGCTATTACATGTCATTTATCCACACAGTACACACTGTCCTCCTGTTGTTCATCGATTTGCTCGAGCGGGCCCAGTAACATCTCCGTTTGGAGACTTCTTATGCTTGGCATAGAATACCTCATGGGTGAGATACACTCAGTAGCTTGCCAGGCTCTCCGAGAGGGTCGGAGGAATCAAACGCAGCTCGGCTGAGCTGGCTGTGCACAAGGCAAACGCCCTACCACTGTGCTGTCGCTCCAGCCCCGCACAGTACACAGAGCTCCTAAACTTATCAGGTATTAGATGTTAGAATAGACCCACGAACATTTGTATTTTCTGTTCTCACAAAGGTATCTTCTAGTAAATGAAGAAATATTTGAAAAGATAAATAGCTGTATAATAAGTAGTTCTAAGAAAACTATTTGGAGAGCAGTGTTGTTGAATTACTCAGAATGGAGGGAATTTTCCTATCCAGTCAGAGAAGACGTCATAGTTCATGTCTTAAAGGGCTGGAATTTTACCACACAAGGAAGGAGGAAATGCCTGAAAATTTTCAAATTTCCAAAATAAATGCCATAGAAGCACAATAAAGGGATGGGGGTACAGGGGTTGAGGTACATGTCTTGCATGAGACTGCCCCTGCTTTTATCCCAGTGCCATACATGGCCCTCTAGCACAACCAGGGGTCATTCCTGAGTACAAAGCCAGAAATGCTGAGGGGTCAGCACTACTGAGTGTGGCCCAACCGACTACACCTTTTAAAATAAGCACAATAAAAAGATGTCCTGAATCATTCCACGGACCACATAGAAAACCTTTCTTGGCCATAAATTCATGAAACATTCTTCTAAGATCTTGTATTTGTTGTTACCACAGCTGTGACTATTTTATCCTTTCTACGGCAGTTGTGTGATTGTCTTGTTACAACAACAAGAAGAGATCATTGGTTCACATGAGATGAAGTTGAAATTTTCTCAAAGGAACAGTTGTTCCTAGAATTAATTATCTGGGTGATAAGGCCTCAGATAAGAAAAAAGGATTTCGTAAGCAAATTTGTTAAAAAATGTTCTTTACTTTGAGGCCAGAAATCCAAACCAGGGAGATTCCTGGAACATTTCTGCTATAGAGATGAGGATTAGGGGTAATTAGTGTAACAGGCATACAGATTTCCACCTGGTCAGAGAGAAAAAGAACTAAGGATACTCTGGAAGAGGCTGGTGCCTAGTCACTATGCAAATTTTTCTCTGTGTTGCATTTCTCTTCTGTTTTCCTCAAATCATCATTAAATAAAGTCTTACTTAAGGGCACAGCTCAGTTTCAGCTAGGCTATGGGCAATTAGGAAAGGCCTTTCCCTTGCTTCCAACATACCAATAAATGAGACAGCAGTGTCCTCTGATGCAGAGGTCACCGATAAAGTACGACCAAAACTGCTAAGTGTCAGAGAATGGGAATCTGAAGATCTCACAGGGCAATGCTGTAATTGATTCGGGATAGTTCTTTCCTGTCTGCAGTATAAGTGAAACCAAGATGCTACGCGCCAGAAATAGCCGCTGTCACTGGCCTTTCTTCCTGATCACGGTGAGATGCAAGGGGTGATTTCACTGTGCATTTGAAACTTTCCACGGGGGCTACTCAGTAGGAAGCAAGTGTGTGTGTCCATCTTGTTATCATAAGTGTCCGTGCTGTAGCAGCAAGGCTTTCATCTCATAATGCTGCAGTATAAACTGCCCAAGCATCTCAGTGGCATAAAACAGAAGAATTGATTTCTTTTTTATGCTACAAGCCTCTTGCAGACCTACTATGCCTCTGCTCAAAGTCATCCTTTCCCGACTCAGACAGAGGGGGGACCGATCACCTGAAATGTGACCAATCACTTATGGTAGAGGGAGCAAGCATGACAAAGCACCTGGTGTAGTGATATCATAGGGTGACATGCATGACTTCTTGCCCGCCTGAAGCAAATTCTCCACGTGTAGGAAAACAAGACAAGTGAGAATGTGAGTGTGAAGCCTGAAGATTCCCACACACCCCACCCATTCCCCTGGAAATGCTTTGAGCCCTTTGCAGAAGAACATGCTCTTATTTTAATTGAGCAAATAGTGACTAAATAACCAATTTATAAAGTATACTCAATAAGAACAGATGACTGGTTAAAGAAACTTTGGTACATCTACACAATGGAGTACTATGTAGTTGTTAGAAAGGATGAAGTCATGAAATTTACATACAAGTGGTACCACATGGAAAGTACCATGCTAAGCGAAATGAGTCAGAAAGAGAGGGATAGACATAGAAAGATTGCATTCATCTGGGGGATATAAAGTAACAAAGTATGAGATTAATACCCAAGAATAGCTGAGATCAGCACCAGGAGGATTACTCCATAACTTAGAGGCCAGCCGGGTATCCTAGAGGAAAGGGCAGTTCAGATAGAGAAGGGAGCACCAAATAAAGGGTGTTTGGAGGATCCTCCCAGGAGGGGAAATACATGTTGAAAGTAGACTATGGAGTGAACATGATTGCCACTCAATGCCTCTTTTGCAGACCACAACACCCAAAAGGAGAGAGAGAACACAGGGGATTGCCCTGCCACAGAGGCGGGGGGGATGGGGGGATGGGGGTGGGGGGGGATACTGGGATCCATGGTGGTGGAAAATGGGCACTGGTAGAAGGATGGGTACTTGATCATTGTATAATCAAAACCCAAGCACAAAAATTTGTAAATTTACAAGTGTACCTCATGGTGTTCCGCTAATAAAAAAAAAGTATACTCAATAGGCTGTTAGCTTTCTGGACAAAAACAATTCTGTCCGGGGGCGTTGAGTATTAGTAGAGCAGACAAAGAGAAGCAAAGAAATGGTCGAGAAGAGATGAAAAGTGAAGCACACACACGAAAGGGAGATATCAGAAATGAAGGAGAGAATCATGGCAGTAAGGACCAGACAGCCTTAAGGACTTAAGAGGGTCAGTAATGAGTTGTACGAGGACCCAACTTCTGTGCTGTCCAACTTGCCACTGTTGTTCATTTCTCTAGGTCCTGAGTGGCGAATTCATAGAAAAAAGAAAGACCCCTGGAAAAGAGGAAGCAGAGGAGAGTAGAAGGCTGTGGGGAAATCAAAGACCCTTGAGTATGAACTATCAACAAATGAGAATATGAATAGGAAAATAGTGAGAAACAACGCAAAATGAAAGCCCCCCATGGAGAGTCAAAATTCAAAATCTGCTTAAACTGGGAAAGATGCTGCAGTAAGTTGAAGTTGCTAGTTTTGGTTTCTAGTCCTAGAAACACCAGATTTCCCCCCTGCTGCACCAGGTCTGATAAGCCTGCAAAGCTACACTCAAGATTTTATATGAGTCCCAGGGAAGAGAATTGCCAGTTAGAAATGGGCTATCCCAAAGCTCCTCGTGCTTGGTTTGATGGTTGTCCTGCACCAGTGGCTGGGCACTCAGCCCCCCAATCTGGTGTCTCTATGATCATCCTTAGACTCCTGCCCAGTTTTTCAGATTCCACACAGTTTGGCTGGAGCGATAGCACAGCGGTAGGGCGTTTGCCTTGCACGCAGCCAACATGGCCGACCCGAGTTCGATTCCTCCGCCCCTCTCGGAGAGCCCGGCAAGCTACCGAGAGTATCTCGCCCGCATGGCAGAGCCTGGCAAGCTCCCCGTGACGTATTCGATATGCCAAACACAGTAACAACAAAGTCTCCAATGGAGACGTTACTGGGCCCGCTAGAGCAAATCGATGATCAACGGGAGGGCCTTTACTTTTTACTTTTACACAGTTCATGACTTTGAATATGTGCTGAACCTGCTGTAACAGGAGATAGAACTGTATTCCAGAGAAACCTTGCTCTGACCCTTGGGGGAAAAAATCACTTACAGGTTTTTTTTCCCCCAAGTCTTTACAGCTTTGCAAATTTATTGCTAAAAATACTCTTTTAATGTGGCTAGAGTTGCTTTCAGTAGAACTCTGCCAGCAGAGGCTACAGCTCCCCAATCTCACCAATCTTCCTGCATCTCTATTAAATGGTAAGCTTTCTTTTTCACACAGAAGTGATGAAACTCTTTAACTGAAAGAGAACTTCTGCATCCTCCAAGTGGGATGCATTTGCCTGGGATAGTAGCAAGCGACTCCTCAAGACAACTGCTACACCTTGAAATGACAGTGGCAGTGCTCTCTCTCTCTCTCTCTCTCTCTCTCTCTCTCTCTCTCTCTCTCTCTCTCTCTCACACACACACACACACACACACAGGCATGCAATCCACTATTATCATTTTTCTGAGTCAATTGTGAAACCTTTAAAATAATCTACACGAAAGAGCAATAGTTTTCTAAAGAGCATACACTCATTATTAACAAACAAGAATCCTTAAAAGTATAGTCAATGAGTTCATTCCTTCCCATGGTTGGCAACTATCTTCCCTTTGACTTTTATCCCAGCTACAAATATATTATTTACTAAAAAGCTGTCATGTTTTAAACAAGAAAGTCACAGCCTAATCAAAGCTTTTGTGTGGAAAAACTAGGAGTCAGCCCAGTGGATTCCCAGCTTGGTAAACCCCAGTGCCTGAGAAGTAGAACACAGGCTTGATTCAACCTCACATGCCTTCTGGGGCAGACTCCTTTGTGAAGTTCATAGACTGCAACACTGTACATGTCGAAGCTTGCATGTTCCTACATGTCTCTTTAGCGCCATTTGATTGATTCAGGGATGTTTTCTCAAGCAAGCCAGGCCAATCAGAAATCTTCAATAAAGATTTTTTCCCAATTAGACTCAAGAAAGTAAGGCCTTCTGTGTTAGTGAAAGTCAAAAGACGAATTTTGTGAGCTGTCAATGATTAATATTTCTGTCATTTAGAGAAAGCCAATGATATTGTGGGGAACTAGAATGTATCAAACAAGCACAATGCAAGAGATGGGAAAACATCCCATCAGTACCTAAGTCCCAAGTTCCCAAGGGTGCCCTGAGACCCTTCTAGTGGTGGGTGGTTTTCGTGGTTCAGCCCTCCCTAGGATTCCATGAGTCAAGACACATCTCTTTAATTTCTGTTCCTTGGAATTGGGTTCACATTGGGACAACTTGAGAGTCATGGAAAAAAATACAACTGCACTGAAATGAATAAGTATTTCAATAATAGAACAATCTCAGTTTAGCCCTAACTCCATAGCTAACATTCAATGATCTTAAGTAGGTAATATTTTCTTTGAACATCAGTTTTCTATCTGTAAGTGTAAAGCATAATATTTGGGGCAGGTAAAATGAAAAATAATATAAAATGGTATTATAAAGGAATTTTATGAGCTCTAAAATTCTACCCAATTATAAAAGATTAAAAATTTAAGAATTGGATTCGAGTTTTCTCCTTCTCAAATATTCTAAGATGCCATTGCTTTCAGGGTCAGGTGAATGAGACCAGTTGTAGTTACTGGTTTTGGCATATCGAATACACAACGGATAGCTTGCCAGGCTCTCCTGTGCGGGCGGAATACTCTCGGTAGCTTGCCAGTCTTTCCGAGAGGGACAGAGGCTTTTGGGGCGACCTCTAATCGCCCTCGTAGGTGTTACCATATTTGAACCCTATCAAATATGGTACGACAATTCTGGAAGATGGGTGTTTAGTGTCTTATGATGTGTCGCATGGCCACTTCGGGGCCGCGCAGGTCCGTAAAGCGTCCTGGAGTGTGGCGGCGGCTGGGTAGTGGAGGTACCAGATGGTCAGACTTCTTCACCAAAATCATGAACGATCGGTTTGAGGCTCTTCATGTTCCCAGAGCGAACAGATGCCATTGGGCTACACTAGCACGCAACAGGGACAAATGGAGACGTTACTGGCGCCCGCTCAAGCAAATCGAGGACTAACGGGAAGTTAAGTGATTAAGTGATTAAGTCAATGCTTTGGCAGCTAAAATAGAAATGTGAATTTGAGAACTGACATCTTCAATTCAAATGCAATAGATATTATATGTCAGGGCTGGAGTGATAGTATAGTGGGTGAGGCCCTTGCCTTGCACATGGCCGACCTGGATTCAACCCCTAGCATCCCACATGGAACCCCAAGCACCATCAGGAGCAATTTCTGAGTTCAGAGCCAGGAGTAAGTCCTAAGCACTGCCATGTGTACATGGCCAGATGTGGTCCCCAAACTAAAACAAACAAAAAAACACCATGGCAGGACAATAGTACAGAGGTTAGGCTATTTGCATTGCATGCAGCCAACCTGAGTTCGAACTCGGACATCCCATATTGGTCTTTCGAGCCTGCTAGGAGTGACTTATGAGTGCAGAGCCAGGAGTAAGTCCAGGGCACCACCAAGTGTGACTCCACCCCACCCCGAACATTAGATACTCTATGTCCTAAAAAAAAAAATTTTCCCGTCTGGATTCAATAAAACTACTTTTATTTTGATCAGAAAATAAAAGAATCCTTTAAACATTTTCTTTTTGGTGAATTAGTCCTCATAGAAAATTCCTTCTTTCTGTTCAGAAAAACTGTCAGAATTTGATTGTCCCCGAGCTCAGCCTGGGAAAATGGCAATTTTTAAAATTACAGATCAAATCTTGGCTTGATGTTTAAAACATTAGCCTGCACGCAACAAAGGAAGCCTCAGATCCAACCATCTGTTTTCTTAGCATACTTGCATTTGCTAAGTAGAGATTTTAACAATACTACTGAATGTATCTGTGGACCATTTCCGTTAGAGTGCACTGACCAAATGAGAGAGTGGCCCGATCCCTCTGTCACCTCCCACACACACACACACACAGACACACACACAAAAGCATTGCCTTTTCTAACACCTTTGCAAATATGATTAAAGAAGAGGCTCAGCAGGATAAATTCAAGTAACGGAATAAAAATATGAGACAAAATGACAAGAATGGGAAATTGAACCTAGCACTCTAGCATCCCGTTTCTATTTTAATTTGGAACATCACCATCTGTTTTCTGTCGTAAGCTTCTTCCTTAACCTGAACATCTGAAAGGAAGGAACTAAAGATGTCAGGAATTGGAGTGTGCCCAGGTATGTGACTTGGCCATTTCCGAGACTGACTCCAAACCTGTTCAGAGAAGCTTCTTGTCATGGCCTCATGACTCTGGTGGACACAACAGATTCCCCCTTACCAACACTATCCCTTGCTTTTTTTGCTAACAAACCTAGGATTTTGCTCAAGTCTGAATATACCTAGCCCTAGGGGATATCTGTGATGGTTGGTCTCTGTCTAACTCCTTGCTAACAGAGGTGGTAGATCGACCTAGTTCTGGACAAAGTGATGTCAGGGAAGTTTGCTGTATGCCTGGAGAGAAACGGTTCATCCCTGATGAAAGGGGTCCAATCCCACATGGGGGCCCATGCATGAGACTCAGCCCTGCCTTTCTCTTTGGCTTCTGAGAACATTTGCCTGAGATGATGCTTGGACACCCTGCAGTCCGTTAGGTTTTGCATGACAGGCGGTCAAAACCTACGAAAGACTCGTTGAGTGCCCGCAATCTGAGCTGCAGGCTTACACAGGAAGTTCCCACTTCAGTCTGCCTTTCTCGCTACCAGAGTAATTAAATGACTCCTTTGGGTAAAATACTGGTAGTTGTTTTTCATTGTTTCTTGCAATAAAAATCACCCTAACTTATAAGAAGAAAGTTTCCCACAAAAAATTTTACCCCATCCTTTTCCTTTAACAAATGATACACTTTTAGAATAACATCAGAGCTGAATCATTTGGAAGTGATTCCTTTGTTCAAGGAATCAAACCCTGTTGGTGAGAGAAAGGAAAAAGATGCTTCAAACATTTACGTGTGGGCAGGAAGGACTCTGTCAACATCATTTCCTACGAGTAGATTTGTAGACAGAGACCATGAAGCACTAGGAGCCTGAGGCCAGAAGACCATACTTAAGAACAGGAATCTAGAGGCTCCACAATCTACCTTCTCTTCAATTTTTCTAAAGTCAGACCTAAAGTAAATTTTTCCACTAAAGATGGGGAAATTCATTTCTCAATTCTGCTTTCTAGAAATGCACAAACAAAAGACATTTTAAAGGATCTCGGAACTCCAGCTTCAATGCAGCTCAGACTGACAGTCCCTGCTCTGGAAGTCAGAGATATGGGGCATTGAAAAGGGGGAGGCCACTAGGTTCTTATAACTCTGAAAGAGATTTTTTGGGGAGGGTCTTGTGGGCCACACTCAGCACTGCTCAAGTTACCCCTAGCTCTGCACTCAGAAATGACTCCTGGTGGTGCTTGGGGGACCAGATGGGATCCCAGATGTCAGTCCCTAGTTGACTACGTGCAAGGCAAGCACCTGATTCACTGTACTATTGCTCTGGCCCCACCAGATGAGTTTTTGAGAGTTGAAATACTATTAGGACTAGGAAGTTGCAATGTAACCCTTGCAATCTCAATTTCCATAACCCAATCCTTTCATAGCCTTATAGACAAAACCTGACTATTAATTTGAATCATTGTCATACAAGATTTTTTTTCTGGGAATTTTAACAATTTCTTGCCCCTATTAATCTCCTCAAATTTTTATTCCCAAACTTTCTTTTAATCATAGAAAATACACCCTTTTAATTTAATTAAAATAAAAATAATATGTTTACCTCTTTTTCTGTCCCTAGATTGCACATTTCCTAGCTCTGTTTAGCAAAGTGTGTAGAAAACACCAGATGTTTAATCAGGGCGCCTGATCAATACCTTCAAGTTTGTGTGCCTGAAGAAATTCAGGAAACTTAGAAATACAAAAGATTAAAAAACCCAGGGTTTTAGAAAAACTCACCTTTTAAATACTTTTTTGTGACTCCAAAATCTAATTCCACAAATATGTCTTTGGTGTAAACTTTAAACTATTCATTTCTTTTCATGTAAAAGGGAAGTCTGTTGTCACTGTTGTTTCCTAAAAATGCTGATTTTTTTTTTAAATTTCAGTTTTATTATTTACTATAATGAGGGACAGAAGGAATACAAGCTGCTTCTCCCATTAACACATATGATAGAACCACACCTACGTGTTCTGTTTGTCACTACAAACTTCTTTGCTTTGCCACATAGGTCATATAAGACATTTGGTAGATTTTCATAGTTCAGCTAGAATAATTTAAAAAGCTGATGTAACCAAAGTAAGTGAAGAATAAATGTCCTTCTTCATTTGCTATTGCATGGAATAAATGTAAGTCAAGGCTTAGTTTCTTTGTTCATTTGATGAGTGATTTATGATTTAATGATGTTGCTAGCCTGTTTCAGGGGCTGCTGGAATTGCATGCAGCTCTGGAAATAATTGAGGAGTCTGTCATTGAAACTCCCTGGAAATGTCCTCATTAGCAACATAATTTAGCAAAGATGATATTGATGTTGCTGTACCAATCCCAGGTTGAGCACACATTGCATTCCAGTAAATCATCTCCTACAGACCCTCTGCTGTGGTTGGGCTGTGATTTTTTACTTAGAAATACTAAGAGGAAATAATTTAAGTAGAATTTCTGTTTAAATTTCTTGGAGCAGATCATTATAAAATTTCATTGCAATGGCCAAAGGGAGTCATAAGGGTATGCCAAAGGATTATCAGAGTTGAAATTTCTGATCACAGATGCTGATATGATTTGTACCCTAGAATATCCTCACCCTTGGAGAATTAACTTGGAAAAAAAGGAAATAAGAGAAATTTTCCCTAAGTTCCAATTTTTTAATTTAATCATTAATTCAAAAATATATATATTAAGCATGTATTTGATACCAAGCATCATTCTTAATGTGGATAACTTCATAGACAACAAATACAAATCCCTCTCTTCATGGCCCTAGTTTATTATAATAAATCAGTGATGAATATTTAACATGCTATTAAGTAATCATTAAATCCTATGTTGAAAAATAATAAGTGATAAGGAGATGAGATGATATATATACATATTTTGCTTTTTGGGTCACACCCGGCGATGCACAGGGGTTACTCCTGGCTCTGCGCTCAGGAATTACCCCTGGTGGTGCTCAGGGGACCATATGGGATGCTGGGAATTGAACTCAGGTCGGCTGTGTGCAAGGCAAACGCCCTACTTGCTGTGCTATTGCTCCAGCCCCGATGAGGTGATATTTTAAACAGGGTTTTTAGGAGAGGGGCATTTCTGGGCGAGGAAGTAGAGGAATGTGGAAGCCAGACTTGGGCTTTCCGGGAAACTTTCCAGAGGAAAAGTTTCCAGGCTGAAGGAGCAGCAAGGGAAAAGGAAGTACATGAAGCAGAGCCCTAACTGGAAAGAAATGAACAGCAAAGAAGCCAGTGTTAGGAGGCGCAAGTGGATTAAGGACAGAGGATTTCTGGGAGCACAATCCTGTAGGACTTGGAGGCCCACAGCAGATTTTAGGTTGGTTCTAAACACCAATGAGAAGACTCAGAGTTCTTGCAAAAGTGTGACACAGCGATTCCTGCCTTCCAAAAGCAGCACTTCGGAGACCAGTAGTCCAAGACAGTGAATATCAACTACATGATTTGGGAGACTGGCCAACCCAGAAAACACGATAGAGTGGCTTCTCTCTTATCTTTACTGAACCAAGGGTATCTTTCTCAGTCTGTGGTTTATGTCCTGCTGTGGTCACTGAAAATATTCCTGTGCTTGTAAGACCTGGCTTTAAAAGCTACATTTTGATGTCCCATGTGGAAATATCAACATTGATAAGTCTAACAGAAATCTGGTCTTCAGGAATCTACTCAAGATAAACCAGCTGTAGTTAAGATTTAATGGAAGCAGGGGCTGGAGCGATAGCACAGAGGGTAGGGTGTTTGCCTTGCACACGGCCAACCTGGACTCGATTCCCAGCATCCCATATGGTCCCCCGAGCACTGCTGAGAGTGATTCCTGAGTACAGAGCCAGGAGGAAACCCTGAGCATCGCTGGGTATGACCCAAAAAGAAAAAAAAAAAGATTAATGGAAGCAGAGAAACTCTGATAGATTATGAAGAGTGTGCGCACCAATATTAATGGTGGGCCAAAGCAGGTAAGGCACTTGCCTTGCACACGGCAAACACAAGTTCAATTCCCAGCACCCCATATGGTTCCTTGAGCCCACCAGAAGTGATCCCTGAGTGCAGAGTCAGGAGTAAGCCACGAGAATCACTAAATGTATCCCTTAAAACAAAAAATAGATTAAAAAGAGAACAATTGCTTTGGATGAGAGGGAGTGGTAGAAATATTATATAGATTGAGCAGATTGAGTTTTTGAAGTTATGTCAGAATAATAAAATGGCCACACTCAAAGTCAAAATTAAGTCAATTGAACATTTCTTCTTTGTTTTTTCGGGTCACATTTGGCAATGCTCAGGGGTTCCTCCTGGCTCTGCACCCAGGGATTACTCCTGGCAGTGCTCAAAGGACCATATGGGATGCCAGGAATCAAACCCAGGTCAGCCACAAGCAAGGAAAACACCCTACCCACTGGCCTCAATAGAAAATTCCTAACCAAGACTGACCCATGTCTTGATTTTATATAACTTCCCTACAATGGGAGCTTTGGAAATGCTGAGGTGGATGTGATGCACAATACTGTTGAAAGGGAGAGAGAGAGAGAGAGACAGAGAGAACGAGAGAGAGAGGGGAAAGAGAGAAGGTAGAGAATGGCAGGTGAGATGGGAGGGCGAGAATCAGCACAGTAAAGTGTTTCCATGAATCTTTTTATAATTCTTGATTCTCTAAAAGCCAAAAAATATGGTCATGAGCCCAAAGAACAGCTGATCCCAAATATAGCCCCTATAGATCCCATATTATATATGAAACGGACTTTCCCAGTTGCCTACCAGATGGTACTGGGAAAGAAACAAAGGAAAAGAACAAACAGGGGACTGAGCAATATAGTACAGTGGATAGGGCACTTGTCTTAGATGTGGCCAACCCAGTTCACTTCCCAGCATGCCATGTGGTCTGCCGAGCACTGCTAGGATTGATTCCTGGGTGTGCAAGCCAGGAGTAACCCCTGAACAACTCCAGTGTGTAGAAAAAACAAAAGCAAAAAAAAAAAAGAAGAAATGGAAGTCTTCATAACTGACATCACTGTCCCTACTATAGTCCTATAGGAGACGACAGATATCTGAAATGGAGTACAAATCAGCCAGCAAGGCTCAGTTAGTTTAACAGAATCATTTTGATTGAATCACAATGAGACGCACAGTTATAAATTTGTTCATGATTGTCATGTCATACAATGTTCTAATACAGTTTCTCTCCTCTGTCCAAGCCCTGCCCCACCCCATCTCCAGTCTACCTCTATGGCAGGCACTTTTCCTCTCTCTCTCTCTCTCTCTCTCTCTCTCTCTCTCTCTCTCTCTCTCTCCTCCCCAATGTTCTTCCCTCCCTCCCTCTCTCTCTCCCTTCCTCCCTTTTTCCCTCCCTCCCTCCCTGTCCTTTTTGGGTGCACTGTGGTTTGCAATACTATTGCTGAAAGGTTATCATGCATATCACTTTACCTCCTTTCAGCATCCAGTTCTTGTCCCTGGTGATATTTCCAACTATCATTTAACAGAGCAAGCTCTGAGACAGGTTCCGCAAGCAAGACATTCCCCATCCCAGAAGAAAGCATCTCAAACTGTCTAAAGAAGTAGTGACTTCCTCTTTAATAAGCATATTTAATGCAAAAAATGAGGGTCTTATATATGGGGGGTATACCACACTGTCTCCAGGTCCTCTGGCCCATTCCCTGTGACCCTCAGCTCAGCACTTCTAGAGCTAAGTAGTGATAGAAGTCACCAGGGTCACCCCGACCATGTCCTATTGAGACCCCACGAAGTGCCTCTACATGCCAGTGATTTGCTCTAGACTGCAGCTTTTATCAGCTCAAGACCTGGAAACTTTCATCTGGATGAAACGCAAAAACAAGGCTACTTGAGGTGCAACTGGTAAGTCAGAAAAGAAAAGCTGCAGCCGGAGGGCATGAGAGTTAGTGGCAGAGTCCCGGACAGAGTGCAGAACCAGGTCCTAAGGGTGTGCCTCAAGACTGGAGGACCAAATAGCACCAGTTTTTATACAGGGTCCTGCCCAACAGTACAGAGTCTGACCCTGGATTTTGTCCAGTGGGCCACTAGTTGAGGGGGGGAACCTCTCAAAATTAAGGACTCTGAAGAAATGTATATGGCCAAAAGGCACAGGAAAAAATGCTCTCTATCACTAATCACCAGAAAGATGCAAATCAACAATGCAACAACAATGAGATATCAACTCACACCTCAAAGACTGGCACACATCCAAAAGAACAGGAAAAACCAGCATTGGCACAGATGCGGGAAGAAAGGAACTCTCATTCATCGTTGTTGGGAATTCCAACTGGTCCAGTCCATGGAAAACAAGATGGACACTCCTCAGAAAACTATAAATTGAGCTCCCATTTGACCCAGAAATACCACTTCTAGGAATATTCCCTGGGTGCTCAAAAACGCGCGGCAGAGGGGCTGAAGCTAGAGCACAGCGGGTCGGGCATTTGCCTTGCACGCAGCAGACTCGGGTTCGATTCCCAGCATCCCATATGGCCCCCGAGCACCGCCAGGAGTAACTCCTGAGTGCAGAGCCAGGAGTAATCCCTGAGCATCACCGGGTGTGACCCGAAAAGAAAAAAAAAAAAAACGGCCGAAATACCATCTGCACGTCTATGCTCATTGCCGCACTAGTCACAATAGCCAAAATTTGAAAACAATCCGAGTGCCTGAGAACAGAAAAGAAGTATGGTACATCTACACACATCTACACAATGGAATACTATGCAGCTGTTAGGGAAATGAAGTCATTAAAAATGATTATAAATGGGTAGACATACAGAGCATCACACTGAGTAAAATGAGTCAGAAGGAGAGGGATAGGTAAAGAATAACGGCACTCATTTGTGGAATATGGGGGGGGGGGAGGTATGAGACGAATATCCAAGTCTAGGAAAAATAGGATCCAGGACTGATGATTGACTGGAAGGTCACCACAAGTGTTTGTGGGGCAAAGGGCAGCTTGGACAGAGAAGGGACCACTATGACGATAATAGTTAGACATGATCACTCTGGACAAGAACTGAGTGTTAAAAGTAGGTAGAGAAATATACATGATAACCTTTCAATATCTATATTGCAACCCATAGTACCCAAAAGGTGAGAAAGAGAGAGAGAGAGAGAGAGAGAGAGAGAGAGAGAGAGAGAGAAGGAAAAAGTGCCTGCCATCGAGACAGAGAGACAGGCAGGGGAAAGAGAGGCAGAAAGCAAACTGGGGTCACTGGGGTGGGAAATGTACACTGGTGAAGGGACCCGCCTTGAAACAACACTGTATGACTGAAACCCAGTCATGAATCACTTTGTAAATATATATCTCACTGCGATTCAATTTTTAAAAATTTAAATTAAAAAATAAAATTAAGGACTTCCTTCTCATCAATGATCAAGTTTGCTTAGGACCATTATTCAAAACAACACTATGAAATGGTATTGGAACTCACCTATCAAAAACATTCTTTGAATAGATCAATTCTGCTAAACATGTATGGCTATCTGGAAAAGAAAATCTGAATTACTAGTTTCTCTTTTTTTTTTCTGGAAAATTGGATTAATAAACATGGACATACCTTGAGTTAAAGATTCAAGTTTTATATATTTATCAAAAGCTTAATGATTTTATAAATCCTTGTTAACTACTTTGGAGTTAAGAGAAATTAGTGTAGGTGGTAGGACACTTGCCTTGAATGAAGCCAACCCTAGTTAAATCCTGGGCACCATATATGGTCCCCCAGAGTGATTCCTGAGTACAGAACACCACTGGGAATGGCCCCCCAAAGCCCTAAACAAAACAAGAAAACACTAATTTGTGAAGAACCTAAGTCACACACTTAGAATCTGACTTTTATCTTTTCCAGCTGACCCCTCACAAGTCTTGATTTTCTTTTCTACTTCATCTCCTCAGAATCCACTCTCCTGCCTACGTCCATGAGTAGGTCTTATTCCACAGAAACTGCCCTCACAACACCAGATGTATCTTGCCATGACTAACTGAGGTGCAGTTTTGAGTTTTTTTGTTTGTTTTTTGGCCACACCCAGCCATGCTCAGGGGTTATTACTCCTGGCTCTGCACTCAGGAATTATTTCTGGCAGGGCTCAGGGGTCATGTGGGTTGCTGAGGATGGAACCCAGGTCAGCACCCAGGTCAGCTGAGTGCAAGGCAAATGCCCTGCTTTTTGTACTAAGACTCAGGCCCCGAGATGCAGTTTTTAAACCCAAGATATTATTTGTTTTTCTTGCTGAGAGTTCTATAATTACCGCAATGGCTGTTTAGAACATGCTGGCATCACCACTAGTCAGAAGCCTAACCTCTGATTGATGTGTCTAGTCACAGAACAGAGGATCACTGTTGCAAATGTCACCCCATTTCACTGCACTTGACCTTATGAAGGTCAAGAAGAAATTCAAATATCAGGGTTGAGCTCCTGAGCAATCCTATCACTTCTATCGATCACCTAATGAAAACGCATGACATTTAACAGTCAAGTTACACATTTATATGAGGGAACAACTTCCACAGCCTGCCCCATGCTGACGCTTCCCATGCGGGCTGGAAGCAGTCAGGCCTGAGGAGAGGTTAGGCACTTGACTTCTGCAAGTTCATTACCAAGTGATAGAAATAAAGGCTTTCACAAGTAAGCACAAAACTTCAGTAAGTTGAATGTAAAGGCCAAAAAAAAGGAAAATGAAACTTCAGTCTGATGGATTTAGGTGGATTATGCCTCTCATTTTTGCCTGGCAACCTGCAGATAGAATGTTTAATAGCAACTATAAAAAAACAAATAAGGAGGATAAATAGGAGCATAGAAACTGTCACACAGTGACAAACTATTAACACCTTAAAAAGAAGCAGAGAAGTGTATCACGTACTTGAAATGGTGAGAATCGTGTCATCTACAGAGCTTAATTTATAGCCACGAAAGGAAATGAAAATTCCCAAGAAACCACGTCAACTGTTCTTGGCAGGCACTTTTCTTGGCGACCTTGCAGTTGTTGAAGGAGTTTTAGAGCATTTCCTATTTTTTTTTATTAATCCAGAGTATGAAAAAAGGGAAAAAATTTTTTTAAAGGCTCCTATCACCAGCCTCCCCCCAACCCCCACCCCCAGTTGAGAATTTAGGCTCCAAAGCCAAGAGAACCATGGAGATGTCATCATCTGAGAAAGCCCCCGCTGACTTTTTTTTAATCCAAATTAGAAAGCACCCTAAGAGTTTCCGCAGCCCCCATCCTGGCTAGCTGTCCTCACAGTCCCTGCCTGCTGGGCGCATGCCCAGACCTTACCTGCTACTTCACCTCTGAGACTCCGCTGCTGCAGAACAGTCAGAAAAGGACTCATTTTCCTTTACTCCAGCATCCTCTGCTGAAGGATGAAGTAGCGATTGATTACAATCTTTATGAAGATTATTGGGAAGACTCAAGGAGTCAAAACCCCGGCAGCAGAGAGGAAGGCCCGGAGTCCTCCTGTGCATCTGTGAACTAGGTGACTGCTCCTTCCTGAACACAAAGCTCGCAGAGGGCAGGGCCTTGTCCTCATCTGTGTGTGGGTCCTGTGCTGAAGCTGAGCCCTCCACCACCACGAGGCCCACCTCGGGTGCAGCTGCAAGTCCCTCGGCTTCTTTCTGGTGCGGGTCGGGGATTCTGGGTGGGCGGGTGTCTTGTGTTTCTCTCTACAGCCTCACAGCCTTTTACAAATGACTGTTTGGGCAGTTTGACTTAGGTGCTTAGTTAAACACTCACAGAAAG
Organism: Sorex fumeus; assembly: GCF_029834395.1. NCBI lineage: Eukaryota > Metazoa > Chordata > Mammalia > Eulipotyphla > Soricidae > Sorex > Sorex fumeus. The sequence goes on along the minus strand of NW_026606065.1, from coordinate 5,458,414 downwards.
GCCTTGTGCAGCTGAAGCACTTAGGAAACAAAGATCATTTCTCTTATTTGTTTGAAAGAGGGTGGGAGTGCTCCCAAGTCTTGCTCAGGGGCACAGGGAACACGACCAGCGATTCTCAGACTATGATGACATGCAATGGCCTGATGTTATGGTGTTCAGGTCTGCGGTCCTGGGGAACACCAGGGCCACCCCAGCAGCGGCACTCACGGGAGTCCAGAGGATACAGGAGACATTAAACTGGGTCTCATATCATTGAGATCTTATCCATCAAATCTGATTCCTCTTGGCTCAAGCACACCATCCAGAAACAATATTTGTCATGTATTTTAATGGTATGAAAATGAATTATTTAAAAACCGAACTATGGGGGCCAGAGAGATAGTACAGCAAAGCCCAACTCTAAGCTCAGGGGCCAAAGAAAGAATCCACAGGGGCCTCGTGAGAATCCAAGAATCCAAGAAACCTGTTCAGTTCATTCAGGGCCTGTGTTTTAGAACTAACCCAGTACCATCAGGAAACTAAAGGGAGATTCAGAGACCACGGAAGGATGAGCACTCTGAACCGTCTCTCTGAAGCACTATTCCTCAGCTTTCCTCGGTCCTTAGGGAGGGCTCACAGGTGCATCTGGAAAATTCCTTCAGTTTCCGCAAGTGTCTCCTGACTTCTTTAGGGTCTTCCCATTCCTGTTTTCACTTTTCTCTTTCAGAAATTCTCATTTAGTCTACCTTGTTCGTGGTATCCTCCAATCACCTTGATTCTTTTCTATCTTCCTACCACAACACTTTAAGCATTTCTTTGGCTTTTATTTTGTATTCCTCATTGGTCCAGTGCCTGAAATTTATCTCCTAGCAATTTATTCGCTTTTTCCCTTTCAGCTTTCAAATTTTGGTTTCCATGAGTCCTCATCTCCTAGTTACATGGATGTCAAGTCATTCTTGACATCCATGTCTCATCATTCTCTCAGGAATTTACTTACAGGGTATTTGGGGTTCTTCTTTATCTAGAATTTCTAAGTTCCTTGAGTTTCTTTCAGTCTCTCCCCTTTTTGTGTCTCTTTCATGTCACAAGCTTCCCTTGATGTCCGCCATTGTCATTTCTCATGAATATGTGAGAGGCAGAAACCCTTGAGATCAGAAGGAAGGATTGGAGAAGGGACAGGCACTGTGTTCTGGTAAACCTGGTGGTGGGATTATAGACAGACATGGCTACTGGGTTGAGTGAACCTCACCTATAATTGTTGTATGTTTGTCCCTCTGCCCCAGGTGGGAGAGGGTCCCTGTGAGGAGTCTCAGTGATCATCAATTTTGTAAGAACAGAATTGACTTGTCACTGAGCAGATGACTCACAACTCTACTGAACTTTCACTGACTCCCCTTGTTCCAGCTTCTGGTCTCACCATCCTAACCTTCCCCAGACTGAATCATCTCTTCTCTGGAAACTTCAGAAAACTATTCATAGCTTTCCAGAAAATTCTAGAAGTCACAGTGAATAAGCTTATTCAATAGTATAACTGTTAAAAGGCTGAAAATCAGACCTTATGAACATTTTAGAACAGGATAAAAGGTAGTTCTAAAGTGTAAAAGGACTTTGTTAACAAAAGCTTAGTAATGCAGGCTGGCATTTCTAATGCACATCCATCCAGTGCATTGCAAAACAGAACAGAGCTAAGAATAGAGGGTCCAGAGACCTTCATGCCTGCCCTTGTCCTGCACCCCTGACCAGGTTATTTGAGTAAATTATTTAAATCTGACCAGTAAAAGTTGGGACTTGGAGGGCCGCCAAGATAGCACAAGTAGATGTCTGACATGCAACTCATCTTGGTTTGATCCTGGCTCGCATGGTCTCCCAAGTATTGCCAGGTGCAGTCCTAGAGGCGCTGGTGGGCAAGAATTTTTGGGAAGGAGCCCCAAAGTTGTCTGAACACCACTTGGGAAGCACCTCCCACCAAAAATTAAATACAATTAGGACATAATAGCACTGTAGCACTGTCCTCCTGTTGTTCATCGATTTGCTAGAGCAAGCACCAGTAATGCTTCACAACAAATTGTGAGACTTGTTGTTACTGTTTTTGGCATATTGAATCTATCACAGGGAGCTTGCCAGGCTTTGCCGTGCAGGTGAGATAGAGGACATAATAGTGTAGGCTTTTTCATTTTTTCCAGCTTAAAAATCATCTATTTTATTCACATTAATTAAACCTATCTCTTTCTTATCCCTGAGGAAAGTTGGTATGAGTCACACACCTATGTCATGTGTGATACTTCAGGACACTGAGGTGACAGGAGATGAACCCTAACTTGAATCATAAGGAACCCTAACTTCTCCCACCTGATGTGGTCTGGGGTGACAAATGAGTCAGCAGTGTTATCTGCAAGTTATTTGAACTTTTTCTTTCAGGCGTAAGAAGACAATGTCTTTAAAAAAGTTTTAAGATTTATTAAGATAGAATTTCACATCCCCAAACCTGTATTATGTATTTAAGAAATGAGTGAGCAAACTGGTTTGTGTGACTGGGGATGAAAATGAATGTGTAATCAAGCACTGCTTACAAAGCACACCTGCAGAAAGTGTGTGGATCCTGTGAGCTGGCATCTGGAAGATGGTTTCTAATGTTCAGCTTACACGTACATGTTTATACATACCTATGGCCTTGGGATTTCTCCTTGAAAATGCCTGAGAATGTACTTCAACACTACCTTTGTAGGCTGAGAAATGTCCTTGCAATCTGTCTTAGAAGACACTGGGAACGACTTGGGCTAAAAAGTAAAACTGCAAGCAGAATGTATTAATCCTTTGAAAAATGTTTGCCCTTCGACAAGCTTAAGTCTTTCACTCTGAGCCACTTTATGACGTGAAATCTCTCATTTAGAAATGCTTTTGTCTGCAGTTCCTAGGTGATCAGCTCCTCCATGGTTCCCTGTTGCCCTTACAGAGGTATCCACAAAAGACACAAAAGTAAGACCCGGAGGAATCTGTTTTTTTTTTTTGGGTGAATGGACACCTGTCGTCTTCCCAGGAACTCAGCAAGCGAGGCAGTTTGGGAGTGATAACAGATGTTATGAGGTTATGTTTGTCCAACCTTATCAGAGGTTGCCGCAGATGCATTTCTCATGTGTTTCCTTGATCCTACTGAAATTTGGATAATCCCTTCCTTTGGATATGCTCGCAGATTCTGAAACTGTTTGGAGTCTAGAGATGGCTTCTCACAAAAGAAACCCACTGCTTCTGTTGTTCATCAGCTGTCCCTTTTGGTTTGGGGTAGTCTGTGGGATAGACAAAAGTAGCTGACACCACACACATGTTGCTTACGCTGTCTGCATAAGTAATAGATTGTCTAAATCCATTTGGAATTTTTCGTCTCCTTACCTACTAAATCTACTTCAGTGTGGAAGCCTAATAATATTATAAATAGCCACCACACTTCTGTTTTGTGACTACTTGATTGCTTGATAGAAACCTAACAGCAGCTTCAGAAAGAAACCATATTTATTTTCCTCATACGCCAAAAGTCTAGATAGTACCAACTTCTATGTGAAGTGAAAAGATGTCAGAACTAATGTCACTGATAATAAAACAAAAACTTGAGTCTCCTTGATCACGATATCACTGATGCAGTTCCAGTTACTACATCTGCATTCTAGACAAGAAGAAGCTGTAAAGGAAATCACCAACTATCTGTTTTTTAAGGAAAGCAACAGTTTTCTAAAACCTGTCCCAACAGTCCCAATTGTGAATAGATTCTGTACATTGGAATCTGACAGGGCTGTGCTACCCTATACTTCAAGGGAGGCCATATATACAGTTTTTAAAGAAGGAACTAAATTAGCGAACTTGAACTTGACCAGACAAAACTAGTTTCCATGTAACTCCTGGAGCTGCCATTTTGCATTTCTTAGCCAGATGAGAGTTCTACTGAAGAGAAAAAGAGAAAAATGGGTTTGATAGGCAACTGGTGTGTCACTTGAATTAATACAGCAAGTCCAAACTTTCCCAGCTTTGGCAAACCAGTCAATAGCAGACTCCACTATCTCTCCTTTCATTAACTGAAGCTCATATCTGAATGGATCAATGAAGAGATGGTTAGAAGCATTGTGAAGACCATCTCCAGTTCTGCAAAAAATATTAGAAAAACCTAAAAAAGAATGCTATTTGGAGTTGTCACAAAGACCACAGACATATGAGTCTGTGAAATCTTTTTCTTTCTTTTTGTCACTGCAGATGTAAAATGTTAGACTAAACATCACATAGAAGAGAGTATCATTAAGGGGACACAGAATCTGAAGTCATCACGAGCTTTGAAGATTCCAACTATAATACGTTTCCTTCAGGTCAGAGTCTATATTTCCCTGTTATTTGAAAAAGAGAACATTGGAGTTGTTGCCTTTATATTGGCAAATTGATACAATAAAAAACTCAACCTATCACAGGTCAGAGAGATAGTAGAGTGGACTGAACTTGCATTGCAAGCAGTCAACACAGGGTTGATCCCCCAAGCTCCATAGAGTCCCCTGGGCTCTGCCAGGAGTGATCCCTGAGTGCAGAGCCAGATGTAAGCCTTGATCACTGCTGTGGCCAGGAGAAAAAAAAAAAGTCAGACCATCTGGAGAAGAGAGTTGGTCATACTCCTACAGAAACTAGGCTAAAAGGACTTACCTCTACCCTGAACTAGATTAAATAAATAAGGTGTAGTGCCTTCTTACAACAGAATGCAGCTGAAAAAAAAAATGAGAATACCTCCTATGTTATACTTTGAGAAGCAATCCAGATAGTCCTGTAAAACAGAGACCACAGTATAATACCTCTTGTGTCATAAAGGAAGGGTAAGAATATGTATTTGTTTTAACCTATAACTGCACAAAATACTAGAAGTGATTACTATAAATGGAGGAGAGAGAATAGGTTGAATTGAGTGGAAGAAACATTCTTATTATATCACATTTATAAAAATTAAAAACTGTGAATGACATACTTTTAATTAAATTCCTACATATTGGACATATTAAATTTTTATTTACCTTTTTGGAGGAGCTGGAGCGATTGCACTGTGGGTAGGGTGTTTGCCTTGCACGGGGGCCGACCTGGGTTCAATTCCTCCGCCCCTCTCGGAGAGCCAGGCAAGCTTCCGAGAGTATCTCCCCCACGCAGTAAAGCCTGGCAAGCTACCCGTGATGCATTCAATGTGCCAAAAACAGTTACAACGAGTCTCACAATTGGTTGTGAAGAAGTTACTGGTGCGCGCTCGAGCAAATCGATGAACAGCGGGAGAAGAGTGCTACAGTGCTACCTTTTTGGAGGGTCTGAGGGTCAGAGCAGGCAGCGCGCAGGGCTTTGTCTTGGCTCTTTGTTGAGGGATCACTTCTGACAGTTCTTTATGTGGTGCCAGGCATTAAACCCAAATTGGTTGCAAACAAAGCAAGCTCTTTATCTGGTGCACTATCTCTCCTGCCCACACATAGTTTTTAGAGCCAGATTATGTGTCTTTGAATCACTCCCTCACCTGCTACATCAGTGAATTGGGGCACATTTCTTAACCTCTTTGAAGAATTTTATGAGTTAATGAGGGCAAAGAAATCAAACCTGGAATAGAGTGAGCTCTATGTGTTTGGTCTGTTATTAATACTGTATTTAATACTAATTTTTGCGACCTCTTGGTAACCCTTTAGTGATAAGATTTCTGGAATCTTTCCAATATTCCTTGGAAAGGGTGATACTTATATCCTGTGTCTGATTTTCAAATATATTAAAATAAATGCCAAGAGAAATAAAATGAGTCATGTGAGATGGCACTGAGTCAGAGCCAAGTGTCAGTGCAGAACAGACACATGGGCATTGCCACACATGTGGGAACACAAGACTCATGCAGCGACGCCTACTCCTTCCTAGCAAATCAAAGGCCAGGTTCAAGTGATAGAGCACATGCCTTGCATGTAGATGGCCCTAGGTTCCATCCTTGGAACTATGTGTCCTCAGGACACCATCAATAGTGGTCCAGCCCTCACAGCAACTTCAACAAAAGAGAACATTATAAATCTGATAACTGTTATGAATAAATGCAAGAACAGGGGGCCAGAGCAATAGTACAGTGGGTAGGGTGTTTGCCTTGTGAGTGGCTAACCTGGGTTCAATTCCCAGCATCCCATAGGGTCCCCCGAGCAGCGCCCAGAGTAATTTCTGAGTGCAGAGCCAGGAGTAATCCCTGAGCAATGCCTAGTGTGACTGCTCTCTCCCAAAAAAGCCAAAAACAAAAAAAAAGATGCAATAACTGTATACAAACACCAAGCTCTTTCAAGAGTACAAAATGGCTGTAAGACTCAGCTCTGAAAGTAAATCTTTCCATTCACAATGAAAGAAATGGGTGAAACTAAAATCATAAGAACTGGAGATTTTGTCTACAGAACTGAGCTGGAAGTGGGGGACAAGGGGAAGAGGAAGGTCCTTGGGATTGGTGGAGGGAAGCAGACACTCTAGTGTGAGTGTGGTATTGGGACAACATATGCACGAAAGTATCACTAGCAGTATTGTCAATTATGATACCTAAAAAATATTTTTAAAAAAGATGAATAGGTGAAATCTTCCTACTAATTTTCTAGATGCCTGGAAAATCGGGTTGGAAATTTTTAGGGAATAATTTTAAATGGATACATGCAGCAAGATCTACTGCAGTGTTTGTCGTCACGGTTCTGAACATGCCTCCTGGACATAGTTTAAAGATATATTTAGGGCAGGGGAATTGGGCAACACCTGGAGAAGCTCAGGACTCACTCCTTGCTCTGTGCTCAGGAATCACTCCTGGCAGTGCTCAGAGAACCGTATATGATGCCAGGGATCAAACCCAGGTCAGTGGCATGCCAGGCAAGAGCCCTACCAACTGTGCTCTCTCGAAACCCCACAGTTTATATTTTCAAATCAAGAATTACTGACACAGAAATGATATAATTAGCAGGACACTGTGAGTGAATTCACCGACTCTTTTTCTGTGGCTTTTTGGTGCCTTTTTCTATGGAAAAACATATTCACAGCTTTTTGGTATTTGGGTTATAGGATAATACCGATTCAAAACAACACAAAGAAACAGCTGAGTGTTTTTCCCTTTCTAATCAAAAAAAGCACATTGTAAGGAAATTGTGCCCCCTGCTGATTTAATTTCGTATTAATGCCATCAGCTTAAATTCTTTTCTGAAATCTCTCCTGCAGGCCTGAAGGGCAGTGCTGCCTTCAAGGTCAGTAACAGAAATGTGCTCTCAGTGCTGATGGAGATTCTCCCCACAACGGCTTGGCTTGATATTGATTCTGGGAGGAAGCAAAAGCGCAGCCCTTCCTTTGTGAGTGCTGTAAATATCTCAGTCCCGAGCTCCCACTCCGTGTTTCCTGTCCACTCTGTAAGGAAAGCTAGCAGAACGGTGGCTGGTGGCAAGCTACTCTCAATTTCAGTCGGATGCGAAGGACATCAGAATTCTGTTCCAACTGGCAGGAGAAACACACCATGCTCTGATTGACTGAGTTAGTTCAGTTCAAGAATAATCTTATATCAATGAAGAGCAATCACGGACTTGTATTCCAGGTGCTTGGAAGGGAGTTTATTAAGTTGGTATAAACACCTGTTCCAATTCTAAATGCACCCTTTGAGAGCGCTGCAGCTTAGACAAGGAGTTACCATGGAAAGTAGCAAATCCGATCCAGTTTCCCTCTTTTGAGCTCATATTTTTATTTTATTTTATTCGTGAGACATCATGAGGTACAGTTGCAGACTTACAAATTTTTGTGCTTGGGTTTCAGTTATACAATGATCAAATACCCATCCCTCCACCAGTGCCCATGTCCCACCCACCACCACGGATCCCAGTATCCCTCCCACCCCCCATCCCCCCATGCCACCCTGCCTCTGTGGCAGGGCATTCCCTTTGGTTCTCTCTCTCCTATTGGGTGCTGTGGTTTGCAAAAGAGGCAATGGGTGACAATCGTGTTTGGTCTGTAGTCTACTTTCAGCATGGTGAGCTCATATTTTTATCTTCCCTGCTTTATTCCCACCTTTGCCTGTTGCCTGTCAAACTGGGTATTTTCCAGGAGTCAAATCAGGGTGCTCACACTTGCAAAGCCAGGGCTTTACCACCGAGTAACCACCCTAGCTGGAGAAGAGGTGTAATGATGCATTGGCCTTGGGGAAAATCACGGAGAAGGTGTTCTGAGGTTGGCAGCCACGCCTCATGCCACAAACTGCGTCCCGTCCCTGTTTCCCTGCCAACTGTGAAGAGAGCAGCCTCATTTGTCTAAGAGCAGCAAAACGTATGCAAAGTTCAAGTGACAGAAAAGTAAAAATTGAGTTTCCTCCCCCACGTCCCCCCCACCCCCAGCCTCCCCGTAGCCCTTTGATTCTTAGTGACAGCTGCCAAATTTAGCAAATAAAAATACAGGATCCTTCATAAAAAGGGAATCTCATATAAGCACGGAATGATTCAATAGCTGTGGCTTTTTGCTCACCTGAAATTCAGTTTTAATTGGAACTCTGCATTTTATCTAGAGACCTTAGAGGGGTTTTTTTAATTTTTATTAGTGAAACACCATGAGGTACAGTTGTAGATTTACAAATTTTTGTGCGTGTATTTCAGTTATACAATGATCACATGGTGCCAAAAACTCAGACACTCTACATAGACCCCCTAGACTGACTGAAACCCACCGCAGGTGCCTCTCCGCCTCTGCTCATCATCGCCCTCTAGCGGCCCACGGAGATCTCACATCCGCCCTGACACAGATTTGAGGGAATTGGTCCCTGGATTTGTTGAGTTTAAAGCTGACCGAACTGTAAAGCCGGAGGCTGGCATAAGTCAGCGACCCTGTTTCCAGTAGCATAAACGAAATTTTGCTTGTTCCCATTCAGAGGGGTGACAAGGGAGGGTTTGGGTGTGGGTATGGAGTGGGGAAGGGGGGCAGCTGGCTATCCCTAGAGCCTAGATTACAGAAATAAGGATAGGGAAAGAAATACAGGGAGAGGGAAGGAAGAAGAAGCAAAGAAGAGTGAGGGAGGACGAGGGGTGGCCTCCAGCACTGTACTAAGGTGACAAGGGTAAATTTCAGTGTTCACAGACTCCCTGGAGTCATCAAGCACAAATCGAAGGCAGAGCAACCATCTGGCTTTGTGTTTTCAAAACAAGACTCCTACAAATTTCTTCTTTTCACCACATTGCCTTTCTTGAAGACATGCCACACAGATAACGTTGCACTTCAGCTGCCTGGTACCCTTCATCTCAGAGTGGGTTTGGCAGATGCTCACAGGGGAGTCAACGGCAACTCACCCTTCTCAGAAAAATTCGTAAGGAGGACCTTCGGGACAAGAAAAATCTCACAGTTGTGCCAGACTTCTACAGAAAGATGGCAACAGACTCCAGGATAATAATTTCAGTCCATGTCAACAACCACAATATACCAATGAAGAGACAGGGTGGACTACAAAATTGAACCCAGTCTTCTACTGCCTGTCACTGTCACTGTCCTCCCGTTGTTCATCAATTTGTTCGAGTGGGCCCAGTAACAATTGTGAGACTTGTTGTTACTGTGTCTGGCATATCGAATACGTCACGGGTAGCTTGCCAGGCTTGTGCCGTGCGGGCGAGATACTCTCGGTAGCTTGCCGGGCTCTCCGAGAGGGGCGGAGGAATCGAACCCAGATCGGCCGTGTTGCTGCGTGCAAGGCAAACGCCATACCCGGTGTGCTATCGCTCCAGCCCCTACTGCCTGTAAGAAATACATTTGAATAGTCACAGTAAACATAGACTCAAAGTCAAAAGTTGGAAGACAGTATTTCAAGCAAGCAGAAGAACTCTCAATAAGAATAACAAACGATATACCGGTGTTTAGAACTGCACCTAGGAGTAAGAGCCATAGTACGGAAGATAAAGAACTTGCCTTGCATGCGGCTTACCTGAGTTCAATCCCCAGCATCCCATGCAGTTTTCCCGAGCACTACCAGGAGTAATTCCTGAGCTCAGAGTCAGGAGAAACCCCTGAGCATAGCTATGGGTGGTCTCCCAAAAACAAAGTCTGGAAAAATTAGTAAATGAAAATGAAAACATGACAGATACTATCATGATGAACAGCATCACTGAACAGTGTGTTAACAGACACAGGAATGGAGATGATTTTAACTGTATCATCTTAGAATATTTTCATTTATGAGAGAACTAAAACTCTCTGAATAGAGAAGAATGGGCATCCTCATGCCTTTAACGTGAAGTAAACTTCCAACCCCATTTTGTTGAATCAAGTCATGAGTTAGATGTATTATTAGAACCACAAAAAAAGGACAGTTTAAGGTCTTGTGCCTACGTGTTCTGTCCTTCCCTTCTTACCACCTTATGTGTTTTCCTAGTTACATAAATCTCGGGTCATTAAATTTACTCCTCCTTGATTATTTGTACCATTCATACTTTTAGATAATTACTATTTCCTTCCTTAGTCATCACCCATGGTATACATTATTTTATTATCTTTATCATATCTCTGTGAAAGAAACTATGTACACCCTTTGGAGAAGGAACTGAAACATGATAAATTTGTTTCTCATGATTAAGTGATCAGGAGCATGATTTTTCCAACTCTTGGGGGTTTGTTTCTTTCTTTGTTTGTTTCTATAAAACCCTTAACTTTATTGCTGACATATCACCTGCTCAAATATCTCTGATTAAATCTTTTGGTTGGGCAGGTGAGTAGCTGATATATGACTAACAGGCAGTTATCCTTCAGGAAACTCGGGATTGTGTAAGCATGAGCCTGATTCATACACCTCCTGCTGCAATGTGTAATAATAGAGGAACAACAAAGAGGAGAGATGATGAAAGTCAGCCAAGTCGTGGCAACTGGTTTTCTAACTCAACAAGCCAACAGGGAAATTACGACCTGGTAAGACAAACAGCTCTCAAAATCATTCCAGAAATTCCAAGCCGTGATGTGGTTTCCTTGAATAATTTCAGTGAAGAGATGGTGCTAATTGCTGCTATTCTTCAAAGTTCACTCTTTTATTTCTACGTATTCCTTATGAGGCTGTGAGCATCCTTCAATTTGTGTTCAACAAGGAATTTTAACCCTTTCATACGCTAGGAGTGAAGCATAGATACCATGAAGTGGAAACAGACACAAGTCCCTTCCACTATCACAAGTAACGTATGATCTCACTTAATCATGAGCCAGAGCACCAGAGCAGAGGTTTCATACCTTGATGTATCTAAAAATCACAGCACCTACCACCCAAGGTTTAATGCCGTATCTATGATCAGATTGATCTCCTGTATCTTTCCTCCCACCCACTTCCTGTCATCACTCTAATCATTTTATTTTTCACAGTCCAAGAGTTGTTTTTGTTATGATTTATTTGTTTACTCACTTTGGTTATTTGTTCTACACTTGAAAGAAACCATCTGGTAATTGTCTTTCACTAAATGTAATTCACTTAAGTCCAATCACCTCAAGTTCCATCTATGTTGTCCCTAAACACAGTATTTCGTGTTTTTAAATAGTTAAGAGTATATACACCACAACTTAATAAATCATTTGGAGTCAAAAGGGTTTTTTTTGAGATACTCAGACTGAGATATCACCTGTCAGTATGTCATTAGAGATGTAGTATAGCCCAGCATTAGTACATCAGAAGAAACTGATATACCTTCAAGGGAAATACCATTTGTACTTTTCAGGGAAATGCCACTTCTGCTAGCAGAACAGGATCACTTTCTATGCAAGGGCCCAGAGGTAGCAAACTTTGTTTAACTGGCTTTGACCTCAACATATACAAATCCTTGTTCAGACAGGGAGAAGGGGGCTGGCAAGGCTAGCCCATGCAGGGTGTTTCTTCCCATGCAGGGAGAAACACCCTGCATGGGAAGAGGAGTGGGCTCAGGCCCTCTTCCATGGACCCAGCCAGGCTATGCAGGCTCCCTGCTCAAAACTGCTCTTTTCTCCTAATATTTTCTAACTCTTGAATGTTTTCATGTGTGCTGTGAATCTACAAGGCACAGGAGCAGAGGATTAAATGTCTGAATACTGGTTTGGCAGGCTTGAGTTTGAGACTAGACCTTGTCACTGCCGTCTGGGTGTTTATGGACATGCATGTTGGGTCCTCATATTTTTTTTGTACTGGTAAAATAGAGGCTGCAGGACTATATTCTCTGCTTGGCGCATATGAGGATTAAACAGGGTACTCAAATGCAAGCATACTAATAAAACTACCTAGCCCCATGGCTTGAATGTAACAAGATGTCAAAAAAGTGGAAGCTCTTATTAAGTAATAATCTGGTTTTTCTAGGAGTGTACTCAGAGGGTGAAGCCCTCCTTAGGCTATCAGCTGGGATGAGCTGAAGGAAAAGCCTGTCACAAGATTGAAAATGGTTTGTGACTCAGTTCTGAACTAGACAGCTGCTGAGGACTCCACAGGGAAACGCTTAGGTGAGGTTTCTCCTGGCAAGTGAAATGAGAAGAATCAGAGCTATCACTGTAATCCCAAATTCTGTCTCTCACAGATGACATCTTTAGATTTATCCTGGCGGAAACGAACCTTGGGAGAGGCTGTGAACCACTGGCTCTCTGGTCAAATACCTTCAGAACATGCCACCAGGGCAGCAGAATCTCAGGTGGTCCTCTCCCAAATTTGTCCCTAGAGTGTTTGATCTCTGCCTTCTCTCTTCATTCTGCATACAATGATGCTACGGTCAACAAAAACGTGTTTTAGCTTCGATATTTGTTCCATAAAACAGAAGTTTTCTTGTATTACATCCCCAAGCTCTGAGGAAGAAAAGAGTCATACTGGGAACCCTCTATCTGTTTTATGTGCCATAGAAACCCTCTGTGCCCACCTTCTCAGAAAGAATGCTAAAATAGTCTTGTGTGGCTATGTCTTTCACAGCATTATCATCCTTAAAAATTCACATCTTGTTATTGCCAAAGATGTTGGGAAAAGCATACTGGTGAAGGGATGGGTGTTGGAGCATTAAATGGCTGAAATCCAATCATGAATAACTTTGTATCTCACTGTGATTCAGTTAAAAAATATAAATAAATAAAATAATTTTAAAATTTTATTATTTTTTAAAAAGATGCACATATGCATTTTGTGTGTGTGTATAGGACTTGTGATATGTAGTGTAGGAGCACAAATTCTAACACTTCCCTTCAGATGCGTGAATCCACCCTTTCCAGGAATGATGAATAGTGACTTCTAATCTGTGACACAACATCTCAGGTGGGATCCCTAATATTTTCATGAGGAGTAGCCAGGTTTCAGGAAACTTGGCATTGTAAGGTGATGTAGTCATTTTGTTAAAGGCTTAGCATAATTATTTCAAACAGGTCACTAGAATTTAATTGATTTTTTGGATGGAGTCCAGAATAAACAAGCTAAGTGTTTTTAAGTGTTTTGCATTAACAAGAAAATAGTTTGAGTGATTTTCAGCTACATTATAAACACTTTCAAGGGAAAAATGTAATTTTAGGAGTGACTTTAAAAAAATGCAAATAATTTTGTTCCCTGAAAAAAATCATTCCTCACAATAAAGAGAATTGATATCATACATTTAATTTTTTAACCATTGGTTTGCTGTGAAAAATAATTGCTAAAACCAATTTTAATTGTCTTATTTTTATTATTTGCATTTTTTTTCATTTAAGACTTTCAGTAAAAAATTCTTGCTTGTTATATCATGAGAGCACATGTTGTACTATGTAAAAACTAGTAATTAAGCTATTGAGTCATTAGAAATTAGGTGGAGCTTAGCAAAAATTTCAGTTTCATAAGAATGAAGAAATTTAGAGAAGGAATTTAATTACCTAAAAGGAAAGAAAGGAATAATTTTCCAGATACCTTTTTTTTAGTTTCTAACTAAATCATGATTAAATGAGTCTTGCTTGATTGTTTTTTCAAAACTACTTCTCTTATTTGTAAACATGTGATTAATTCTTACGTCATGGTTTTTGTGGTTTCATCTTTGCCTCTTTGTTAAACGAGTGTAGATGTACACAGACCAACCAGAATTTAAAACCCAGTCAGTCCAACTCCTGGTGTGTGTTTGACCACACCTCACAATGGGAACCTGGAAGTGCCAGTTTTACAAGACCTAGTCACAATTTTCCACACCTCAGAAACAGATCCTCACAGTGTCCCGTCTCTTTCCTCTTTCTTGTGCGCCTATTATGTTCTCTTCTCTGGAAGGACATAAATATCTATCTCTCGTGCTCAAAAGGCCTGTTCTAATTCTCCCCCGAATCTCATGTCTCTGAAGTCATAATTAGAGTAAGAGAAGGAGCCCAGGCCCTGGACTAGGTTCAGGCCTGGGGCCTGCTCCATCTCTGCCTCCATGTATCTCTGTGACGTAGATGAGGCGACACGTTCTTCCTCTTCTTACCCTCATCGGAACGAGGGCTGGCCTGAATGAGGCTCAGCATTCTCTGACCTCTTCTGTAGCGGGTTCCTTTTCGCTATTCCCAGCTGAGTTACGCGACAGATTGCTTTACTTCAGATTACAAAATTCTTTCAAGCCTTCACAGTTTAAGAAGCGCTTTTCATCATTAAAACCACTCAAGGGGGCTGGAGCAATAGCACAGCGGGTAGGGCATTTGCCTTGCACGCCGCTGACCTGAGTTGGATTCCCAGCATCCCATATGGTCCCCTGAGCACCGCCAGGAGTAATTCCTGAGTGCATGAGCCAGGAGTAACCCCTGTGCATTGCTAGGTGTGACCCAAAAAGCAATAAATAAATAAATAAATAAATAAATTAAATTAAATAAAATAAAACTACTCTGGGGGGCTGGAGCAATAGCACAGTGGGTAGGGTGTTTGCCTTTCATGCGGCCAACCCAGGTTAGATTCCAACATCCTATATGGTCCCCTGAACACCGCCAGGAGTAATTCCTGAGTGCAGAGCCAGGAAAAACCCTGTGCATTGCCGGGTGTGACCCAAAAAGCAAATAAATAAATAAAATTAAATTAAACCACTCAGGGAGGCTGGAGCAATAGCACAGTGGGTAGGGTGTTTGCCTTTCATGCGGACAACCCAAGTTAGATTCCAAGATCCTATATGGTCCCCTGAGCACTGCCAGGAGTAATTCCTGAGTGCAGAGCCGGGAGTAACCCCTGTGCATCGCCAAACCGCACCCCCCCGCAATTAAAAAAAAAAACAGAAGATAAGCAAGGCAAATTTTATTACCTTCATTTCGGGGGTGAAAAAATGAGGCCACCTAGAGGATTTGCAACTTTCTCGTGGCTTTGAAAGAGTGAAGCAGAGCCAAGAGTCACAATTTTTAGCACAATGTTTTTTTTTTTCCTCTTTATTTTATTTTATTTTTTTTAAAGTTGTAGATTTACAACCCTTTGTGCTTTGGTTTCAATTATACAATGATCAGATACCCATCCCTCCACCAGTGCCCATTTTCCACCACCATGGATAATATCCCTCCCACCCCCATCCCCCCATCCCCCCTGTCTCTGTGGCAGGGCAATCCCCTGTGTTCTCTCTCTCCTTTTGGGTGTTGTGGTCTGCAAAAGAGGCATCGAGTGGCAAACATGTTCAGTCCATAGTCTACTTTCGACATGCATCTCCCCTCCTGGGAGGATCCTCCAAACATCCTTTATTTGGTGCTCCCTTCTCTATCTGAACTGCCCTTTCCTCTAGGATACCCGGCTGGCCTCTAAGTTATGGAGTAATCCTCCTGGTGCTGATCTCAGCTATTCTTGGGTATTAATCTCATACTTTGTTACTTTATATCCCCCAGATGAATGCAATCTTTCTATGTCTATCCCTCTCTTTCTGACTCATTTCGCTTAGCATGATACTTTCCATATTGTACCACTTGTATGTAAATTTCATGACTTCATCTTTTCTAAGAGCTACATAGTACTCCATTGTGTAGATGTACCAAAGTTTCTTTAACCAGTCATCTGTTCTTGGGCATTCAGGTTTCTTCCAGGTTCTGGCTATTGTAAAGAGTGCTGCAATGAACAAACAAGTTTAGCACAATGTTTTAAGCACAAAATTTAACAAAATTTTAGCAAAAGCTGTTCCATGCAGCTACATTTTATGGTGCTCAGCAACTTAAAGAACATACGGCCATTTTATTCTCATTTTCAATAGTTGAAAAATTAATTCCAATTTGTTTTGTCTTTACTTTTAAAATTTGTATTTATTATTATTTTTAATTGAATTACTTTGAAGTATACAGTTACAAAGCTGTTCATGATTTAGTTTCAATCATACAATGTTCCAACATCCATCCCTCCACCAGTGTACGTTTCCCACCACCAATGTTCCCAGTATCTTTCCTGCCACCAACTCCCACCACTTTTATTTTTAATCGTGAATACTTCCAAGATGCCCTGCTGGTGTCAGTGGTTCTTGACTCAGTAGCTAGTATGCAGATGCCACCAGTTGCTTGGATTTTGTTTCTAAAACATCTTTCCTAGGTCTGAAACTTCAGAATATTAGAAAGCACTACAAGGAGTGGGGAAATGGAATGAAAAAAATACAAAGAATGGAATATGTAGAAATAAGATAGAGAGAGATCTACAGTGGGCAAAGGGCTTGTCTTGCACACAGCCAACCTGGGTTTGACCCCTAGCACCCCAGAAGGTTCCCTAATCCCCACCAGAAGTGATCACTAAGCACAGAGCCAGGAGTAAGCCCCTAGCACCACCAGTGTGGCCCCAAAACAAATGGAAGAATTACTTAATTTGTTCCTCAACCTGCTGAAAATAATTACTGAATCAAATTATACCTTTTGATTACATAATAAGAATAAATGAATAAAGTCATTCATTCAAGTAATGATTATTGTGGGTTTTGTTACTCGCAACCAAATATTCCTGACTTAGTAGTTTTACATTTCACTGGAAGAATATTCCTGTTCCCTAAGATTCCATTTTATTAATCTGAAAAAAAACTTTTTTTAAATGTGAGGATATTTACCAAAAAAAATATTGATAAGTTATGGGAATAAAATTTATATATTTTTTTTTGCTTTTTGGGTCACACCCAACCAATGCTCAGGGGTTACTCTTGGCTCTGCACTCAGGAATCACTCCTGGCGGTGCTTGGGGGACCATATGGGATGCTGGAAATCGAACCCGGGTCGACCGCATGCAAGGCAAACACCCTACCCGCTGTGCTATTGCTCCAGCCCCAAAATTTATATTCTTGAGTTACAGTGACAATGTTGAAATGGTTATAGCAGGCAATTGAATCTGTAGAATTAATAATAGTAGTTAGTATTTTCCATTTATTCATTATGTTTCAGGTATGTTGATTTTATTTCCAATTATCTAAAACAAACTGTTTACTCTTCTTTTAGTCCATGGCTGCAGTCAAAGTTATCAACTGACTCCTGAGATGAATTATTTTATTATTGACATTAGCCACTATTAGATGCATCACAGCAGATATTTCAATATTTTACTTAGGGCCCAGCCTATGGTTAGGGCCACACTAGCGGTGCTCAGAAATTACTCCTGGCTCTGTGCTCAGGGATCACTCCTGAGGGGCTCAGGGTACCACATGGGGTTCCAGGAATCGAACCTGGGTCAGCCACATATACAAGGTAAGCACCCTACACACAGCAGCCATTTAAACATCAACTTTCGCCAGACGGTGAGATCTTAATATCTATTCAAAGACAAGCAAGATATTGCCTCATTTCTTTCCATCTGCTAGAATTTTCGATCTGCTAGAATTACACCTCAGAGGACTGTTGATCAGCCTCTCTGTCTCCATGTCCCTAGATTTTCGTGGTTGTGGTCTCACTCTGAGCAGGTAGAGTTGTCAACCATGTCATTCAACTAACTGGGTTCCTGTTTCCACCATGTGGTGGTGATGGGTGGGGGATGGGATGAATGATTGAACAAGGTACCTCAAAACCAAATCAGGAAGTCTTTTCCTTGATAAACACTGTGGATTTATTTGATGATAAATTTCAAGTCCGATTTTTTGTTTTAGATAAACTTCAAGTTCAGTAAACCCTATAAGTATGCCTAAAGTTTATTATCACTTGATCACTTGACCTCCCAATACTCATCAATTTGCTTGAGTGGGCACCAGTAATGTCTCCATTCGTCCCTGTCACATGTTAGTGTAGCCCAGTGGTGTCTGCTCACTCCAGGAACACAAAGAGCCTCAAACCAATCATTCAGGGTCTTGACGAAGAAGTCTGACCATCTTGTAGGTGGGCGGCCACTCGATCTTTTGACGTCCCATGGAATCCAGTTGGTAATGGTTCTAGTCCAGCGGTCATCTCCAAATCACATTACATGTCGAGCCCATCTGATTTTTGCCTTGGCAAACGAGATAGTGTCCCTGATTCTTGATCATCGACAAAGGTTGGAACTCCGGATTTTTTCTCTCACTTGAGTTTATTATGAAGTATAATATTATTTAAGCCAGGAGGGTCAAGGGAATAATCCAAAAATTTCTGAAACAAAATCTATCAATAACTGGGTAACTATTGATACACCTGTTTAGTGCTTTGTGTATCATCCCCAGATCAATGGGTTCATGCCTAGGGATCATTTCCTTAGTATCAACATAAACTAGTAGAATTGAATTCAAACTTGCTAGCAAGACAAACTCTGTAATCTTCCTTCATGGGGAACAAACACTGTGTTAGTATTGCACACATTAATAATTACAACATGACTTTGTTCAACTTGGTGTCAGACAATTCATATTTCAAAGTATTTAGTTTTGTCAATGTTTCTGAATACTTATTAATACACTCTCCTAGTAATACGTTAGCATTTCAGTACTTTATAAAAGCTACATATTAAGGAATGTATTAAAAATTTAGTATACCCTCTAGTGCCATATCAATAATTGTATTCAAGAAACATTATCCCTAGAAATGTGTACCTAATTATAAAACCCACTTTGCGCACTGTTTTCAAAGTTCTTTGAATTCTAGGATGTTCTTATATTAAACCACAACCTCATTTCCAGTAGATATAAAACACACTGAGTTTATTATTTTATCTACTTCTTCTGCACATACTAATGGCTTCTAACTCTTAAAGATGACATTAAAGACTAGGAAAGCAGCAACCTGAATGGAGTCGTGGTGATGTATTGGTCCCAAGGCAAGCTTTTCCTGTTTGAATCCTGATTGTTTTTATATTCATAGTTCAAATGAAATGTTTTTCAGTGAAATAAAATAGCTTGATTTACAGAAATTTACTTAGAGAAATATGAGAAGAGAAAGCAAGGCACATCTTCAAAGGAGAACACCGTTCTTCGGCAGAGGGTCAAAGCTGAGCGCACACATCAAACGTGGCACTCTCCGGAGTCTTCTGAATGTTGATGAGCCTTGAATACCTTTACAAAGTTGGCTTTCTAGTGGGGTTTCTTCCAAACTGCCTTGGCCTGGAGTTCCTTGCATGCTGAAAAGTTTATCTGGGTATTTTCCCAGGGAAAAACACCTGGGACTCTTGATGGCCTTTTCATATATTCTTTTATTTAGTTTTGTTTTTTTTTTTGATGCCACGCCCAGAGATGCTCAGGGCTTATTCCTGGCTGTGGGCTCAGAGATCACTCCTGGCACTCAGAGATCATGCCTGACGCTCAAGAATCAATCCTGGAGGAACTTGAGGTTCCAACCTCAGGTTCAGTTAGACTTCTATCTGTGAGCGTTCTATATGCTTTACTATCACAAGGCCCCTATTTGGTGGTGGGGGAATTAGGGCGGGGGGGCAGGGAACTATATACATGAGGCCAGGTGGACCCACTGGCCCCTGTGAGAGAAGGGGGATCAAAGGTACCCTACTGTTGTGACAGGTACAGACAGACAGACAAGGTTTACTCGTAGGTGGCACACTGGGGCCCTTGAACCTTGATGCACCCTTCTCAGGCCTTGCTCCTGGTTCTGCAATTAGGAATCATGCCTAGCAGGCTTGGAGGACCATATGGGGTGCTGGAGATTTCACCCTGGTCAACCCTATGTAAAGTAAACCTTTTCATATTCCTATCATGACTTTTAGATTATCTTGAAGCTTCTCCTTTTCAGGGGTGGAGTGGGAGGGTAGCGGGTGAGGGTATCCACTTTTCTCTGGGTGGTGCCCCCAGTTTCTACATCTGGGTGGTGGTTCAAATGATTTTTTTAATCTAGGTGTACTGCTATTTATTCAATCATTGATTAAGCTGATTGAATTGGGCATGAACTCCACATTACTTTTTTTTTAATTTTTTAAAACTGGATATCCGTGAGTTAGACCTTTACAAAGCAGTTCATAATTGGGTTTCGGTCATACAAAGACCCAGCACCTATCCTCCACCAGTGTACATTTCCCATCACCAATGTGCCCCGTTTCCGCACCACCATCCCCCAGCCCCTCAGCCCTCACCCCAGCCTCCCTCTATAGGAAGCACTTTCCTTCCTGTTCTTTCTCCTTTTCCTTTTGTGCATTATGGTTTGCAATACAGGTGCTAAGAGATCACGGTGTTTGTTCAGGGTATTCAGTATTTTTATCGGATGGTAAGGCTGGAGTAGCTTTTCAATTGGGTGGCAGCTTTGGGGTGTGGATGTGACTGCCAAGGCTTCCAAAAGTAGAGGGAGGTGGGGGGAGGTAGCCCATCCCAATTCCAAGAAGGCCTGGAGATTTCAGTCACAAAACCTGTGAGGTCCGTCCGGATGGTGGAGTCAGGCCGGGTGTGTGAAGACGATTTTGGATTGTGAAAACAAAACAGCTGTCAGAGGCTCTGCTTGAACGGGCACACGCCAACCCACCCCAATTCCAATTTACCCTGGTCTGTTCAGCCATGTGCGGGTCCGAGATTAACTGTGATTTTTTATCTCCTTCGAGATTTATTTATGGGTCTCTGAAGCAAGGCCAGTAGTAGAGCTTACATGGTGGGACTGGAGTTGGTTCGTGAGGGTGACTGTCAGTGCTTCCATGAGTATTAGAAAGTGGGGAGATTTAAAATTTATAATAGGCAAACATCTCCAAGGAAACCTGGAGATTTCAATCACAAAACCTGCATACCAGAATTTTCAACAGATTAAATCTTGGTGAGGTCCGTCTTGATGGTGGAATCAGGCCAGGGATATGGTAGCAATTTTGGATTGTGGAAGGCCAACCCACCCCCCTCTGATTTACCCTGGTCTGTTCAGCCATGCCTGGGTCCGAGATTAACTGCGGCTCTTGATCTCTTTTGAAATTTATCTATGGATCTCTGAAATAAGGCCAATAAATGAACTTGTATAGCTGTGCCGGAGGTGGTTCGAGGGTGTGGCTCCCACATACCTAACTTCTGGATGTTTAATTTCTTGGCAAACTTGGTCCCAAGTTGTTGGGGTCCAGTCACTGGCATGGCGGCAATTTGTGGTATCAGGAAGCCTGAAGGTACCATCAGGCTGCTGATGCACTCGCCCTGCAGGTACAAGTTGACCTGCTAGCGGCACCATACCCCTTCAAATTATTTTTAAATAAAATTTCTTCCCAGATTCTTTTTCACTAACACATTTTCACCAAGCTATTCTTTAATCAATATATAGAATATTAATACATCCTACTAATACTATATCAAAAATTTGTAATATAGTGTCATATCTATGACTGTAATGCCTATTATAAATTTTAAATGTAAATCCATGTGTGTCCAGATAGGAAAATATTATTCCAAACATCTGTCTAAAGATTTGCATCAAGTTTGTATAAGCTCTCACTTTTATCTAGTTCTCAATTTTAACACCTTTTGTATTACAATTATTTGTGTATTTTCCTATCTTCTACATGAGTCATTGGCTTCTTGACGGACTTGGATATATGTTTTATTATATTTCTGGGGATAACACAGTAATTGATAAAGTAATTTATTACATATTTGTCAGATACATTCAATAATCTTAAGAACGTAAAGTACAACTACTGGCTTAAAATATTAATATGAAAGGTTAAACGTTGTATACAGTATTGCAATTTTAATTTATATAACAATCTTCCCAACATTTGTAAATTGGTGCAATTTAGTCATCACTGAAGATGTTCAGAAGTTTTTAATTATTTATTTACTTATTTTTTGCTTTTTGGGTCACACCTGGCGATGCACAGGGGTTACTCCTGGCTCTTCACTCAGGAATTACTCAGGAGACCATATGGGATGCTGGGAATTGAACCCAGGTCGGCCGTGTGCAAGGCAAGCGCCCTACCCACTGTGCTATCGCTCCAGCCCCCTATTCAGAAGTTTTAAAAGTGACAATAGTCACTTGAAATCGTACTGTCATTTAAAATGCTAATGTTGGGACTGGAGCAATAGCATAGCTCCATTATTTATATATTTATGTATATATATATGAAACTTTCAGACAATGATGGGCATATATAGAAATAAAACTTTTAGATCAACATTAAAGCCATGTTGGGGAACCAAAGAGAGTTACTGTGAGTAGGGAGCTTGCCTTGCATGAAAACAACCTAGATTTGATCCTCAGTATCCCTTGTGGTCCCCAGGCAGTGTCAGGAGTGATTCCTGAGTACAAAGTCAGGAGTAACCTCTGAGCATCACCAGGTGTGGCCCACCCGCCCCCAAAAAATAATTAATTAATTAGTAAAGTAAAACAATGTTGGGGCAAGGGATGTATGTAGTTCAGTAGGACGGCACTTGCTTTGCATGTGTGAGGCCCTGGACTTGCTTTGCATGTGTGAGGCCACACACAAATCTAACATTAAAACAATATAGTGATTTATACTAAATAGCAAATATATGCTCTTTTTCTATTCCCTAGAAACTATTCCACACACAAAATGGTAAAAAAAATCCCACTGAGGATTAGAATTCAGAACCAAGTGATAAACCCTCCCATCTATGGATGACAAAGGAATCAGGTACCTGAAACAAAGTAAAGATTGTCTCTTCAAAAATGGTGTCAGGGAAACTGGATAGTTACACACAAAAGCTAAAATTGGACCCATATCACATATGTTACACAACAGTTAATACAAGTGGGTCACAGAACTCGATATTAGACCAGAATCCGTGAAAAAAAAGTTGAGGAAAATATAGGCAGAAAATTATAGAATTTTGACCTTACAGGCATTCTCAATAATAGCAAATATAATACAAATAAAAATAAACAAATGGGATTATGCCAAACTTTTAAAATTTTGCATGTCAAAAGAAACATGGACTAAAATTAAGACACCCTATTGAGCAAAATATTTGCAAACAAAATGTCAGATAAAGGATCAGTATTCATGATATACAAAGCACTCACAAAGATCAACAATAATAAATCCAATAACTCTATAAAAAAATCGATAGGGGAATAATCAAACAATTCTCAATTCTCTGAGATGGCGATTAGGCACATAAAAATGTGTTTCACTGTCACTTTTTACTAGGGAAATCCCACATATAAAAAATATAAAATAGAAATCACACATATAAAAAAAGAAATAAAACTGGGAACAATCTGTGTTGTCAGGAATATGGTGAAAAAGGAACTCTTAAGCATTACTGGTGAGAATGTTGTCTGGTTTAACCCCTATGGAAAACAGTTTGGAGACTCCTCAAAAACTAAGAATAAAGCTTCCCTATGACCCAGCAATTTCACTGGGTGAAATTGTACCCCCTAAAACAAAAGGTATGAACTTCTCTCTTTATTGCGGCTCTTAGTAAAGTAGCCAGGTTACAGAAACAACTCAAATGTCCAGTGACAGATGAATAAAGAAGTTACACACACACACACACACACACACACACACAGTGTAAGAAAAGGTGAAATCGTGCTCGCTTCGGCAGCACATATACTAAAATTGGAACAATACAGAGAAGATTAGCATGGCCCCTGCGCAAGGATGACACGCAAATTCGTGAAGCGTTCCATATTTTTGCGGATGTGGCGAGAAAGGGACACTCCTTCACTGTTGGTGGGAATGTCCACTGGTCCAGCCCTTCTGGAAAACAGTATGGACGTTCCTCAAAAAATTAGAAATTGAGCTCCCATTTGACCCAGCAATACCACTCCTGGGAATATATCCCAGAGAGGCAAAAATGTATAGTCGAAGTGACATCTGCACTTGTTTGTTCATTGCAGCACTCTTTACAATAGCCAGAAACTGGAAGAAACCTGAATGCCCAAGAACAGATGACTGGTTAAAGAAACTTTGGTACATCTACACAATGGAGTACTATGTAGCTCTTAGAAAAGATGAAGTCATGAAATTTACATACAAGTGGTACAATATGGAAAGTATCATGCTAAGCGAAATGAGTCAGAAAGAGAGGGATAGACATAGAAAGATTGCATTCATCTGGGGGATATAAAGTAACAAAGTATGAGATTAATACCCAAGAATAGCTGAGATCAGCACCAGGAGGATTACTCCATAACTTAGAGACCAGCCGGGTATCCTAGAGGAAAGGGCTGTTCAGATAGAGAAGGGAGCACCAAATAAAGGATGTTTGGAGGATCCTCCCAGGAGGGGAGATGCATGTAGAAAGTAGACTATGGACTGAACATGTTTGCCACTCAATGCCTCTTTTGCAGACCACAACACCCAAAAGGAGAGAGAGAGCACAGGGGATTGCCCTGCCACACAGGCAGGGTGAGAAGGGAGGGATGGGGTGGGAGGGATATTATCCATGGTGGTGGAAAATGGGCACTGGTGGAGGGATGGGTATCTGATCATTGTATAATCGAAACCCAAGCACAAAAAATTGTAGCTCTACAACTGTACCTCATGGTGTTTCACTAATAAAAATAATTTAAAAAATTAAAAAAAAAAGAAAAGGTGAAATCTTGAAATTTAATACAACAATGGATGGAACTGGAGGGTATTATGATAAGCAAAATATATCAGAGGGAGGGGGCTGGAGCGACAGCACAGCGGGTAGCGTGTTTGCCTTGCACGCGGCTGACCCGGGTTCAATTTCCAGTATCCCATATGGTCCTCTGAGCACTGCCAGGAGTAATTTCTGAGTGCAGAGCCAGAAATAACCCCTGTGCATAGCCAAAAAAAAAAAAGCAAAACAAAACAAAACAAACATATATATATATATATATATATATATATATCAGAGGGAGAAGGACAAGTACTGGATGATCTCACGTAACTGTGGTCTATAGAGAAAAAAAAAAGAGACTAGACAGTATCAAATGATAACAAGCATTTGGCCTTGGATTACAAAACAGGTTGCCAAGCAGTAGGTGGAGAAGAAAGAGGTGAACTAGAAGTAACTTAAGTGCAGTGGTGGAGGATCTGGGGCACTTTCATAGTGTTGAAGTAAATTTGTATGTCAAAACTATAAATGTTTGGGGCTGGAGCGATAGCACAGCAGGTAGGGCATTTGCCTTGCACACGGCCGACCCGGGTTTGATTCCCAGCATCCCATATGGTCCCCCGAGCACCGCCAGGAGTAATTCCTGAGTGCAGAGCCAGGAGTAACCCCTGTGCATCGCTGGGTGTGACCCAAAAAGCAAAAAATATATATATATAAGTGTTTGGGGTCAGAGCAATAGTTCAGCAGGTAGAGGGCTTGCCTTGCACACGGCCGAAACAGGTTTGATTCCCAGAACCCCATATGGTTCCCTGGACCCTACCAGGAGGGATTCCTAAACACAGAACCAGGAGACAGCCCTGATCACCACTGAGTATCGTCAGCACTATTTTCACTATACCACCTAAACTACAATAATAAAAGCAATTCGATATTTTAAAATAAATTTCAAATAAAACAGTAGGAGACCATTACACACCAAGTATGGCTGAAACACAAAACAATGACAATACCAAATTCTGGCAGGAAGGGGGGACATAGGGCACTTTTATTCATTGCTGGTGGGAGTGTATTTGTAGTTATTTTGTAGAAAGACCACCGAAGCAAACATCAGAACTATACCCAACAGAGCTGAGGAGGTTATATGGTATTGGGGATAGAATCTGAGACCTGTGCAAGCCAGGCCTGCATCCAGCCCTTTGAAACACATTTTGGTGGTTTCTTAAAGAAGCAAACATGTTCTTTTCACAATAACTAACCATCACATTTCTGTGTGTATATTCTAATGAGCTGGAAGCTTCTCTTCACAAAATGCATAAGTGTTTATAAAAGTTTTATTCATCACTACACTGACATTCAAACTGTAGGCAATTTGTTGATGTTTACAGAGTTGGACATGGTATTAGCAACTTTCCTTAATCCAGGGATCCATGACAGGACCCTCTGGATTTAAAGTCGTTAATTTCTATTATTGTCGCAGTGCCTGACCATGAGCCCTTAATCTGATTATCTCTGCTACCATCCTAGCCAGAGCTATTTCAGTCCTGCCCTATAACAAGTGTAAATTAATTCCTAATATAAAACAATAAAAAGTAACCTATAAGTTTTAAATTTTATTGTGCTATTAAATAAACTTAGAAGTGCATTGTTATTTGATTTAGAAATTATGTTGTTTTCTATCAGTGATTTCTTTTTTGCTTAAACAAATTACAGCATATTAATATACAATCTACAATAGCAGGAGAGCAGTGATACAATTAAAACTCTAATAACTCTTTAATTGAAGTTTCCCTTGCCCTAGAGGTTTTATCATTTGCATCTCATAAATGTTTTTCAAGGAGTCCCAAAATTTAGAGTATCTCTGTAACATGCCCGTAATAAATTATAGAAACAACATTAGTGTTTCTCTTAAGTAATAGTGCTCTTTTATAATATTTTTACTAAGTAACTAATTACTATGATGTATTGTTATATTAAAAATTATTAATATATGAAATTCACAAGAAAGATTACATAATTATCCAACAACAGCAAAAACATTTTAGAAGTAGCCTTAAGGAAAACAAAATCATGCTTTGTTTTAAATAATAAATTGTTTCTTTGGTGATAAAAGAAATCTTTTAGGGAAATGAACATAGAAACAGATTGTAGATAGCTTGCAAATAGAAAAAACTTAGGGCTAGAATTGTTTTTATTTTTATGATCATGGAAGGAATGATAACTTCAAACTACCTAACCCTCCCTATCACTGTCACCAAAAGAATAAATAAATAAAAGGAAAGCACTTCTACCAAATCTGAGGATAAATGAAATTTAAAGAAGATGCTAAGAAAAATAAAAAGAATATGTATCAAATTTACGCCAAGTAATTTCTTTTTTTTTTCTTTTACTAGGAGAGAGGGGAATCAGCCCTGGGTCACACCCAGTGGTGCTGAAGTTGAGGCTACTCCAAGCACTTTGCTCGGTGGCCACTCCAGGTGGTGCTAAGAACCGACATGGTGTGGTGGATCAAATCAGGGGTTCCAACATGACAAGATTGTACTTCAACCACTTGAGCCATCTCCTGGCCTCACAGTAAGTAGTTTCTATGAACTTGATGCCATACTAATTTGTTTTCCCATTCACTTCTCATAGAGGTTTTATCATTTGCATCTCATAAATATTTTTGGGCTAGCATTAGAATTTTGGTGGTTACAATCACATAAACAGAGGCATAAAATTAACCCCCTAAATTTCCACAATATTGTAAAACCAATGATGTCAAAATATAAAAAGAACAAAGAGCACCTATAATGGCATATTGGACCCACACAAATAATTGAATGTTAGCTATTCATCTCAAATTTCTCAGCTTAATTATGCTATAATTTTTTAAGGAAGGTAATATTTATAAATTCTGAAGAGTAACCTCTGATATATTTGAGGCTACCATTCTGCCTGTCACGTACCATCTTACCCACTGAACTACCTCTCTGGCCCGAATATCTCACTTTAATAAATCTATATTTTCATTAAACTATTGAATAACTAAGTTACTTATTGCTGTTGAATTAAGTCCCCAGATTAAGAATTCTGGCAAGGGCATCTATATTACTAATTTTAGTCAAGTCTAAAATTACATTTCATCTTGCATTGTTAACACTCTCCAAAGATATTCCTATACTTTGTTTCTTTTTGCTTTTTGGGTCACACACAGAGATGCACAGGGGTTACTCCTGGCTCATGCACTCAGGAATCCCCCCTGGCAGTGCTCAGGGGACCATCTGGGATGCTGGGAATCAAACCCGGGTTGGCCGCGTGCAAGGCAAACGCCCTACCCGCTGTACTGTCACTCCAGCCCCATATTCCTATACATTTTTATAAGTAAAAATAAGCTAATTCTATCATTGGAAGAAATATCTTTTCAAAGTAAATTTATATTGGTTCCTATAGACCATAGTGTAATCTCATTTTCCCTATATAGTTGATGGCACTGAAAGAATAGAAGGGAAGTATTAGGAAGATCAATATTTCCTCAGACGGTAACTGTTTTGGTTGAGGTCATTTACAGGATCTCAGCAGAAAAGGATGATCATCTGGCAGGGAAGGAGGGGCTGCTGTTCTTGAGCAGGGACCCGCAGAGGGCTTTAGAAATTTAGGCTTGGGGATCTAGCAGGAAGGGCGAGTGAGCATCTTAGCATGCAGGAAGCCAGGGTTGGTCCATCGTCCAACCTCAGCACTACTAGGAATGACCCCACAATGTGCAGAAGACTGAATACCACCTGGTGAGCCCCTTATTCCCCCAAAAAAGAGGTTCTCAAACTTATCCAAATTCATCCCAATGTCCCCTTTTGGATCTTTGGACCATTCTCTGAGTCCCAGACTTTCCCAATCGATGCCAGCTTAACTTTGAAGTTGTGATATGATTGATTTTAGATCAAGCTTTTTAATCTTGTTTGAAGGTCTCTCAAGTTCTCTGGAAGCAGTATCAGCAGCTCTTTATTCCTTTGTTCTGATTTGCTCCAAGAGTGCAGTATCCATTTGATCTGTTTGATATTTTGACACATGGAAAACAAGATACTATTTCCCTCTGATCATGAAGCCATCACTAATGGCAAACTCAACTGAGGGCAAGTTACCGATTCCAAATCATCATATTTGGGAGCCTAGTTTCTGATCAAACTGGAGGACTGTAAACTTAATTGCCACATGAAATAGGCACCGCTTGAGGTATTTTGAGCAGGAAATTCTTTGATTCAAAGGAGTAGATGCTTATAGAACTAAAGCAACCAATTTCCAAGACCGAGTTGGCAACGTGGAGGAATGAAAGGCAGTAGGCCACCTCTTTTACTTCAAACTCATATGATCACATCTGCCAAAACTGCTATCACAATGACCACTGTCTGCTTTCATACAATTAGTGTTGAGAGTGGAATGGGTAGCTCAGCTGTGGCCACCACTTAAATCTATAAAGGAACTATAAAATTTATTACTATAGGAGGACAGCATTGACCTCTCTTGCTTTCCACAAATTTCATGAGAGAAAATGAAATGAAAACTTAAATTTGCACAGGACTCTTAAGAAACATCAATTTCACTTTTCCAGACTCTGGCACTAAGGGAAGGCAGGAGAGACAGCCTGTAATGGGGCTGGGAATAGATTCCCATCCAAGTGAAAAACCTTATACATTAATCTAAAATGGTGCTGAATTTCTGGAACAGCTACTATTTGTTTGTTTTGTTTTGCTATGCGGATCAGGGCTTACCCCTGTGGGGCTCAGAGGATCATATGCGGTGCTGGGATTTTAATCCAGATAGGCTCCGCGCAAGGCAAGTACCCTACCCCCTGTACTATCTTGCCTGCCCCTGGAATAGTATTTAGGGCAGACTCTAGTATATAAAACCCGGCAGAAGCAGACCCAGGCACAGACCCTGGGCAAATTCCAAGAAGGCTACTGTGCGGAATTCAAACCCAGAACTATGCTAAACTCCGCCCACAGGACAGAAAGGCGAAGGGTGTGCCTTTTCCAGGGAGCGACTGCTAACACGACTGCCAGTTATACTTCCCCTGTACAACCCACAGTCTAAAAACTCCAAATCAATTCTAATAGCAAATTAGAAAACTTTTCCCAAATTTACCTGGTCATTTCCTTCTTATCTCACAAGTCCTCAGTTTCCAAAGCAAAGAACTGATTCCATGTTTATAAAGATTGAGTAGTATTTAAGCACATAAAAACACTTAAATGTCAAATACTGTTTTGAAGAGCAGCTCTTCTTTTGTTACTCGATAATACCCTTGTTAAGTATTCATTCTAAGAATTGAACTCCACGATTGCTATCCAGCTGCATGTGTATGCTTGATAATGCTAACTCCAGTTTACTTAGAAATGTGTACATATTCTTGATTCCCAGATTTATTCATGACATTAGAACAAAAGCCACTTGCAAAGGTGAGGTGAGAACGTCACTAATATGATGCTACCTACTATGCAAAACTTATAATCTATCCACCCTTTTATTATGAAATAGCTCGGCAATTATTCTTGAAAGACTGGTTCTAAAGGCTTCCTTATAGGGTGGAGAAATGTAGTTTACATATAATGCATCAGGGATCACAAGAAGGAATTTTAACCTTTTTTCTTCTTCCCCATAGCAAATTTAAAGGGGAATTTTTAGGGCTGGAGAAACAGTACATACAGGAGGGAAGACATTTGCCTTGCACTGAAGTTCAATCCTCTGTATCACAGATGTTGCCCTTAGCCTAATGCAGTGATCCCTTAGCACCAAGCCAGGAGTTAAGTCCTGAGCATCACGGACTGTGGCCAAAAACAGACCAAACAAAAAAACCCTTAAATTCTATACTAGCTTTTCTAAAATTGCAGACACCCCTGAAGGCTAGCAGCAAGGATGCAGATGGACTAACAAAATACTCTTTACAACTTTCTTATTTAATTGGGAAATAGAAAATAATTTCAGGATCCTTTATACTGAGAAACAGCTGTTATACCTTCCAAGATTTTTAGTTTTAGAATGGCTTCTAACTTGGACTCATTCTGTGGAGATACTCAATTACAAGTGACCTGATGGTTGCATTGGATTATAATAATTAGGAAGATAGGTATCATGTGATGCATTTCAACATGCATTTATGCTCAAAGAGAATGCCACTTTGTCATGGTGAACACATCACTATGAGAAGAGGAAAAAATTCAAATCCAAGTTGAACTTCCTTTTAAGATTAGGACCATCATTTGGTCTCCACAGGACAAGATCTCCAAGGGTATGAAGGAGCATTTGCTCACATGTTCACATGTTCACATTCCTCTATGTCATAAAATGAAAAGAACAAGAGAAAATAGAGACCTGAATTTTGGCTTTCCCCAGTCCCCTGGTAGAAAAAAAAATTAATTTCTCATAGGACTTAGAGAAGCCTAGAATTGTAAGCCTAAAGAACATGACGTTCAAAGCTCCAAACAGGGTCCAGGAAGATGGCATCGACTAGTGATAAAGCATTTGCCTAGTCTAATACAAGGTCCTGAGTTTGCTCTCTACTACTGAATGATCGCCCTGCACTGCTGGCTATGGTTTCTGTTTGAAATTTTTAAAAAGAGAGAGAATTCAAAATCCTCAGATATGCACACTGAGACACATTATAACTAACATGTCAAAACTCAAGGATAAAGAATCCTAAAAACAGCATGAAAAAAGCAGTCACATGGGAGGCAGTACACATAAGATTATCAGTAGATTTCTCTCCAGAAACTCTACAGGCCAGAAGGAAGTTGGCATGGTATAATACAAAGTGCTAAAAGAAAAAGACCTCTTCGCCAAAAAGCTCATGAAGTGAGGCTATCACTTAAATTTGAAACAGTAACAGACGTTTTAGACAAATAATAGTTAAGGAGATTTACCATCAGTAACCCAGTACTCTAAGAAATACTTGAAGGAGTTCTATAAAAGGAAATGAAACCTCTTTGGAAGTGGTAAGGTAACTGAAAATCATAATATATTGTGGAATTACCAATATGTGCTCTTTATTATAAAATTTACTTATTCTTGGCATCTCCACTCTGTTTAGAGAATTTTAAAACTTCAGCTACTGCATTTTTCTAAATTTATTTCTAGTTCCTATTACATGTACTGCATCTCTCTGCTGAAAGTGCATATAAATTGTTATATTTTTCATTCCATCACTATAGTCATAATAGATAGCTGGCATCATTTTATGTAAGTATTATGAATTTTTTACTCAAATCAGGGTTGATCTGAATTATTTTCTTTTGAGAATGGGTCATAATGCCTTATCTTTCCTTGAATATTTCTGTATTGTACCTCTAGAATATCTTAGATGTACTATCCTGAGTCTCTAGGTTCTACTTTATTCCTGACAAAAATGTTGCGTTTCAAAACAATACAAAAATGTTATTTTCAGATTATAACTCAGAATCAAATCTTCAAAGTCTGTCTCAAATTTCTTTCTTTCTTACTCTTTTGGGGTCGCACCCTGCGATGCTCTGGGGTTACGCCTGACTCTGCACTCAGGAATTGTTCCTGGTGGTGCTCGGGAAACCATATGGGATGTCGGGGATTGAAATGGGTCAGCCATGTGCAAGGCAAATGCCCAACCTGCTGTATTCTAACTCTGGCCCTGAGCTAAAATTTGTTATTTTATCCCTCATTGGGATGCTTCATTCTGACCAGTGCAATTTAGGAGTCAATAAATTATTTCTGTGCATATAACTATGAATATGCATAGTAAACATACAGTTTTTATAAACTTCCCACTCTTCTGGCTTCCTTGCTAACTACTAAACTCTGACATTTCTAACCATCATTCTTCACATACATGATTGTTAGTTTTAAGTATTTTAGATGCCAAAACAGTAAACACAGAAAAACAAAGGAATAACATACTATAATATACTCTGAAATACTTTAGTTTTTAAAAGATGTGCTTTTGGGGACTGTAGAGATAATACAGTGGGTAAGGTGTTCACCTTGCATGCAGCTGACCCTAGTTTAATCCCTGAAAGCCCTATAGTCCCCTGCAAGAATTTATCCCTGGGCTCAGAGCCAGGAGTAAGCCCTAAACACCACCAGGTGTGGCCCCAAACAACAAAAAGATGTACCTTTTGATTCATAGCATTACCTTTTCTCCATAATCAATTTTAAAAAATTGATTATGGAGAACTTAACAACTTCCAATCCTCCTATGATTTGCAGTGTTTGGAAATGAAGACTATGTTTCTACTTCTCTTTTTTTCATGACTGTTCTTAATTCCACTTTCATCTGCCTAAAATACTCAAGACTGTGCATGGATTCCTCAGGAACAACATTATGGACTTGCTTCCCAAAGTTGTCTGTAAAAGTGATTAGCTTGCTGAGGGGAAGGTACCCACTTTCATTAAGATGGTTGCTTGTTTTGGTTTTGGGCCACACCTGTTGGTACTCAGGGGTTAATCTACTTCTACACTCAGAAATTACTTCTGGTCGTGCTCAGGGGATGTGAGATACCAGAGAATGAACCCGGTACAACCACATGCAAGAAAAGTGCCTGACCTACTGGTGTCTATCTCTCCGGACCCAATTTCATTAGGATTTTATGGTTCCTGTTCAGATGCTGTGCTCCCATGGATACAACTCCACACCCAGGTGCTCTCAACTCTGCATGCAGCAGGATGCCACACCCCCATCACCAAAATTTGTACTTTGTCGCTACTCCCACGCATTTGATTTTGCCTTTTTCTCAGTAAGAACAACCAACTGCGAGTAAGACTATGACAAGAAAAAAGCCGAGTGCGAAAAACTCAACATGATGTATTCTAAAGAAGGTGATTAAAAATTTCTGCTCCAAAAAAATGCACTGTCACATAATTTGTCTGGATAGGTATTGCAAATTCCTATCTTTTATATAAAAAAATGTTACTTTAGTCAGTAAAGAAGTTTTACTGAAAAAAGCGAAACGATCCTCATTCACTCGGGTTTAGCTAGGAGGCATGCAACACAGTGTAATGAGAGAGCAATTAGGAAAGCTGCAAACAGGCTAGATTCATCCTATCTTAAAATCATCTTTGATAAGGAAACAAAATATAGTAACTACTCAATGATTTAAACATAATACAAGAGTACCTGAATTTTGTTTTTGGAAGGAGAAGATGCACAAAATTTTTTTAATTAAAGCTTGATTTTTGAAATGATAGATGTAGGAATAACTTAGAAGAAAATAGTATTTTTTGTCTGAATTCTCTTTAATCTGTCTAGATTACAAAGACAATTTTTAGTGTGAAAATAAGCCACCCTTAAACCTGAGCCTTTTTACTGAAAATTTGAGGTAATAACATAATTATTTGTTTCTTTTCTACTTAAGAGTGGGAGCAGAAAAGAATTTCGAATAGTAGTGGAACAAATAAGCATCTAATTTATATTACAATAAAATGATTAACAAAAAAATAATTTTCCCATAGCAGTATATTTATTGTGCTGAAATCAGGTAGCAGGGGATGGATAGTTCTGGGGAAATCAATACAGAATATTCACAAAGATTTACAATTCTCTAGTCATAACAAACTGAGCAGCAAAAACAAAAGTACTGAATCTCTTAGACTGAACTAGTATGTAATTTAAATTATTCCGATGACTGCATGCTTTTGGGGGGCAAAGTATGCAAATTTCATATACAATAAATATCTTACAGAATGTTCTGGAAGAGGTTGTCTGAACAAGAGTTTTACATCTTGCACACGCAGTTCTGACATGTTGAGATATTTCAGAATTATTCATGCTTTTCTGGCCATATATTCTGTCTATAGTGATCCCTGTGCAAAAATCTCCTATGATTTGGCCTACGCAATATGACACAGCACAAGTTCTACCTCCTAGAATATTTCCAGTCATCAATCTTCATTACTTGAAATACTTTAAGAGGAAATTTAATTTTATCATTTTGACAGCTCTCACTTTTATTCACTTTGTGTCTCAACAAGTAACACCTTGTAACAATCAAGCACTGGATTTCATGATCTTTAGCACCAAGGAGTCAAGGAATATTGCACCAAAATAGGTTGATACTTCACATCGAGTTAATAAATAAGATCCTTCAACTTTATCACAAGGAAAATATCACCTTGAAATTAAACACTTTAAAAGAGGAGAGTTTCACAGGAAAAGTTTGATGTGTGTTATTTGTAAAAAAGCGGGGAAAATGCTAATGTATTAGAAAGTCAGTATTAAAGGTTACATCAGAGGACTCCTTGATTTTTTTAAATTAAAATTTATTTAATTTTAAACGTGTTTTCCAACAGAAGAGGTAGGTATTATTTCCACATGTGAAAAAAATCAGTAACAGCCACAAATCATAACAAAGAAAGTCTGATAAAAATCAACATACTCTCTTCTAAAAGTACATAAATATAATTATTTTATGATGTTACTAATAAAGACATAAGTTATTTTTCATGTTCCAATCAGACAATTTCGATTTCCGTAATATTACTTCTCAAAGTAACATAAGTACTGAAATGCAGTTGTTTCATGTTCCAATTAGACATTTTGGATTTCCGTAATATCATTTCTCAAAGTAACAGGAGTATTGGAGTGCTGCCGTTTCATCACAAAAATTGTTTACCACAGTGATTTGTGCCACAAGTCACAGGGACCTTTGGGTCACCCGAGAGGATTTTGCTGTAATTCTTATTTACACCCACACCATCATCATCAAGCCTTTAAGAGTCTACAGAAATCAGGGGATTTTTAAAATTTTAATTACAACCAAAGGGGCATTATTCAAACAAAAGGTGGAGAGGTCAAGACTATGCCAGTCAGCAAATGAATTCAAATGTGCAAAATTTGAAGTATCTGCATTTCTTCCTTTGGATCAAAAAAATGTAAAGTAACTTACAGCTAATCAGTAATTTAGCCCCCAATTTTTTTTTTTCACGAAGACTGTAATTCTGTCATCACCAGCTGAACAATGACTTTGAAAGAAACATGGAAATTCTCAAGCATGCGACAAACAGATGTGAGCAAAGGGAGAGTTTCCAAAGTCACATAATGATTGCTTTGGTCTGGACGACACCAAAGCTAATAAAAAAAAAGTTAAAATAAAAACTTCATAAATAAAATATCTGGGCACTGCATTGAACACTTGACTCAGGCTAAGTTACTAATACGTAGAGCACATCTGCCTTTTTTCTCCACACCCCCAACCCTCATTTGCTTCGGTTTTCCCTGAAATTTTCTATGAAATGGGAGCTTCCCCACGGTCAACAGTTAAGGCCCGGTTCAATTTACTCTCCTTTTGCTTTTCCATCTCTCTGCATCTTTCCATTTTCTGACTTGCTCACGCCATTGGCTGAAATTCCATTCGCAGCTGTTTTTCCAGTTTTCGACTTCTTCGGCTCATTGTACGTCCGGACGTAGAAGTTGAGGAAGAGGACTATGAAGCTGATGGCATAGACAATAAGCGCCCAGTGCATCCACTTGGGGAAGGGGCAGTCAGTGTAGAGAGACAGCGCTGTGTGCCCGATGGTCACGTGGAACTGAACCTAGAAGACAAAATGCAGGACTCATTGACTCGACACAGTACACAGTTTTTAGTAACGGGAGCTTCGACCTACCAGGAGGAATCTACACTTTGCCACTCTGCCCAAAGTTGAGTACTAACCTGGTTCCTCATTCAGGGCACTACTCAAATGCCCTCAGCAGATTTCTTACGCCATCGGGAAACTAAAGCACCCTCTACCCAACTGACCCTTTCAAGTCCATTTGGCAGTTTTGTGTGAGACTGTGTCTTTGTCAGCGTTTGAACTATCAGAAACAGTCTTCCTCCAGAAGCTGCTGGCTTCAGCTTTTCAGGAGAACGTCACTTCAGAGCACAGGGCTCTGCTCACAGAGGTCCTTGACAGGGATTCTAGAATCAATGAAGAGATACTGAATAATGCTCCCTAATGAGAAGCACCATCAAGAAGAATAGCTGGATTGCAGCCTCTTCAGTATCTGTTCTCCTTCTACATATTAGAGTTATTTATTTCTACAAAACCGCTGGCAAGTTGGCAAATGAACTGACCACAATTGTTAATTATCTGCTTCCTAGATAATAGCAGACAGGTAAATATGCATCTGAATTAATACTATCCCTTTAAAATCTAAGCCTTTTGGTAAAATTTAGTAGATAGCTAAGAAAAGGCACAAAAATCCAAAATTACTTATATTCTGATTCTCGAATTAATGATTCTCGATTTCTAAATTTCCTAATATTAACAAGGGTTAACTTTTAACAAAATCAACTTGCATTACTGTTGTGAGAGTTGCCTCCTTATAAATATTTTTACAAAATGACCACTCTATTTGGGAGAATAATTATGGTTTCTCTTTTAAGATTATTATAACTGACATTTAGCATTATCTTATGATAATAATTTATTCTATATAAATCCAAAATTATTTCACACTTTAACTTTTAAGACAGCCCGTGGTAAAAATCAAGATTTTCAAGATCTGGCAGTTCACAATGGTTCTTAGAAGCTGCCTCATTGCAAAAGGGTGTGTGCATGACTGGGCTGAGTCAAGGAGAGTCAAGGAGAGTCAAACGTAGGCTCCGAAAAAAAAACCGGAAATAGCTCATGCAATTTCTGTTATCTCTTTCATTTCCTTCAGACTTTTTACTAATTACTAAAGAAAAATAAATGACACCAACTGTATAAAGAGGTTACACCAAACACTAGAGGTAACTTCGTGTAGCCTTTTAGATACAAATGAATCCTTCACACCCGGCATTTCCCAAAAGTTGTGAGTCCTGTTTGGTTAGCCAACTGTTTGGCAACTTAAAGAGAGATGGCCAGTATTTCCAAATGTGACTGCACTGATAACACTGTGTACATGCTATGATTACAGCAAATTATAATAAATGCCACGGTCTGAAAAATAGCTACCAGGTTTGTTTTAGATAGCCAGTTTGAATACTAGGCTTGAGCATCCCTCTGAATGTGATACCAATGCTACAAAAAGTCCTTTGGGGTGTTAAAGGTTTTTCTGGCCTAAAGACTAGAATTTGAAAATACAGAGCTCTGCTTTCTAAAAATGTGGGGTAGGAACTATTCCCTGGTCTTTATTTTTTCCCTTTATCTCACCCTTCCTTAGGTAAATTCTTTTGCTTCAATTTTTATATTCCAGGGGGCCGTAGTGACAGTATACTGAGCACAGTGCGATTCCCAGGACCCCATGTGGTCCTCAGAGTCCTACCAGGAGTAACTCCTGAGCACAGAGCCAGTAGTAAGCCCTGAGCATACCTTGGTGTGTCCCCAATTTTTAAATAGATATTCTCGAGGTACAGCATAGGTTAATAAGTACTGAAAAATGGAATATGAAACAGAAAATTCAAGAAAGGATAAAATTAAAGGAAGCAACACATTTAGAGGAAAAATACTGCAACGTTTTTCCAGTCATAAGAGTCAATGTACTTTGTGGTTTGTTAAGGTCATAAATCTAACTCAAAAGAATGATTCTCTGATAAAGGAAAAACTATGTCTGGCCTTTGAAAATATATTTGAAACTCTAATGGCTGTGACTTGTAGGCTGATGAATAGAGAACTTAGTACCAAGAAGTCTCAACTCCCACAAATGGAGCAACTCAACATTATAGTAGAAACTGTACAAAATGACATCGCTGCTTTCCAATGAATATATTCAGCAGTTTCATGATACATAAAAAGAAATTTTTCAAGTATTTGACTCACCAGCTGCAGCATGGTCAGGTATCGTTTCCACCAAAGATACTTCTGAATCCACGGGCCAAGTGCAGTCAGCCCATAGTATGAGTACATAATCACATGAATGAAGGAATTCATCTGGGCTCCGAAAAACGC
Organism: Sorex fumeus; assembly: GCF_029834395.1. Lineage (NCBI taxonomy): Eukaryota > Metazoa > Chordata > Mammalia > Eulipotyphla > Soricidae > Sorex > Sorex fumeus. The sequence continues at coordinate 5,419,838 of NW_026606065.1, read as the reverse complement.
TTTAGGGAAAAAATGACAAGATAGACAAAATGTGTCAGGGAGTAAACCATTTGAACATAAAACTAATATACATCATTTTCTAACATTTAATCTTGAGTACAAATTGGGGAGGAAAAAAATTATAATGTAGTAGTGGTACTATGTTAAAGTCTTCTCTTCCTCTCTTGTAGGTATTTTTAAAGTTTAGGAATCATCATATAGATATGGGTTCTCTTCAAAAATCAAGAGCTAGGAAAGAGGGAAGTTTTCAGATGGGTACTCCACTAGCTTAAGCAGACCCTAACATGTAAGTAATGACTACCATAATTTTCATTCTATTATTCTTGGGGGAAAAAAGTTTATGGAACATGTAAATATATTTGTAAATGTCTGATGACTGCCTTTAAATGTAACAAAATATGTACATACAACAAAACAAACTAACTTATTAGGCTTTTACATAGTTTTAAAAGAAAAAAATCAAGATAAACTGTGAAAATGATATGTACCCAGGTTCCTCATCAGAGGAATATTCTGTTTCTAGCTAGGTGATACTACGAATCATCTTCAATCTACAGGAACCTAAGAAAGACCTGGAAGCAGAAACAAACTGACCCAGGTATGACTCGAGATTCCTTTTAATATTAAGCAGCATCTTATGCAATTTCCTTTAAGTAAAAAACCAACAAGCTCATTTAAGCCTACTTTAGAACGGGAGTGAGTTTGTACTAAAGATGAAGTCTTCATATACTGGAGTTTCATTTTGGCATTGTTTAGGTTAGAACTATTTAAAAAAAGCTCCATATCAAAATATTATTCACTACATTTAGACTTAGTTTGTGCTAATCTCTAGGACAATATATATAATATATATGTATATATATACTTTTTTGCTTTTTGGGTCACACCCGGTGATGCTCAGGGGTTACTCCTGGCTCATGCACTCAGGAATTACACCTGGCGGTGCTCGGGGGACCACCTGGGATGCTGGGAATCGAACCCTGGTCGGCCATGTTGGCTGCGTGCAAGGCAAACGCCCTACCCACTGTGCTATCGCTCCAGCCCCTTTAGGACAGTACTTTATGTGTTAAAGAAATCATGTATTTAAAAAAAAAAACTGAGGCTTTACTACCTTCAAATTTCTTTAAAATAAAAACACCTAAAATAACTATGAAAGTAAATTAAATTATAAAGAAATTAAAGATTTCTGGGTGCTCATTACTCAGTTATTTTTTTAAAAAAATATTCAAGATTCAGTACTTTTATACAATTTAACACATGCTAGTACTTCTGAAAATGCTCACCTTGACCCCCAGCGACCCACTTAATTCCAATCCACCACAAGGTAAACATGGTACAGTGATGATATACATGAAGGAAAGAAACTTGGTTGTTTTTCTTCCTCAAAATGAAAAACACTGTGTCCAAATATTCAATGCCTTTAGATACAAAATACCACCAAAGCGCAGCGGCTATCTGTTTCACAGGAAGGAAAAGCAAGTTATAAGCACCAGAACCACCACACCACATGATTTTCAATTCATGGCATACAGATATATATAATCTTGGCTGCACAAAACGCACCAAGGCATGAAATTTTTTTGTCCAGGAGGGTGTGAAACCTAATCATCTATCAATGTAGAAAAACGGACGAGCCCAAAGTTGTGCATAACAGTGTCAACAATTGACAGAAAAATCTCAGCCTGTTATGAAGCTGAATATCACAGAGAACCAGAATGCTGCCTTCAGAGATATTAAACACACCTGAACTGCTATTTCCCAATTTTCTAGAGAAACTAAGACATTTGTTTTCTCATGGGGTTACTGTTGTCAGCCTTGCCTCTCTATCATATTCATGTATTCTTGCAAGTAGGTTTCTTGGCACAGCAACTATGAGATCTCTGGTTTCTGTTAGATCTTTCTCTCTTTTGTTTTAACACGTGCAGCAAAGCATCCCGTGATAGAAGTTTGCATTAATGTTTAAGATGACAAACGGCAACAAAACAACAAATAACTCCTAGGCCAGAAATACAATCCTGCTTTCATAAGTCTTTCCTCTTCCTCGGCTCTTGCAAAGACAGCAGATGGTGCGGAAAGATTACATTGCAGCTTGAGATTAAGAACCCAAGGAGTCAGTGAGAGGTGACCCCTGAGCAAACCGTGTGAAAACAGTTCATGATTCCTAATGTAATGGGGAAATGAAATTCAGTTTTTTATGTCAAATATTTCTACAGTAGGTATCTTACGTACAAATCACCAAGAAAGCAGTACATGACTAACATATATTTATAAATCTGTGTCTCTGGGTTGGGCAGTTAGTTAAATTACACAGAAAGTCAAATTCTCAGGTTCATTGAGACTTGGGTGTTTATACAGAGTTTGCTGTTCAAAACACATTTGCTGAGTGAACAAAACCAACAATGGCAAAGAAAGGGAATCATAAATCATATCATGGGAAATGATGGTATGGGCATAAAATAGTAAGAACATTATATGGTTTTTGTTGTTGTTTTGAGATTTTTGGGGAGACCAGGGGAGCACCGCAGTACTCAGGGATTACTCCTGGCTCTGTGCTCAGGGAACACTTCTGGCAGTTCTCAACGGACCATATGAGGAGGCGGGGAATGAGCCTGGGTGGGCTGCATGCCAGGCAAGCACCCTACCCACTGGACTATCTCTACAGCCCCTATTCAATTTGGTTCTTACTTTTATACCGATCAATCCCAATGTCATAAAACTATGTTTTCTAAGGCAAGATCTACCTATCATTCCTACATGTATCACATATAAGACATATGCATGTGTGTATCTTATAATTTATCTTAGAATTTTTGTTTTTGCTTTGGGGGGGCCACACCCAGAGATCCAGGGCTTACTTGTGGCTCTTCACTCAGAGATCACTCCAGACAGAGCTAAGTGACCTAGAAACTGCACCTGGATCCGTTGCATGCAAGGAAAGCACCCTACCCTCGGGACCAATGCTCTAACCCTGTTTTATAATTTTTTTAATATGAACCACAGCATAAAAAAGTAGTTCAATAGCTAAGATTACTCTTTCTTCCACTTGAACAAAAGTGATTTTACTGATGTGCATGACTAAAAAAAAATCTTATCACTGTATTACTAATGATTTTTTTTCTGAAAAACTCATAAAACTTGAGTGTACCTGTACAAATTGTGCTATACATAATTTGCTAAACATCACGGTCTACATACACAGATTTCTGTAATAAATGTATTTCTTGACCAAATACAAAAAAAAACCTAACATATTAATTTATAATAAACATGGAATTTTTTTAAATGTCCATTCATGCCAACAAAACAAATAACAAGAAAAATATGGATTTTCATTTATGTACTTTTAAACAAAGTCAGAGATTTACTGACTCAGACCAATCCTGCCTACTTTCACTACTATATCAAGGTATTCCACGATTTTATATAAAATAACCACAGACTTAGGCTTGTAAAATTAAGTTCACTTCTATTGACAAATAGCATTTTTAATATACTTACCCTAACTTCATGAACATTGTCAGAGTAATCCACACTCTGGCAAATGTAACTATATCCTGCATTGTAAGATCCCATGAATAACTGTGAGAAGAAAGGAAATAATATTTAAAAATTAGTAAAAAAAAAGTTAATAACTAAAGCATTAAAAACATTAAATCCAAAATGAAACCTTTCATATCATTTCAAAAGTGTTGTGTTGGGGCTGGAGCAATAGCACAGTGGGTAAGGCGTTTGCCTTGCACACGGCCGACCTGGGTTCAATTCCCAGCATCCCATATGGTCCCCTAAGCATTGCAAAGGTAATTCCTGAGTACAGAGCCAGGAGTAACACCTGTGCATCTCCAGGTGTGATCCAAAAAGCAAAAAAAAAAAGTGTTGCATAGAAATTTTCAGATGTGTTGTATATCTAATTTGTTGGAGCTTCTACAATTTACTGTCAAAATTTTGAAGTTTACATATAAATTTAAAATCACTGGTAACTTTTAGAAAACATTAACTCTACTTCATAATACTCAGAGAACTTTCATTACTATCAAACAGGCATAATAGTTTGATTTCTAAACTTGATCTACGGTGATTTGTTTTTAATAAGTTGGGCAAAACATACAATAAATTAAAATTCATTTTATGAAGCTAAATTCTGAAGGGTATCAACTGAAGTTCGTTAAAGGGTGGGAGTCATGCTTGTATTTATTATTAGTTCTTTTCCTTAGGATCACACAAGATTTTAATGAGGAAATCTCCTGGGAAAAATTTTCTCATCCTCTTAGTAATTAAAAATGGCAAAGTTGATCCAGCCTTTAGCTTCCTTTCATAAAAGCATTGCCCATTTGTCCCCTACAAAGACACAGTTGTGTAACAGTTGACTCATTGTAGTTTCAACCCAAAATACAGTGAGATGTCATAGAATTCATCATATTGAACATGAAGTCGGCATCTTAAATTTGCATACTCTGATCAGTTACCAAATCTGATTATTACAGAACAAAGTTTTTAAAACAAAAAAAACAAACAAACAAACAAAAAAAAACAAAAAACCCTGCTGCTGCCTAGTACGTACCAAACACTATGGGGAAACACTCTCTCTTATCTGTGATACCCTGTAAGATGGGGAATTTTATAGATGGGGGAAAGGAGAACTCGGAGAAGTTAAGTAACTTTCAAAGTCAGCTAATAAGAGTAATTTTACCTTTTCTTAAAAAAAAAATAGGGTGGGCTGGAGTCATACCCAGAATTGCTGGGGAGTCACTCCCAACAGTGCTTTGGGGACCATACAGTACCAGAGAGTACTAAAACCAGGAAGGGTTGTCAGCAAGGTAAAGCACCTTAACCCCCGAATTGTTCTCTAGACCATAAGGGTTATTTTAGAATCTGTCTGCCTCAAACTTCCATTTTTTTTTTTTAACCAGTAGGAGCCACCTCAGGGCACAAAGGCAGAAGGAGCCCCCAGCACTGGTACTGGGTGTGGCCCAAAAACAAAACAAAAATTTTCAACCTAAAATTTCCATCTTAGAGCTGAAGAGATCCTTGAGCACAGAGGCAGGAGCCCGATGGGCGCAGCTAGGTATAGCCCAAAAAACAACTCCTATATTTTATGGATGCTTTAAATTTCTGCTATTCGTGAAGGAAAAATGTCAGTGATTTGGTATATTCCACAGTGGTCTTCACATATGCTGATGTTTTCATTTCCAGTAACTCGGGAGGACGATAACAACAACACTTCAATACACCTACCTCTCTGAAGATGTAAAAGTTAAGCAAAACCATGCCAAAATTGTAGAAAATGAGCACTGAGCGCATCTGGAAAGGTTCTCGGTTCTTCATCCATTTTGGACCCAGCCACACAAAGAGAAGATAGAGAGTACTTATGCAGAGTGTAGGGATCGGAGACTGCATCAGAGGCCAATCTTCCACGCGTTTATCTACAGACAGAGCACGAGAGCGCAGAGTTCATTAAGCAGTGGTCTTTACACATAGCATAAAAATCAAAGAAATGAGACCAATTCTGGTGAGTAGCTTTTGAAAACTAAACTTTCATTAGATATGGTACACGTAAGTCCCAAATATGCCTTAGAAAGAACCTAGGGAACAAAGAACAAAGAATATAGCTCACTGGAAACACCAAACAAGCTTGAAATGAAAAATGAATGAAAGATTTCCTGAGCAGAAAGTAAATGTCAAAAAGCACAGGAGAAATGATATCTGTACATGTAAGTTCATTGCAGCATTGTTCACAACAGCCAGAATCTGGTTCACAATAGCCAGAATCTGGAAACAACCAGAGCGCCCAAGAAGAGATGTCTGGTTAAAGAAACTCTGGTACATCTACACAATGGAATACTATGCAGCTGTCAGGAGAGATGAACTCATGACATTTGCTTATAAGTGGATGGTCATGGAGAGTACCATGCTAAGTGAAATGAGTCAGAAAGAGAGGGACAGACATGAAATGACTGCACTTATTTGTGGAATATAAAATAACATAATGAGACTGACACCCAAGGACAGTAGACACAAGGGCCAGGAATATTGCTCCATGGTTGGAAGTCTGCCTCATGAGCTAGGGGAGAAGGTAGCTGGAATAGAGAAGGGATCACTACGTCACTGATGGTTGGAGGGATCATTCGGAATGGGAGATGTGTGCTGAAAGTAGATCAAGGATCAACTGTGACAGCCTCGCAGTATCTGTATTGCAAACCATAATGCCCCAAAGCAGAGAGAGTATGGGGGAAACTGTCTGCCATGGAGGCAGGAGAAGGGGGATGGGGTGGGGGGAGGATACTGGGGACATTGGTGGTGGAGAATGTGCACTGGTGGAGGGATGGGTGTTCGATCATTGTATGGGTGAAACTCAAACATCAAAGCTTTGTAACTGTACCTCACAGCGATTCAATAAAAAAATAAAATTAAAAAAAAGGAAAGTAAATGTCCTTTATCCCTCATTTTATGTTTATTTTTAGGCCACACCTGGAGGTGCTCAGGGCTTTCTCCTGGCTCTGTGCTCAGGAATTACTCTCAGTGGTGTTTGAGGAATCATATGGGATGTTGTGGATCAAAACCAGGTTGGCCACATGTAAGGCAAGTGCCGTGCCCACTGTCTTATCGTTCTGACCCCAGAAAGTAAACGTTTTAAAGAGAACATTGTCTTCCACGTAACATGACAAATTCTGTAGAGCAGGTAGATCCCTTGCCTTGCGTGTGGCCAACCCAGGTTCAATCCCCTGAGCCCTGCCAGGAGTCATTCCTGAGCACAGAGTCAGAAGTAACCCCTGAGCATTGCCAGGGGTGGTTCAAAAACTTAAACACAACAAAAACACCAAACATGACAAATTCTATTACTGCAGTTTGGGAGTTGAACCCTTCTATGCCTTACATCTGAAAGAACCGATGAGATAAAGAGGTGCTGAAAAAAAGCCATTCCATGGAATATTTCTGGATAGTAATGACCAGAGCATATTTATCTTTGGGGGATTAAGATCACTGCAGTTCTATAATCTACTTAAGAGGCAATATACATTCTCAAGACTTTTTTCCCTGAAAACTAGTCCATTTCTTTTTGGCCCATAAATATAACCAATGTATATGCTTTTTCCTAAAACTGTAAATAATTCCTCATATATACATGCAAATATGTAATACTCAAGGTTTGGGGTTTTTGTGTCTTGGGGTCACACTCAATAGTGCTCAGGCCTTACTCCTGGCTCTGCGCTCAGGGATCATTCCTGGTTGTTCTTGGGGAAGCACATGCAGCGCTCAAATCATTTGATAGTCAGTTGCTATTAAGAAGTGCCTTAGCCCCAGTACTGTCTTCAGCCCAGTATTTCAGTTTATTTAAAATATCTATGAATAGCCAGCTATATAATCCTAAACCAATTTCTACAGTAGAGCTTTGGCACATTTAAAACATTTGCCACACTTTAAAATATTTCTAAGAGAAATCTGAATAGACGTGGAACTAACAAAACTCAATGTTCTCATAAATTAGGAAAACATATTAAAACTAATTTTCCTGTTTCTAACAGACAAAAGCCTTAAATGTTGCAAATCAAATGCCTAGTCTATTTTTCACATAAAAATATACAATTTGAGGAAACTATGATTTTGTAGTTAAAAAAATCCTATCAGTCAGTTCCTAAAATCAAGAGTATAAATTGAACTCAGTTGTTTATTACAGTGTCCTCTTGTTTAAATACTGCCAGTTTTACTAAAATTATGCATGCAGAATAGCTCTGGATTAGATCATTATGTTTCAAAATACTTTGCTCCAGGACCAGAGAGGTAGGGCACTTGCCTTGGATGAGACTGACAGAGGTTCAGTCCCTGGCACCCCAAACACCAGATCCCCCAAACCCTGCCATGAGGAATCCCTGAGCGGAATCAGAAGTGAGCCCTGAGCACTGCCACATGTGGCTTCCAAACTCTTCCCAACAAAATTGGGCTAATTTGGGGGGGAAAAACAATTAAGAGCCATCAACTTTATTTCATAGTTCACAAAGGCGGCTATTATCTAAAAAACACATTTCAGAGTTAAAGATAAACTGAAATATTTAAAAGACAGGGGGGAGAGAGAACGTACTAGAGAGAATGTATGAGAGTGAGAGAGAGAATGAAAGGGGGGGGAGGGAGGGATAGAGAGCCCAATCCTCTCACAAGGATAAAGTGTTTTGAAAAATGAGCACTGCCCTTTGTGGAAGACAGTACACATCATGGATTTATTGGTAATCATTCCCTTTAATGTCATCTGCTCAGCCTGCCACAAACACAACTTTCTTTTTCAAAGCCTCACAAACATGCTATAATTATCTAATGCTTCTTTTTCTATAGTATATATATATTTTTTTTAAATACAATGCCTCTCCTAAATTCTAGTCCTGCTCTCATCAAATCATAACTCAGAGGAGAGTCTAGCCCCAAGTCTTTTTTACCATGAGATAGAAAAGGAAAAGCAAAAGGACTCTGCTCTGGGGCACCACATCTGTGTAATGACTGGAAACTGAGCTCATCTGTGAGAAGATTCTCATTTCTCATTTCTCACATCTTCACTCTTTCTTGTGACACAGAGAACTACAAGATCCTAATGTAAATTCTAAATCAGTCATGATATTTCCTGAAATTGAGAACCAAAGAGTGTGTTTTCTTTTCTTTTCTTTTCTTATTAATGGCATAAGCAAACTGTTCCGGTCACTTGCTCATTCAACAGAGAAATCTAGAATAAGAATGGGGGAAAATCAGAGAAAAAGACAGTCTGGGGGAGGGGAGGATGAAGAGAGGGGGGGAGCAGGAGAAGGGCGGAGAGAGAAGAGTGGAGGACAGACAAACTGCCCGTTTGAAGCACAGGAAGAGGTCAAAGGCCAGGCCCGATGGAGAGGTCAAAGGTAGCACAGAAGAGGTGAAAGGTGGGAGGGAGTAAGAACTGAAGAATCCATTCTCTATTCCTCAGCGAAACCAGCGGGACAATTACTGATACTCAACATTTCCTCAATGTCCAGCAACCGTTTCCCATGAGTCTCCTCTACGTGGAATCCAAATGGCTTTCTTTAGGAAAAAATATAAGTCCTCACATCTCGACTCGAAAATGCAAGTCTAGCATTCATTTAAGGACATGTTTCACACCATATCTTCTCAAATTAGCTCTTCCAGGTCACAAGGGCCAGAGAGAGCGGAAACATTCCACCTCCAAAGCTTACTCTGGAAGTTGTAACTGCCACAACCCGCACTACAACATAACACCTCCCACCTTTCGGGAGTATTTGCATGAAACTTCTACACGCCTTTGCAGCCGCGCTTACTAAATTTATCTGCATTAATAGTTCCTTTAGTATTTCTATCAAGATTCTTGTATCCTGCACATCTTTATAAAGATAAAAGGTCATGTCTTATAAGTCTCCCCCAGGCATAAACTTGTAAAAAAGGACTTTTATAGTACAGAAATCCCAGGTGTTATATGTCTTTTATATACCCGAAAAATAATCTGTCACTGTCACTGTCCTCCCATTGTTCATCGATTTGCTCTAGCGGGCCCAGTAACGTCTCCATTGGAGACTTTGTTGTTACTGTGTTTGGCATATCAAATACGTCACGGGTAGCTTGCCAGGCTTTGCCGTGCTGGCGAGATACTCTCGGTAGCTTGCTGGGCTCTCCGAAAAATAATGAATTAACCAATTTTTCATTACTTCAAAGGTTATAGTAACATGTACCCCGCCTCACTTCTGTGTGCAATGTGTTTATGTTGTTTTGCTTTCCCAAAAAATTGAATGAGAAACAGCTTACATACATTACTATATAACTTCAATGCAGATAGCATGAGATTTTAAGCATATTACAAAGTTATTGCTGCAGTAGGCTGAGCTAGCACCTTCCCGTGTAGATACAATAAAAAGGATGGTGGTGGGAGCGATGGACATGGGAGAGGGAACAGTTAAAGAGAAAAGATCCTATCCCCAGGATATAAAAACACTCTCGTAAGGACATAAAAACACTCTCCTAAGGACATATGCACACCATCATCCATTGCTGCACTCAAGACAATAGCTAAGATATGGAATCAACCCAGATTTCCAACAACAGATTATGAAAATACGGTGTATATGTACACAATGGAATACTACGCAGCTGCAGGGAATGATGAAATCACGCAGTTTCCTGCAATCTGGTTGGAACAGGAAGATAACGTGTTGTGTGAAGCAAGCCGGATGAAGAAAGACAAACACAGGATGATCTCACTTATCTGTGGTATATCGAATCCTTGATGAGGAAATGTACTGTGTTAAGGGGGGGATGGGAGGATGCTTCGATCACCCTTTCCCCCAGTGTTTACAGAGGAGGACAAAGAAGGAAAAGAAATCAAGGTGGGCAGGAGAGAATGGGAAGTAATCGGTGAACAGGCATTAGGACCTCAGTTATACGGTGGTAAAGGTGAATCGGATAACCGCATATCAAAACACAGACAACAAAACTGAAAATAAGAGTCTAAGCCAAAAACACTGAAACTTTGTAACATAACTGTCAAACTGACAGGCAGGGATGGAGGGAACAGAATATAGGAACACTATGGTGGGATTGGTGTTGAATACTATGTGCCTAAAACTCAAGTATCAATAACTTTGTAAATCACAGTTCTTTAATAAAAATCATTTTTAAAAAAATAAAGAAGCAATTTTAAAAAGAAAAAAAAGATTCTTACAATAAGAACTCTTAGAATTTACTTTCAACAGTCTTTGTCACATAGCAATGCTGCCTATAGCCAACACGCTGTATCCTATATCCCTAGTACTGAGTCGTCTTATAATTGGAAGTCTGAACACTTGGCTCACCACCCTCCACTGTCCTTTCCCTCAACCAGAAGTGTGATCTCTTTTTGTTTGTTTGTTTGTTTTTTGGGTCACACCCAGCAATGCTCTGCTTACTCCTGGCTCTGCACGCAGGAATTACTCCTGGCCGGTGCTTGGGGGACCACATGGGACCCAGGTTGGCCGCGTGCAAGGCAAACGCCCTACCCGCTGCACTACTGCTCCAGCCCCAGTCTGATCTCCCTTACTACGAGTTTGCATTTTCTTTTTTCTTTTCAATAGCATGTTTTAAAGATAAATGATACACTCTATATTATACGTCACACTAAACATAAATGTAGATTATACACGGAGAGTAAAAGAAGATACACCCTTAGTATTCTGTGAATACTCCAACCCTACATATCTATGGTTTAAATATTGGCCTGAACCCTATTTCTCTTGTCGCTACTGAAGTCAAAATTTGTCACTACGATCAGAGTAAATTTTACTGAATAGTCTTGAGAACTCTCTATTTTAAGAGCTTCAGGGTTTTAAGAGCTTCAAGATGACACAAATACAAACTGGGCAATCTGTTTGTCAAACTGTCTTATTTTATATTTTACACTATTAATATATTAGCCTGTTTATGCCTTTATGTCTTAATGATTTTGATCTCATTTAGGGCCTATTGATGAACCATTTTAAGCCATTCCTTTTACACATGAACCTTTAACTAGAGTTGTATAATTGTGGAAATGATCTCTTGGAAATGAGACTTTTTGGAGAACGTGGAGGAAGAGCTTCATGGAGCCTAATAGTTATTCAAGAACCACTCAGTCATCATGCCCATTCATTTCTGCCCCACAATTTCTTCCTAAATTCTAGGTATAAATGACACCTCTAATTCTGTAGGACAGAATCCTGACTATCACTCATGTTCTTCCAACGAAAAGAAAATCAGAAAATAAAGTGTCCTTGCAGAAAGGACAAAAGATACTCAAACCAATCTCACACTCTCAAAGGTGTTGTGTTTGGCAGACCTGGTTTACGATCACAAAAGCTCTGGAAGCCAAAGCACAGAGTAGTGCGGAAGGACAAAAAGATGCCTAGCCTGGAAAAAAAGAAAAAAAGGAAGTCTCCTGGAACACTGAAAGGCCAGCAGAGAGAACAGATTTCTTCTTATTTCCTGAACACAAAATTAGAACCAATAAAATCCTTAGGAAGAAAAACTACCCCTAAATTTAGAAAATGTTTAACTACTAGGTCTTTCTGCAAGTTAAAAAGAACTGTATCTTGGGTGATGAAAACTCTCTCCTACTTTGAACAAACCTGAAAATCATATCACAGCAAATCGAACTCAGGAGCAAAAGAGTTTAAGAAAAAGAAGTACATGACATATTACCCTAACATTCCAGACACTGATGGGTTAACTCCTTTTTGGGAAATAGTTTCCATTTAGACCAACTGAACTTTCATAAAGCTTATTCTAGAGAGAATTAACTTATTCACACATCTCAGTGTGGCTGGCAAATGTTCTGTATTGCAAGACCACGAGACTGTATGTTTGTCAAGACTCACAAGCTGAAAGGCCCCACACAAGAGCACTTGCTTTGCATGCCAGGAACCTAGTTCAATCCCCAGCCCCATATGGTTCCGGGAGCACTGCCAGGAGCAGCCCTGAGCACTGCTGGGTATGGCCAAAACTACCAACCGCAAAAAGCATAAGTCTTTCACTTGAACTAATTTTACCATGTGTAAATTACACCTTCATTAAAAATCCGAGGGAAAAAAAACTGTTCAGAGGAAACTGAACTTCCCTAGAAGCCCTACATAAATTTTTTGTCTCAACCTGACCTGCATTTTTAAATCACAAAGAAGAAACTTTCCAGAATTGGAACTCCCATCTCTTCTGAACAGAGTAATTTGGGGAAAGGTTTTTTTTGTTTGTTTGGTCCTGGATTTCTAAGAAAAAGCAGCTATAAAATTTCTTCCCTGTTTCGAATGCCCTGCCACAGAGGCAGGGTGGGATGGGGGAGATGGGAGGTGGGAGGGATGCTGGGATCCGTGGTGGTGGAGGATGGGTGCTGGTGGAGGGATGGGTATTTGATCATTGTATAATTGAAACCCAAGCACAAAATTTGTAAGTCTACAACTGTACCTCATGGTGTCTCACTAATAAAAATTTTTAAAAATTTCCTCCCTGTTTCAATCTGGGAGTTCAACGTATAAAAACATCCTTTGGTGCTGCTAATGAAATGACTTGAAGAAAACTGCAAAGCTGTTTCCCTTGGGATGGGGGTGGGGGGAATGCTAGCAGAGTGTGTATGTATGTTTTAACGGTAATGTTGGCCCAAATCACATTTTGCTAGCAGTTCTATAAGCTGAGTATCTACTAGAAAAAAAATGGTCAGTTCTGGAGGTCAGAGAGCAAGTATAGCCCCTTGCATGGGGCTGACCTGGGTTCAATCCCTGGTACCCTATATGGTACCCCCCAAGCACCGCCAGGAGTGATCCTGAGCGCCATCAGGTGTGGCCCCAAAACAAAGTAAAAATACTGTTATTTTTGAATTTATTTCTTTTTGCTAAATAATAGGTTCTAGTCTTTGTTATGAAACTTGGAAAAAAAACTTACATAATTTATTTTGGAAAATCTTTTTGTGGAGGTTAAGTCTTACCCTATGATACACAGTGACAGTTCGGAGGCTAACCTGAGCTTGCCCCTGGCACTGCCCAGTGGACCCTGGCATGTCGGCAGAGAGGGGACTGTTGTCGGCAATATGCAAGAAAAGAGCCTAACTCCTGTACATCTATCTCTCTGGACCTTAAATACACTTTATATTTTATGTTCTCAGCTACTCCAATATATGGAGGTCCACTTCATCTTCTCTGGCTAAGAAATACCTTTTTACATTTGTTAGTAATAGTTGTGTCACTGTCACTGTCCTCCCGTTGTTCATCGATTTGCTCGAGCGGGCCCAGTAACGTCTCCACTGTGAGACTGTTGTTACTGTGTTTGGCATATCGAATACGTCACGGGGAGCTTGCCAGGCTTTGCCGTGCAGGCGAGATACTCTCAGTAGCTTGCCGGGCTCTCTGAGAGGGGCGGAGGAATAGTTGTGTATAGAGGTTAATTTATAATTAAAAATAAGAGGTCAGTAATAATAATTTTTCACTATTATTTTTTCCATTTATTATTATTAGTTGTGTATAGAGGTTAAGAAACTTTCCTTGCATGCAGCTGACCCTAATTCAATCTCCAGCACCACAGAGTCCCAAGCACCAGGAGGAGGGAGGGATCTCTAAGTACAGAGCCAGGAGAAGCCCTGAATATCATTATGTGTGGCCAAAAAAACAAAAGGAAAAAAAATCACCTGACACATCTCTATAACATATACATATATTTATATTTTACTAATCTCATATGATAGCCCTTACCTTTGAGCATTTCAGATGTTTAACTTTACAATATTTCTAAGGAGATAATGACTGTTCTGATTTACTATACTAAATAGTAATGCTATGTAGGAATGATAGCAGAATAGACAAGATCAAATGAGAAAAATACATCGGCTAGCAGTGGCTTCATTACTTAGCTAACGTGATGCGGAGACAAGAACACTGGAGGGATCCCTGAGTGCAGAGTCGGGAGTAAGTCCTAAGATGTGTTGTGACACATCTCAAAATTTTCCTCCTTTTTGGAAGCTGAAAAATATCTCATGATATATATCTACCATATTTTATTTATCCACTTACCCATCAATGGACATCCAGAAACTCATTAGAAATATTTCCACCTCTTCACAACTTTGAATAAAGCTACGACAAACTTTTGTGTGCAAAAATATCTACACATCTTTGAGAGTTCATATTTATGCAAAGTTTCCATTTAATAAAAGTGAAAATTAAAAAAAACTCCATCAAGCACTCCAGCTCAAAATCACAAATGCCTTTAAAAGGAAAATGAATTACAAAAGATTATTAAAATTTCAAGTCATGCTTCCATTTTGGAAATGTTCAAAAAATATCTATGCTTGAAAGTGTTTTGTAAAAATGCGCGATAAGAATTTATATTTTCTATACACCAGATGCTAAAATAACTATCATTTTGTTTTTCTAGGTCTTTAAATTAATGGGAATAAATGTAAATTTGCTGTTTTAACTGTTTGGGTAGTGCTAGTAAATTTTACTAAAAAAGAATGGGAATACCGCATAGAATGAGGCTGGTGTCACTGATCAATGTGCAGTTATTTGAAGCTGCTTTACCTATTTTAGGAATTTCCCCCGCTGGGGTCACATCCTCTTTGCTTGGGGCTTACTCCTCGCTCTGCCCTCAGAGTTCCATCGCTATTGGCAGGCCTGGGGAATCATAGGGGGTGCTGAGGATCAAGTCCAGGTCAGCCACAGCAACACAAATGCCTAACCTGCTGTGCTATTTCTCTGGCCCCTATCTGAAGAATTTTTAAGTTGCCGTGACATCCAAACTTTAAGAGTTAACAGAGACCTCAGTCATTACTCAATGTATTAGTTTGTAGAGGGGAAAAAAAGTTGAACTTGTGACATTAAGAGATGTATTTCGAGATTTACGTCAATTGGCAATAGAAACAAAAGCAAGAATGAATTGGACTACAAGAAATTAAAGTCTTTTTCACAGTGAAAAATGAGTAACACCCAAAAATAAAATATCTGTGCATCATATCTCTGACAAAAGGTAAGTATCAAAATTATATTTAGAACTCATACAATCCAATCAAAAATTTGGGCAGAAGACTCAAACGGAATCTTCTCCAAAAAAAATCACAAATCACAAATGCCTTCTACCTTCATATGGTACAGACACATGAGAAAATGTTCCATGCCACTTACTACTAGGGCAATGCAAATCAAAACTACAGTGAGATACTGTCCACGCCCCAAGAACAAAGAGCCTGTGTAAAAAAGACTGGAAACGTGTGTTCAATATGGAGAAAAATGAACTCTGGAAAAAAATGCTAACTAGCACAGAGATTCCTTTAAAAAAAAAACTGATGGGGGTGGGGAGGCACGGTTTAAAGGGCAAAGAGATGGTACAATAGGTAGCGCTCTTGTCTTGATGGCAGCTGACCAAGGTTCAATACCCGCCACCTCATTTGGCTCCCCAAGGCCCACCAGGAGTGACTCCTGAGCAGAGAGCTGGGAGTAAATCCTGGCTCAAGTGCCAGGACCAGCATGTTAGGAGGTGGCCCCTAGACCTCTAAATACCACTGCAGGTCGCTATAAAAATTTTTTAATAAAAAAATAAAAGTATCATATGATGCTAGATATTTATCCCCAGAAAAAGAAAGCCTCCATTTAAAAGATATTTTTACCCTCATGTTCATATCAGCATTATTCACAGTAACAAAGACAGAAACTCAACGAATAAATTAACAAATAGTACTTAATGAACTACTCTACCATTAAAAAATATATGACCGGGCCCTCTCCTCTCTGGAAAGAAAGATGGCGGCCGCATGGGAGCCTTTTGGACAGCAGGTATGAGCCGGGGGTGTGGGGGCGACAAAACCTTCATGGGAAGGGGGGCGTTCTGGCCCGTCCTTCACGCCCTACCGAGGTCACCAGTTGCCCCCCACAAGCGGCTCTCCGGCACGGCCACGACTCCAGAGCACAGAAACCAATCTCTTAATTATCTGACTCTCAGCAGAAATACTTCCAGGGTTAATAAGTAAAATAGCAGAAATCCAAAATCATGCGGCCGCAATAGCGGCCATGCAACAACATTTAATTCTTGAACCCAGCTGTAGAAAGCAAATCATTTCACAACGCTTTTTCAGCATGTCTGATTTGGGGGCGGGGGGGGAGAAACTCTAAATAATAATCGTGCAACTTTTCTCGAAACAATGAAGCTAGTCAAAGTAGATAGAGTGTTAACTAGAATTCATCTGCCTCACAGGCATTGGGAGGGGTGGGGGGGTGGGGCTCTCTTGGGGTTCTCGGTAGAAAATAAGTATTGGTAAAGGGAAATGTGTTTGATATTTGCATGACTGAGACCTAAACCTGAAAGCTTTGTAACTTTTCCCACAGTGATTCAATAAATAAATAAATTATTTTTTAAAAAAAATATATGACCTGCTGAAAGTAGACTATAGACCAAACATGATTGTCACCCATTGCCTCTTTTGCAAACCAAAACACCCAATAAGAGAGATAGAACAAAAGGGAGTGCCCTGCCACAGAGGCAGGGTGGGATGGGAGGGATGGGGGGGTGGGAGGGATACTGGGACCCGTGGTGGCGGAGGATGGGCACTGGTGGAGGGACGGGTACTTGATCATTGTATAACTGAAACCCAAGCACAAAAACTTGTAAGTCCACAACTGTACCTCATGATGTCTCACTAATAAAAATTTTTAAAAATATGTATATATATATGACCTCAGGTCTTTGAGACAAATTGAACTTAATTGATAATATGATAATGTTAAGCGAAGGAAGTTAAAGAAGTATACGACAATTATTACTAGATGTTTCACTAGTGTAGAATAAGAATAGCCAAGAATGGGCAAAAAAAAAAAGGGGGGGGGGGAACCTACAGAAATAATCCATAGAGTCAGCGAAAACTGGTAGCTGTTAGCGAGAAAGGGGAAGAAGATGGCATAGTGGATCCTGGGGAGGAAGAAGACTAGCGGGTCTATTTTGCTAACGGGATAGTACAGGAACTTCAGTGGTGGGTACCAGTCCGTTTCATGCACCTACACAGATATGAAGTTTCGCATCATTAACCAGTGATAAGATAAAGTTCTTAATAAAGTAATAGTAATTTAAAAGGTGACACTGTAAAAGTAAAGGGACTTGTCAAACTTCCACAGCTAATTAGCAAAGGTTTTCTAGGTTTTTTTAAATCTCAGTTCAATGTTATTCTCCACACCACACTTCCCTTTTCATCTCCATAAAAATCACAATATTTCTGCGTATAATGATAGAAGAGTATCTCTATGGAGCTGTTAGAAAAGATGAAGTCATGAAATTTATATACAAGTGGTTCTACATGGAAAGTATTGTGCTAAGTGAAATGAATCAGAAAGAG
This sequence comes from Sorex fumeus, assembly GCF_029834395.1. Classification (NCBI taxonomy): domain Eukaryota; kingdom Metazoa; phylum Chordata; class Mammalia; order Eulipotyphla; family Soricidae; genus Sorex; species Sorex fumeus. Next base: position 5,402,008 of record NW_026606065.1, on the reverse strand, counting down.
AGAGACAGACGTAGAAAGTCTGCACTTATCTGGGGAATATAAAGTAACAGAATGGGAGACGAACACCCAAGAATAGTTAAGATAAGTACCAGGAGGTCGGCCCCACGGCTTGGAAGCTGGCAGCACATGCTGGGGGAAAAGGCAGCTCAGATGGAGAAGGGAACACAAAGTAAGGGCTTTTTAGAAGACTCGCTAGAGATACAAAATGCATGCTGAAAGTAGACTATAGACCGAACACAATGGCCACTCAATACCTCTACTGCTAACCACAACACCCTAAAAGAAAGAGAGAGCAAAAGGGAATGCCCTGCCACAGAGGTATGGCGTGGTAGGGGAATGGGGTGGGGGGTGGGAGGGCTACTGGGTTCATTGGTGGTGGAAAATGGACATTGCTGAAGGGATGGGTACTCAATCATTGTATAACTGAAACCCAAGCATGAAAGTTTGTAAGACTACAACTGTACCTCACAGTGTTTCACTAATTAAAAAAAAATTTAAATAAATATAAAATTTAATTTTGGCAGTTAAAAAAAAAGAATTATATCTGACATTCTATCTCTTGAAAGTAACTGCTTTGTGCTAGCAAATGAGTTAATCGCTTGGTTCCGTCATTAAACTTAGACAACATCAAGTGAACTTAAGACTAGCCGTAACATATATTATTAAATTTTTTTCTATAATTTAAGGCGATCCAAAACTATTAATGTTTAGCAACCAGAATATATCACTACTTTGTATTATGCTAAATTATGAGCTCAACTCTTTTTTTTTAACCTGTCCCCTGGGCTCAACTCTTAATACATTTCAAATCAGCAAAGTATGTGACACCCCTAGTGTTGAAAGAAAAATACAAAAAAAGTGAAAAGATAAATTATAACAATTGAAACAATTCAGGAAAATAAAATCATGGAAGTGTTAGCAAAGGTATATGTACGTAATTACCCAAGGCAACAGGATCAGATAAAGGAATTATATACTCATGGGTACCACAACCAAAAACAATGTTATAAAGGGGGAAATAAAGTCAGGTTATGGTAAAGGACATCTGGAAAGGCAAACTGGCGAACTGGTAAAAAGACCAAAAGAACCAGGCAGCAGGAAACCTAAAGTTAGGTATGCACTTGTTCAATAGAGGGCAAGTTGCCCAAATTGGCCTGAGCTTCAGATCTGTGTAGAGTGACATATGGACTAATAGGGTCAGACAAGACACTAAGAAACTGACTTAGAATGGCCATGTATTTTCTTCCGTCTAAAGTGAAAACCCATAAGATTTTGACCATTTTCAGGGGGTAAAGGTGGTACCAGGGATCAAACTACCCATGGTCTCATGCATGTGAAGAATGTGCTGTGCCAATGATCACAGCCCAGGCCCCAAACAATACAATTCCAAGGGCAACTATAACAACAGCACCTAGACTTGTTATGAGGAGAAATGGTCTATTAATGGAAAGGGGGGTAGGGGGGAAGAGCATGTGAAGTGGGAAAAGATTCTGTAAAACAATTTTTCAACGTGCTTTATATGCATGGAATAGTAAGTCACAATGAATCCAGAATGAGTTTTAGCTCTCATGGGGAAAAAATAGGAGTGTCTATGTAAATTCCTAAAGCCCTGTTGCCCTAAGCCAAAGAATATAACTGTATAAAATGGTGTACTAACATAAAAATTAGGGCGAGAATGATAGTACTGTGCGTGGGGCACATGCCTTGCATGCAGCCGACCTGGGTTCAATCCCCAGTACCCCTATATGGTCCTCTGAGTAGCCCCACCAAGAGTAGTTCCTGAGTACAGAGTCGGAAATAACTCCCTCCTGAGCATCACCTGATATGGCCCCAAAACAAAGACAAACAAAAAAAAGCCCATGATAATAATAAAAAAAATTGTTCACCCTTCTATAATTTCATCTGATTGATGTTTTGCTATATGTTGTTGAAAAATGGACAAGCACAACTGATATTAAATCGAGGAGTCTGTCACCAGTGAAGAGAAGAAGACAAGAATTAAACCAAAGGAAAACAAAGTAAGCTAACCCCCTCCCCACAAATGGTATGGCTTTTGGAAAGCCCCAGGGAGGTTGCCAGAGAAGGGTAACTGTAGGAGTTGACTGAAACAATAGTCAAGAAAGGGGCCCGCTTGAGGAGCAGGTGAGGCTCCACACATTTGACTTTATTTTATTTTTGGGGTCACACCCGGCGATGCTCAGGGGTTACTCCTGGCTCGGCATTCAGGAATTACTCCTGGCGGTGCTCAGGGGACCATGTGGGATGCTGGGAATCGAACCCGGGTCAGCCGTGTGCAAGGCAAATGCCCTACCCGCTGTGCTATCGCTCCAGCCCCCACACATCTGACTTTAATTAGCAGCCTGAACCTAGACATTTAAAATAGTAACTGTATTTGCAGTCAAGGGCAAATGAATAAAGCCTCTTTTAGACAGTAACCCAGATAAAGAGTGTGTGTATATGTGTGTGTGTGTGTGTGTGTGTGTGTGTGTGTGTGTACTACATACAGAAAGCCATATAGAAGGAGCACAGAGCTACGAGAGACTGCACTTGAGACAGGTGCCCCACAGGCCCACCTGCTTTTAGTGCAACTTGCCTGGCACAATTTTCCTTAGACAAACAGTCAAAAACCTCTCCAAAAAAATTCACTGGGGTGCTGGAGTGATAGTACAGCGGTAGGGCATTTGCCTTGCACGAGGTCAACCCAGGTTCGTTTCCCAGCACCCCATGTGGTCCCCTGAGCACCGCCAGGAGTAATTCCTGAGTGCAGAGCCAGTAGTAACCCCTGTGCATCGCCAGGTGTGACCCAAAAAGGAAAAAAAAAGAATTCACATCAGCCGGAGGGATGCTCTAGAGGGTATGGTGCCTGCCATGCACGTGGCTGACCCGAATTTGATCCCCGGCACCCCATATAGCCCCCTGGGCATGGCCAGAAGTAAGCCCTGAGCAAAGTCTAGTGTGGCCCAAAAAGAAAAACCCAAAATTTAGGGACTGGAGCAACAGAACTCTGCCAGGAATAATCCCTGAGCAAAGAGCAAGGAGTGGGACCCAAAACCAAACAAACAAACAAGAAATTCACATCAAGTTCACATGGTGAAAGGACTGAAATAGTCTAATCACAAGATACAGGATTTGTATATCCTCACATCTCAAGACTGCAGAACAGGCAGGAGGTACGGAGGGGAACTTTTACGGGGTCCCAACAGTCCCAGATAGGCCTGACAAACAGCCCCCACTACCTTCAGTCCAGGACTCCAAGGAAAGGGGAACGGAATCCCCAAAGATCTTTTTTTAATTTTATTGAGATAGTGACTCCCCAAAGATTGTTATCATTGCACAGGGACAGTAATCAAGTGTTTTCATTCTATTTCCGGAGGCCAGAACTATGCCTACACGTAGCAGGTGATGAGGGAAGGAAGAAGGGTCCTACCAGCCTAGCTTCCACATTTCAGCATCCTCCTCCTGGAGCCCTCCCCTCCTGACTTCCTCTCCTCATCTCCTCTACTCCTCCAGAGTGTGGAGGCCTCGGATGCCCCAACTTCAATCCCACACAGACGCATCTTTTACAGCATACACATGGGTTACTCACTCTGTGAACAGACAACAGGCCGGCCACCCTCCACCCCCTCATACACAGAGAAGCACACGCGCACACACCCCATGAACAATGGCTGCAATGTAGTCAGGGAGACAGATGGTGACATAGAAGACCTTGAGCTTTATTTATTGATGGCATGCTGTTTATTAATTTTTCAAGATGATTCTGTGTCAAATGAAATAAGTAATAATAACAATGCAATATGTCATGTAGATAATCTGGGAATTTACAAATTGGGAACACGTTAAGATTTATCAATTGTTTTAAATTTATAGGCAACTTTCTCTTTTTCTGGGGGCATGGGGTACACCCAGCAGTGCTCAGGGTTTACTTGTGGCCCTGCACTCAGGAGTCACTCCTGTCAGGGACAGAGGGACCTTCTTGGATACCAGGGACTGAACCTGAGTCAGCAGCTTGCAAGGCAAACACCCTACCCACTGTACTATTACTCCGGCCTCCAGACAACTTTTCTTGATTGAGCATCTACAACTTAAGTCTGGCATTCCAGATCTACTAAATTTGACATGTCTGGGGTACCAGGGAAATAATACAGTGTGCAGGGCACTTGCCCTACATGTGACCAACCTGGGTTCAGTCCCCATCATCCCATATGGTCCCCCAAGACCCCAACGAGTAATTCTTGAGTGCAGAGCCAGGAGGAACCCCTGAGCATCATGAGGTTTGGCCCCCAAAATAAACAACAACAAAAATACATTCTCATAAAATAAAAAGGAAAAAACAAGGACGTAAGAGCAACTGCTTCTTTACCACGAGGTGGTAAGAAGTCCTACATCATTCTGTACCTTCCTCTGTAATCTGAACAAAGATTTACTTGTTCAAAATATCTTAAAAAAAATGACAGAAATTGAAAACTTTTTATTTTTTTGAATTCTTAAAAGTAGGGCTCCTTCAAAGTTTAAATTCTATAGTAGGTGATGTTAATGCCAGAGTAGGGCTGAAGAGATAGTACAGCGGGTAGGTGATTGATTTATATGCAGCCGAATTGGGTTTGATCTCTGGCATCCTTACTTTATGGTCCCCTGGAGTGATTCCTAAGCGCAAAGCCAGGAGTAACCTCTGAACACTGCCTGGTGTGGCTCCAAAACAAAATGAAAACCAAAAAAAGGACAGAGGTGGAAAAAAAAATAAATTTTCTGGGGCTGGAGAGATGTACAAAGGTTAAGGCGTTTGATAGCATGGTACTCAATTCCCAGCACCATATACAGTCCACTGGGCCCACAAGGAGTCACCTCTGAGTAGAGACCCGGGAATAAACCCTGAGCACCACTGGGTGTGGGCCCCAAACTGAAAAAAGTGTTAATATATTATGGATAATATTCTGTATTTACTGAATATGTGCCTTTGAAAAAGCCCAGTTTTCATACACTCTTTGGCTGTCTTATGCAATAGCACATACAGTCTACATAGCAGTACAAAACACTGGTTTTCTGTAAAATATCTAACAGCAAGAATGTCTTTTATTGCTGGGCATCAAACATACTGTTATGACAGTTCAGAGAACACCCAGTTCACAAGTTTCTAGATAGAACTTCAGAGGCGGTGAACAGCTAATGAATTCAGAAAGCAGAAAGACAGCAGGTAACTTCAGTCTTGGGAACGAAGGCACTCACGGACACAGAGCCCCACTCATTTCTAATCCTCACATCATCTGCAGCCTTTCACCACACTCACCACTATTTCCCAAGACCATTTTTCTCTCCACCCATCTTTATTTCCCCCTTTCCAAACATCTGACTCATCAACTTTTTTTCTTTGGGTCTCTCCTACCAAACTGCTTTTCTTCACTCAGATTCTCGTGAGAGCATGTTGAGAGGAGAGACTGTTGGAACTGCGAGTGTTGAGTGAGTCCAAGAACACACAGAGAGCATACAAGTGCCAGGGGGTGGCATTTTCCAAAGGCTCGGGGTCTTTGTAGCCTACCTATAAAAACTGTCCCTTCTGCTACAGCGCCAGGCAGAAGAGACGGCATCCCACTAAGCCTTCAAGTTGGTTAGGAAATACCATCTCTCTACCCCAGGTCGCTCATGACAGAAAGCAAGGAAGCAGTCTCAGGTTTCGAAAGAGGATCGCCAGAGCATGGGCGAACAGCTTCTCTCCACCCTCCCAGTGAGAGGTCACTTGGGTTCCACCTGCTACTCTTCCTTCCTTTCTTGGGTGTGGCCCACAGTATTATTTTGTGGCCTTCACAGGTGAGCTAGGAAACAACACAGCTTTTAAAACTGCACTGCTGATACCTGTTGACAGCAACATCCCTAGGAAGGGATGGCCCATCACCAGCAGGTGCATTTTACTTTGGCTCTCAATAGTTCTTTGTAAAAAAAAAAAAAAAGAAAAAAAGTCAGGAGGTGGGGAAGCTGCCGGGAGGGGGCCCGACGGACAGGACTGATTACTCTGGGGTGTGGCTCTGACTAGGTGGCGATTGGAGGATGGTGACAATGTCTGAACTTTCAAGTATGTGAGGAGCAATTATATGCCACAGAGCCTGTCTGATGTTCAGTTCTGCACAATTGTGTAATGGGAAACCCTGATGCAATGTTTAAACAACCAAAATCACGGTGATGAAGGGAAGGGTACATCTTTCCCAACTGCTGTAGGCAGAGCAGAATCCCAGAACAGAAAAAAGAGATTTAAAAAGGAAAGGTGTCCTATAGCTATCACCACCGCAATGTCTAGTTCTGGTGGGATTATTTCTGTTTCAAGCTTGAAAGCTCCTGAAAAATAACACACTTCTCTAAAGAAGTTCGCGAGCCAAGTCAATGGTCAAAGAATCCTTTCGAAGACAGAGCAGCACCCTCAGCACCAATTTCCTACACCATCTCTGGCATGGCCCATAATGCCATGGCGCTGTGAGCACAGCTTCCCTTGCTCTAGTGACAGACCCCAACCTACAGGAATATTTTCATTTCCAGCAGCACCAAAATGTGCGACACTCATTTTCCCCTACTGCTGGGAGAGCACATTAATGTCCAATGACTACAAAAACCTACCGTCATCAGCAAGAGGGTCTCTTTATAAAGAGCTTCTTAAGCCAAAAATGTCGAAAGTTTGCTTTGCAAGCCGCTGACCTGGATTCAAACCCTGGTACCCCATAAGACCCCCAGAGTCCCACCAGGAATGATCCCGGAGTGCAGAGCTGGAAGGGAGCCCTGAGCACCGCCGGGTGTAGTAGCCCCACAAAATACAAAAGCAAAAAAAAAAAAAAGAGGAGAGGGTGCAAAATGCACTTAAAAAACCCCATCACCCTAAAACGGCTTCCTCTTAGAAGAGCTGCCTACATCAGTCCGGGCCCAGTCCCGGCCAAGGAGGGGACAGTCCAAAGACCAAGTCGGCGGCGGGGAGACCAGAACAGAGGGCAGCCTCGGGGTGCAGGACGGGGAAGGAAGGGTTGTGGCCGAGCCCACCCACCCAAGAATACCCGGGACCCCCCACCCCACCCCATCACGCTGCCTTCCAGCCTCCCCTTGCCCGAGCGCGCTGCACTGCGCAAAGTCACCGGCGCGCGCCCGCCCGTCACCCATCACCGTCGCGGGCCAGCACCGCCTTGGAAACGGCCCTTGTCCCAGCTCCCTGGGGCCGGCCCGCGGCTTTTACTTTTCCTTCCCGATCGCTCCGGCCAAAGAGCAGCCCAGAGGAGAAACTAAGCAGATTAGCTTGGGGGTGTCCAAGCCGCCAACGCGGAATTAATTAAAAAAAGAAAAGAACCGGCAGCTCCAGCGAGGGGCCCCTCCCCAGTCCTGCATCCTGCATCCTGCATCCTCGCTCGCCTCAGCATCAGCAGCGGGGTCCGGCAGACGCAGAGATGCGGCGTTGGGGGGTGGAGAGTGGGGGGTGGGGGGAAGCCCCCCGAAACGATCCGCGGCGCCTGAGACCAGACGAGGGCAGCTCGGGGCGGGGCGGGGGGTGGACAAGAGCCCAAGGGCCGCAGGGGGCCGGGCGGCGGCCGCGGGACGCACGGGGGACCGGGCTTTACCTCGGATGGACCAGGTCCAGCGGTAGAACTCCACCGTGTCGTTGAGCGCCGTGGACACCACGTTCAGGACGCTGCTCGGCTCCGAGTCCAGGAGCCCCATCGCGGCGGTCAGCGGTCGGCCGGCGGCAGAGACGTCGAAGGGGAAGAAAAGGACAGGAAAGCCGGCGCGGGGGTCAGCGGGAGAGTGGACCTCGGAGGCGGCGGCCGGGCGCGCGTCTCCTCCTCCTCCTCGGGGCGCGGCGGCGCGGGGAGGATGCGGCGGCGGCGGTTGCGGCCGGGCTGGCCGGGCTGGACCGGGGAAGGCGCTGTCCGGGGCTCCCGGCGGGACGAGGAGGAGGAGGAGGAGGAGGAGGAGGGGGAGGAGGCGACGGAGAAGGAGGAGGAGGGGCCGCTGCGAGCGCCGGCCGCTGCACCACTGAGCCCCGCCGGCCGCCGCGGCTCCAATCTACTCGGCGCCGTGACGTGGGCGCGCGCGGGGCGGACGGGCCGGCGCGTCCCTCCCCCCGCCCGCGCGCCCCGGCTCCCGCGCAGGGATGCGGCGGCCGGGGGGCGCGGGGAGGCGGGTCCGCGCAGGCGCGCGCCGCCCCGCACCTGCTCCTGCTCCTGCTCCTGCTCCCCCACCCACCCACCGGCCCCTCCCCGGCCCCGGCCCCCGGGCATCGCGGAGGAGGGCGCTTCCTCGGAGACTCGGGTGACCTCGCTTGCGCCCTACATACAGGCGCTTAGGAAACTGCGCGGGAAGGGGTGGGCTCGGGGACCAGGCGAGGTCGGGGGAGGTGGTCAGTCCCCGGGGGTGCTGCGGCTTTCTATCCCCCCCACCCCTCGCCCCTGCAGCCGCTGCTGCCCGCGTGTGCCCGGCGGGGGCCCGAGGCTGCGCATCCCTCCAAGGTCCTGCTGGTCCTCGGGCCAGTGCGCAGGAAGAACGGGCGGGTTCACTGTCGATGGGAACGAACGCACGCTTGCATGCGCGCAAGGGGGACCTCTGGACGTGCACAGAGCGTCTGTGTGCCTTGATTGTGCGGTTCACTGTGACCCCCTGAGAAGCCCCCCCGCTAGGGATGGATGGGCCTTAAGGTCAGGGATGTGGTCAGGGATGGTCCGCTGGCCCCCTGCAGCGCTTTGGCGTGAGTTGGGACAAGGATACTTGCTTAGAAGACACAAGGCAATTCAAGATCTTCAGGGCGGTTCACTGTGACCCCTGAGAAGCCCTCCGCTAGGGATGGGCCTTAAGGTCAGGGATGTCCACTTGCCCCCTGTTTGGCGTGAGTGGACAAGGATACTTGCTTAGAAGATATAAGGCAATTCAAGAAGGGAAGGACTCTTGTTTTTCTTTCTGGGTCACACCTGGCGATGCACAGGGGTGACTCCTGGCTCTGAACTCAGGAATTATCCCTGGCGGTGCTCAGGGGACCCTATGGGATGCTGGGAATGGAACCTGGGTTGGCCGCGTGCAAGGCAAAGGCCCTACCCACTGTGCTATCGCTCCGGCCCCAGGACTGTTGATTTTTTAAACGCTCTGTAGCACAAGACAGTGGGCTCTGGAAAGCAGGACGATGCTACAGACATTCATCATTGAAGGTTTATAATATCAAACAGTGCCTCGGAGAATGATACAGTGACCTTTCGCCTGGTTATTTAGACATGTCGCCTACTTCTGAGTCTAACCTCTTCTCCAGTTCTTTAGGATGCTCCTTTGAAAGGCAGCTGAGTCAGTTCTGTAGTTGCCTCTGCTCTTTGACACTGTTAAAACTCCTATGAATGCAATGTTTTAGTCGACCCACTTATATCCTATTGAACGGACTCGATTCTATCTTGGGAGTATCCTAAAGGGTAAAACAACTTCTCCGCCTGGTTGAGGTTTATCCCTGATCCCAGTGCTTGAAATAGTAAGAGATATTTATCGTCAAGTCAAAATCATCGTTTATATTTCTATCACAGCATAAAAAAGTGTTATTAGAAGTGGAAGAACCGCTAGGGAGAGGTCATTAAAAGTAACTGGTTTGTTATGTCACTCGGGGAACTACCAACCGCATTAAATACTCTCTTATTGAAATTGGCCAAATAAAATGTATTTTTCCAGATATATTTGTAAACATGTAATTTCTGAAATGGCAACTACTGTTTCTCACATCTCAATCCCAAGTGTTGTGATCAGAAAAATTCTAGTAGTAGGTGTTGAAAGGAGGTACAGTGACATTCATACCATTCTGTTGGTAACAATATTGTTGACCACAGTGCCTAAAAGTGGGGTTCCTGCTAGAGGGGTAGGCTCAGAGCTAGAGGGAAATTGGGGACATTAGTGGAGGAAAGTGAACACTGGACAAGAGATTGATGTTGGAACATTTTTTCATTTCATTTTTTCATCATCCTGTTATTCGTCGATTGCCTCGAGCAGGCCCCAGTAACGTCTCTTTCATCCTAGCCCTGAGATTATATTCAAGGCTCTTTAGGAGAATGAGACCCACCATTGTTACTGGTATTTGGCATATTTGGTGCGCCACGGGGAGTTTGCCAGACTCTGCCCTGTGAGCAGGCTACATTCGATAGCCTGCAAGTTTGTCCAAAGTAGGAATGGAGTTGGAACATTGTCAGCCTGTAAACTCAATCCTGAATAACTTTGTAACTGTAATTCACTGTGATTCAATTAAAAAGTTTTAGGTAACCATGTTTTTAAAAATTCAGTGAAGGCCAGAGAAATAGCACAGCAAGTAGAGCATTTGCCTTGCCTGTGGCTGTGATCCCCGCTTCCCAGTTGGTCCTCCAAGCACTGCGGGGACTGACCCCTGAGTACAGTGCTATAAGTACACCCTAAGCACAGACAGATGTGGCAAAAAAGTACCCCAAAAAATCAGTCAACTGTACCATTTGGAAATTAGATAAAGATCGGTGATCTCCTTATGTATTCTGATGGTCTTACAAATTTCAGATCAGTTCGAACTCATGTAAGAATTTTATTTCTTCTATATTTTGAAATCCTGGGTGCTTTTTGAAGACAACAGATCCCCACCCTTATCGCTATTCGCATAAGCAAACATCTCGGTAACTTTGCTCATTTAATACTATGTGAAATTGCCAAAACAGCTTTAGACATTTCCCTAGGTTTTCTTTTGCAGAGAATGACAACTTAAGTCCCTTTGTTCACTAGGGGGCGCTTGTCACATGTGAGAAAAACTTACACAAGAGATGACAAAGTCAAAGAGTGGCTGTTCAAAAATACATCAAATAAAGGGTGTTGGGAGAAGCATGCTGAAAGTAGACTCTAGACCGAATAAGATTGCCACTCAATGCCTCTTTTGCAAACCACAGAACCCAAAAGGAGAGAGAGAACAAAAGGGAATGCCCTGCCACAGAGGCAGGGTGGGATGGGGGGGATGGAGGGTGGGAGGGGTACTGGGATCAGTGGTGGTGGAAAATGGGCACTGGTAGAGGGATGGGTATTCGATCATTGTATAATTGAAAACCAAGCACAAAAATCTGTAAGTCTACAACTGACCTCAAGGTGTTTCACTAATAAAATTTTAAAAATATATACATCAAAAACAAAGTCCTAGAACACCCCATTCTGAGGCACCTGAGACATAGTACAGTGGATAGGTGCACGCTGTGACCCACTTTCAATTCCTGGCACCCTATATGGTTCCCTGCCCGCCAGGTGTATGACCTAAGCCCATATCCCTGGGCATCAATGTTACAGCTGCTGAAGGGGAAACGTTGAGGGAATGTGAGGATTGAACTTCATAACAAGGAACAGCTGGACCCATTATTTTCCCTAGGGTTAGAAGGCATGACTCTCACCTCTTCTCAAACCTAAATTATAGCTAACTTCTTAGAATCTGTCCCCCAAACCACAAAAATAAATATGCACACCTCCGTTCATTGCAGTGCGTAGTACAATAGCCATGATATGGAAGCAATCCAAATATCCAATGAATGAATAAAGAGGTTGTAATATATAGTAACACAATGGCATGTTATATAGTCATAAGAAAATATGAAATTATGCATTTCACTGCACCTTGGATGCAACTGGAGTGTATTATGTTAAGAGAAATAAGTTAGTGGAACAGAACAAACACTAGATAATCTCATTTGATGTCTACAGAGAAACAGAACAAGGAAGTAGACAGTATCAAGTGGTAGCAAACCCTTGTCCTTGGATTACAAAACTGAGGTTATCAAGTAATCGGGGAAATGAGTGGTGTAGAATAATGAGTAATCGGGGAGACATTGATGGAGAGTCTTGGACACTTTAGTAGTGATGAGGAAACCTAACTATGTACATCAAAACTCTTGAAAATCAATAATAATAAAGTAACTGTAGTTAAAAATAAACAAGTGATCTTAAGGCCTCAACAAAGAAAATATACAGGTGACAAATAAACGTGTGGGATCCTCAGGTGTCATTTGACAGCTGTCATTTGACAGTTGTCATTCTGTAACCAAATTAAAACAATGAGGTCTCACTCTTTACATGATTATTAGTATGGCTAAATTAAAAGATAAGTCTGTCAATCTTAGTTGCTAATGAGGTCATAAAGCAGCAATTATTTTACTGATATCAAGAACACAGAATAATATAAATGCTTTGAAAAAGAGTTTAGAAATTTCTTACAATGCTAAACATAAAAAAGTAAAGGCCCTCCCGTTGATCATCGATTTGCTCGAGTGGGCCCAGTAACGTCTCCATTGGAGACTTTGTTGTTACTGTGTCTGGCATATCGAATACTCTCGGTAGCTTGCCGGGCTCTCCGAGAGGGGCGGAGGAATCGAACTCGGGTCGGCCATGTTGGCTGCGTGCAAGGCAAATGCCCTACCACTGTGCTATCGCTCCAGCCGATACTAAGGTAAAGGTAAAGGTAAAGGACCCCCTGTTGATCGTGGATTTGCTCGAGCGGGCCCAGTAACGTCTCCATTGGAGACTTTGTTGTTACTGTGTCTGGCATATCGAATACTCTCGGTAGCTTGCCGGCCTCTCCGAGAGGGGCGGAGGAATCGAACTCGGGTCGGCCATGTTGGCCGCTTGGAAGGCGAACGCCCTACCCGCTGTGCTATCGCTCCAGCCCTAAACATAATCTTCCCATACCATCACGGATGTTTAACCAAGAATGTGAAAATTTTTGTTCACATAAAAAAAAGGTTGTATGGGAGCTTTATTTATAATCACCAAAGCAACAAACTGAAAGCAACAAAGGTATTCTTCTATAGACAAATTGTGGTATATCTATATTATAGAAAATTATTCAGCAATAAAGAAGTAAGCTTACCAAACTATGAAAGACATGAATGGCACTTAAACATCTAATGTTTAGTGAAAGAAACTAATTTGAGTAAAACAACACTCTGTATTATTGCAATTATTTGACATTTCTTAATAGGAAAATCTGTAAAAATAAAACCATAATAAAACACTGTGGTTCCCAGGAAATGTGGGGAAGTTGAACATGTTTAGTACAGGAGAATAAAATTCTTATATTTGCTATTACAATGACAGATAAGTAACTATAGACTTTAAGTAAGTATAGACTTTACAACTCATAGACTTAACAGCAGAGATTGAGCCTTTGCTGTAAAGGAAACATGTTTTTGTTTTGTTTTGTTTCTTAATGTAGGAGTATTGCTATTTATTCAGCCATTGATTAGGCTGATTGAATTGGGCATGAACTCCACAGGAAACATGTTTTTAATCATTTTGAAGATTGGGAAGTTTTTAAATGGGGCATAGTCTATAATAAAAGAATCCCATGGTGTTACAAAATGTCAGGAACGACCTACTGAAAGGAGATAGGGTAAAAATTGCTGAACTAAGAAAATTTGAAAATAAGCAAGATTTATAAGACTAAGGGCAAATGGAACTGCCCAGAGGCACTATAATCTTGGTGATAGTTATTTATTAGTTCATAAAAAGCAGTCAAACAAATGAATACATGGGAAAGAAGGGATCATGACCCTTGAAAAGAATTCCAAGTAATTATGTAGATTCTCTCTCTCAAGGATGTGGACCTTGGGGGCTGGAGGAGTAGGACCGAAGGTAGGGCATTTGCCTTGCACGCAGCCAATCCAGGTTCAATTGCCAGCATCCCATATGGTCCCCCTGAGTACCGCCAGGAATAATTCCTGAGTGCAGAACCAGAAGCATCAAAAAGAAAAAAAATTAAGGAAGAAAGAAAGAAAAGAGAGAAAGAAAGAAAGAAAGAAAGAAAGAAAGAAAGAAAGAAAGAAAGAAAGAAGGATGTGGAACTTAACACCTTACTTCTTAAATAAAAGCTGCACAGTGACTTCTTTCAAAGGGGATGAGGTTAAAAAGAGTAAGTTTTTTTGGATGTGGGCCAATCTCTGTGGTGTGAAATGATATCTCATTGTTGTTTTGATCTGCATCTCCCTAATGATTAATGATGTAGAGCATTTTCTCATATGCCGTTTAGCCATTCGGATTTCTTCTTTGAGAAAGTTTCTGTTCATTTCGTTGCCCCATTTTTTGATGGGGTTGGATTTTGATTTTTGTGGAGTTCAACCAAGTACTTTGTATATCCTTGATATCAACCCCTTGTCAGATGTGTATTGGGTGAATATCCTTTCCCATTCTGTAGACTGTCTTTGTATTTTGGTCACTGTTTCTTTTGAGGTGCAGAAGCTTCTTAGCTTAAGATAGTCCCATTTATCTATCTCTGTTTTCACTTGCTTGGCTAGTGGCATGTATCTATGAAGATACCGCTAGCTTCAGTGTCGTGGGGTTTTGCCAACTTTGTCTTCAATGTACATGAGAAAATGTTCTACATCATTAATCATCAGGGAGATGCAGATCAAAACAACAATGAGATATCATTTCACACCACAGAGACTGGCCCACATCCAAAAGAACAAAAGCAACCTGTGTTGGCGTTGATGTGGCTAGAAAGGGACCCTCCTTCACTGCTAGTGGGAATGCCGACTGGTTCAACCCTTTTGGAAAACAGTATGGATGATTCTCCAAAAATTAGAAATTGAGCTCCCATTTGACCCAGCAATACCACTCCTGGGAATATACCCCGGAGAGGCAAAAAAGTACAGTCAAAGCGACATCTGCACTTGTTTGTTCATTGCAGCACTCTTTACAATAGCTAGAATCTGGAAAAAACCTGAGTGCCTGAGAACAGATGACTGGTTAAAGAAACTTTGGTATATCTACACAATGGAGTATTACGTAGCTGTTAGAAAAAATGAAGTCATGAAATTTACATACAAGTGGTACTACATGGAAAATATCATGCTAAGCGAAATGAGCCAGAAAGAGAGGGACAGACATAGAAAGATTGCATTCATCTGGGGAACATAAAGTAACAAAATAGGAGACTAACAACCAAGAATAGCTGTGATAAATACCAGGAGGTTCACTCCATGGCTTGGAGGCCAGCCGCACACTCTAGGGGTAAAGATAGCTCAGATAGAGAAGGGAGCACCAAATAAAGGGTGTTGGGAGGATCCTCCCAGGATGGGAGATGCATGTTAAAAGCAGACTATAGACCGAACATGATTGCCATTCAATGCCTCTTTTGTAAACCACAGCACCCAAAAGGAGAGAGAGAACAAAAGGGAATGCCCTGCCACAGAGGCAGGGGGGGATGGGGGGATGGGGGAGGGGGGTGGGAGGGATACTGGGACCAATGGTGGTGGAAAATGGGCACTGGTGGAGGGATGGGTATTTGATCATTGTATAACTGAAACCCAAGCACAAAAATTTGTAAGCCTACAACTGTACCTCATGGTGTTTGACTAATAAAAAAAAAAAGAGTAAGTTTAGGGGTTGGGGAAATAGTACAGCAGGTAAGGAGCTTTTTTTGCAGCCAGATAACCAGGGATGGATTCCTCAACCACCACTTGGAGTGATCCCAGAGCACAGAGCCAGGAGTAAACCCTGAGCACCACTGGCTGTGCCCCCAAAACAAATAAACAAAAACCACAAAATGGTCAAGGGTATCAAAACCAAGGAAAATTTGAGACTACCATAACCAAGAGGAGTATAAGAAGATAAAAAAGCTAAAAGTCCTATAGTGTCCTATATATTAGATTCTGGAACAGAAAAAGATTGTCATACAAAAACCAGTAAAATTTGAATAGTGGGTAGGGCATTTGCCTTGCATGCAGCTGACCTGGGCTCTATTCCTCCTTCCCACCCTTAAGGCAGAGCCTGGAAAGCTACCCGTGGCTATTCAACATGCCAAAAACAGTAACAAGTGAATTAGTGTTGGACATAAAATTCACAAAATTGTGAAACAATTAGTGTATATATCTGTGTATTTATTTGCATTTATTATGGTATATTATGGTGTATTGTGTATTATTATGGTGTGTTATGGTGTATTGTACGTACTTATCTGTGTGTATTAAGATGTATTGGTGTATTTATTTAAGTGTGTGTATTTATCTGTGTATATGTATTTCTGTCACTGTCACTGTCCTCCTGTTGTTCATCGATTTGCTCGATTGGGTCCAGTAATGTCTCCATTGTGACACTTGTTACTGTTTGGCATATTGAATATGTCACAGGTAGCTTGCCAGGTTTTGCCATGCGGGTGAGATACTCTCTGTAGCTTGCTGGGCTCTCCGAGAGGGGTGGAGGAATCGAACTCGGGTTGGCCAGGTCGTCCTGTGCAAGGCAAACGCCCTACCCACTGTGCTGTCGCTCCATACATATACATTTATTATCTTTTTGCCTAGAAAATAATTAATGATAAAACTAAAAGAAAGCAAACATATTCTGAGCACATTTTATTAGAACCAGACGAGTAGGTTGCTTATTTTAATGATAGAATTTACCCTTGGTATCCTGCAACATCATAGATTTTATGAGCAACTAGGAAAGTGAGTGTGATATAATGGAAAGTACGCTAGCTCTGGAATCAGGAGGCCTCAGTTCTATTTTGATCTCTGGTCCTACAGTGTGTGGGCATGAGCAAGAAACTAGTCTCTTTATAGCTCACCTTATCTGATAAATGAAGGGAATGCATTCCCTGTGTACTTCACATCATTGCTGTGAAGTCAAATGAGTATTACAGTATATTTAAAGCCTGATATTTTTGCCACAGAAATAATTTCCAGTCTAGTTGCTGAAAAGAGAGCAAACGCTTTTGGAAGCTGTAAAAATTAAAGTTGTAAATAAACTCTTTATTGGAAGTTGTAAAAATTATTGTTGCTCCACTCTCAATTCAGAGTTGAGTTTGGGTCCTAGGGAACAGCACAGTGATCTAGCACTGTGGTCTAGACTTGCAGTGGGACGCCCTCAAATTCAAGCTCTCAGGTTCCACACGTACTGATCAAAGTCCTGGCAGTTCCTTTGTCTGCAGTCACTGCCACCAAAGGTGAGTTCCAACCACATGGCAGCCAGATGCATGGATATATGTACCACAGAAAAGGATACAAACCCCTGTAAGCATCACTGCTGAAAAAATGTGAGAGCACCACAGGCAGGCATAGGTGTGAAGCCCAGTGACTGCAACATCAAGAACAATAACAGAGATGGGGCAGGAAAAGAAAAGAAATAAAATTTAAAATCCTAGTAAAATAGTTTTAAAATAATTTAAATAAATCACAAATATAAAAACTAAAATTTACTTTATGGCTACAAAAAAAGAAACTCATCAAAAACCATTTCTCTCTGTATTATATTTGATATTGAGAAAGCCTCCCACAATATCAAGATAATTTAAATGAATTATATAGATTTTTATAACCATAAATATTATTTATATAGAGTTCATTGTTTATAAGCATTTAAAAGTTGACAGAAAGTTCATCTTGAGCTCATTCCAACTGCTCCCATTATTACTCTTATCCTCTACTTTCATATTTTTCTTTTGAAATCTTGCTGCTTCTAAGTGGGGTTTCTTTTTAATTTTACATAAATTCCTCTCGTATTTCTTGCAAGGCCAGTTTAGTGGAGCTGAACTTCCTGCACTCTTTTTGTCTTTAATACCCTTTATCACACTTTCAAATCTGAGTGATAGCTTAAGTACTCCTGGCTGGGTATAAATTGATATTTTTTCCCGATTCAGCATTTTGAATGCATCATACCACATCCTTCTGCCCTGCAAGGTTTCTACTATGAAGCTGCTGATAGTCATCTGGGGGTTCCCTTACATATGATTTTAAATTTTTCTATCGCTTTTTAAAAATTTCGGGACACTGTGGTTTACAAAACTGTGAATGAGATAGCTTTACATATGACACATTCCAGCAACACACCCTTTATCAGGGTTCATTCCTCTCCACCAATATTCCAGTGCCTGTGTTCTGCGGAAGACGAATTCTCAGTTGCTATCTGTCATTCCTCTTGTTTCTTTACACCCCACACAATGAGAGATCATTCTGTTGTCTCTGTCTGATAACCTTTCTTTAGCATGATCCTTCCAAAATTGTGTATTTTGTCTTTTCTGATAGCTGAAGAGTATTTCATTGTTTTTTAGAGTTATTTTTAACATTCTTTAATTTTCATTTTATTTATATATTGTGTGTTTCTTTGTGTTTATTTTGCTCAGAACTTTTCGGGTCTCCTATATGTAGATGTCTATTTTCTTTCCCATTTGGGGAAGCTCTCAGCTATTATTTCTTTAAATATGATATCTGTTTCCTTTTTGTGTTCTTCTGAATCTCTTATAATGTGATTATTGTTCCTCTTGATGTTGTCACCTAAATCTCTTGTTATCTCTTAAGAAATCCCCTTTTTTAATTGAGCACGGGGAGACTAGTTTTTTAAGATGTAACATTACCCTAGTATTCTTTCATTTCTGTTTTGTCAAGCCTAATGTTGATCTCTTTTATTGTATTTTTAGTTCAAGTACTATATTCTTTAGTTGTATAATTTCTTTCTGAAATTCTTAGTCTGAAATTTTGTTCATTCGTTATTCTTCTTATTTCTTTTAGCATAATTATCACCGTTGCTTTTGGAGTTTTCTGAGGTAGTTCACTTAGTTCTCTTATAGAGAATTTTTTCCCCCCAGAGTTTGTCTATCTAACAATTGTGTGAATTCTTCTGCCTCTTCATTGTACTTGTTACTCTGTGTCTATTTCTAGGTGTGACTAAAGAACTTTGCTTCACGTTCCTCATGTAACCATCTTGTGTTAACATTGAAAGTTATAAGCCTGGAGAGGAGAAGCTCAGTGGGCTGAGTACATGCCAGTGTATGTAAAGCATGTTTGAGCCCTGGCACCACGTGATTCCCCAAACACTGCAGGGAGGAACACACAGGCACAGAATTGAGAGGAACCCCCATCCCCCGCAAATGAAATGAAATGTTGCAGAGTATGGTTTAGGACGTGAGTTTTGGATTCTGTTTTATTTGTTATCATAATGGCTGGAGCCTCAACTGCATAATAGGAGCCCAAGAGCCAGTGTAGGGTGGTCGCACAAGAACTCAGTCTATGGGGGAAGGGCAGAGAAGACAGGAAGTGAGGAGGCTGCTGGTCTAGAGGGCCATGGCATATGTCTCCCTCATATTGTAGCTGCTTGAATGGAGGGAGGAATTTGCAATCACTCTCTAATCAAGGCAGATTTTCCTGGCAAAATTTACCTAACTGACCCTTCAGTTGCAATCTAGTCTACTCTAAGCAAATTTTCCAAGCAGAGTTTTCCCCCGAGCCTCCAGCAAAAGTAGGGTGGCCAGAGGTTTAGACTTTCTCTACAAGTAGCTTCCATGAATGGCTATGGTCATAGTGTGGAGCAGACTACCCAGAAATCTACTAAGCTCAGTCAGAGAAGGGTCAGGTATTTGTGAGTTTGTGGGAACTGGCTGAAATTACACCGAAGAGTAGAACCATGACAAGAACCTATGCGCAGCACATTCAGCAGTTTTTCCTGGAGACTCATGCCACTGTGCTCATTATTAATGGGAGAAGGTTGGCCCATGAAACTCACAAAGTTCAATGAAAGGAGATGGTCTTTACAGGACCAAAGAGCTGGTTTGATTGCCTGCTCACAGCAAGTGTCATTCTCATGGTAGCTCTTGGGAACTCATTTCATTTTCAT
The DNA here is from genome assembly GCF_029834395.1 of Sorex fumeus. NCBI lineage: Eukaryota > Metazoa > Chordata > Mammalia > Eulipotyphla > Soricidae > Sorex > Sorex fumeus. Next base: position 5,382,424 of record NW_026606065.1, on the reverse strand, counting down.
TTTCATTTCATCATCCTATTATTCGTTGATTGCCTCGAGCAGGCCCCAGTAACGTCTCTTTCATCCTAGCCCTGAGATTATATTCAAGGCTCTTTAGGAGAATGAGACCCATCATTGTTACTGGTATTTGGCATATTTGGTACGCCAAGGGGAGTTTGCCAGACTCTGCCCTGTGGGCAGGCTACATTCAATAGCCTGCAAGTTTGTCCAAAGTAGGAATGAGATAATAAGGTGTCATAAAAAAGATGTCCTGATAAGATGTCGCGCGGCCGCAAATGCGGCCACGTGGTTCCAGGAGCTAGATTTTATAGTCTTTGAGTCTTGGCCGTTGATGGGATTACACAGCGCCAGGGGGCCAGGTGGTGGGTGTGACCCCCGCCTACTGGAATTTGGAGGATCTGGGTTGAGGATGCTCGGCCCAAATCTGAGTAGGCTTGGAGATCTCGGCCCCGGAACCCGCGTGGATTTGTCCCTCTGCCAGTACCTTCATGTGTGCGGAGAGTGGTCTCAGCATGGTGGTGGCTGGTCCTGGAGGTCTTCGGCTGCCAGAGCCCTGGTCGGGGAGGGGAGGAAAGCTCAACCCGCTCCCCTCCAAGGGGCCCTGGCGAGGAACAGCCAGGCGCGGGGGCAGGAGACTGCACTGTTCTCGACCAGTCACCACCATGCTGAGACCACTTTCCGCACACATGAAGGTACTGGCAGAGGAACAAATCCACGCGGGTTCTGGGGCCGAGATCTCCAAGCCTACTCGGATTGGAGTCGAGCATCCTCCACCCAGATCCTCCAAATTCCAGTAGGCAGGGGTCACACCCACCACCTGGCCCCCTGGCGCCGTGTAATCCCATCAACGGCCAAGACTCAGAGACTATAAAATCCAGCTCCCGGACGACAACAGTGCAGTCTCCTGCCCCCGCGCCTGGCTGTTCCTCACCGGGGCCCCTTGGAGGGAAGCGGGTTGAGCTTTCCTCCCCTCCCCGACCAGGGTTCTGGCAACTGAAGACCTCCAGGACCAGCCACCACCATGCTGAGTTTTGGGAACTCAGGCCCTGAAAAATCCAAGGAGTTTATGAAAAGGAGGGGAGCTGGGCTTTGGGTGCAAGCTATGGAAAGCCCAAGGAGGGAAATAATCACCAGGAGTCATTCCAGCAGTTCCTCAATGTTTTCAATGGAAGCGTCCAAAACTCCAATTGGGGCCAGAGAGATAAAGCAGCAGGAATGGTACTAAAGCAGCAGGAATGGTACTTGACTTGAATGCAGATGATCCAGCTATTCCTGGCACCACATACAGTTCCCTGAGCCCCACCAGCTGCAATCCTTGAACACAGCTGGGTATGACCCCAAAACAACAATAATGAAATGCTACACATTTCCTTTTTTTTATTTCCATCAGTGCGGTGTCTGCGAGTACTACCAGACAAGAGAAACCAGAGAGGGATTTAGCAGTGATTCCTCATAAAGAGCATGGGAACTTTCTAAGATGCTCCTGTTAGTACAGAAATTTTAGTTTCAAGCAATGTCAGTATTTCTGCTAAATTTGTTCCCCCTTCACTAATCTCTGCTCCCAAAATCCTCTTACTCTCCAAAGGAAATCAGTTTTCTACAGTAGAATGAGTGCACACCCCTCTTTGGCACAATTACTGGGTGCCGATGTCCCTCAGTACCCAGGTAGGTGCTATGTTTTATTTGGGAGCTCTGTGCTCTAATCTCATCCTGGAACTGTTTCTCAAGTTTTTCTACCATTTCCAGTATCTTTTGTCACCTTTCCTTGTGCTGAAGCTAATCTTCAAAACTTTTGTTACTTTTTTTTTTAATTGCTTTTTTGGTTTGGTTTGGTTTGGTTTGGTTTTGTTCTGGGACCACATCTGGAAGTGCTCAGGGCTTACTGGTGGGGCTCAAGGGGTGCCCTTACATGGGGTGCCCAGGATTGAATGCAGGATTGTGCAAGACAAGTGCCCTACCCGCTAGACTGTTGCTCCTGCCCCATTTCTGTTCCTTTTCAAAGGCAGCTGCTCCTATAGAGATTCTGGTGTGTTGTGCATGCATGGTAAGTGGCAACTGCAGAATTCTTACCTCTCCTTGAGTCTGCTAAAGGAAATGAATCCTCAGCCAGATGAAAAGAAACACATGGGAAGGCCAACAGCCGAGGAGTGTCTGTCCTTGTATAGCCTGTTGTCTGTTCCCGAGTTTGTTTTTGTTATTTAGTTCTGAGCTCTTGATGACACTTTCCACTCACGATATCAGAAATTTCTTCTCCCTGATGTGCTTCTCCAGCAAGATCTGAAGCTAGACAGCGGCTACAGCTGCTCTGTATGAGACTATCGTGTCTCTGCCGAACAAGAAATCTTTTAAGAAGAAAACCTAACTGTGCTTCTCAAACTTCCATGTGCACACAAGACTTGGGGACCGTAAACTGTAGATTCTAATTCAAGGATATCTGGCACAGCAGATTTCTAACTCAATACAGTTAAAACGCTTTTTAATACACAAATGTGCACACCGCAGTTGAGTAGTAGGGCCTTATGTATGACATTTCTGCCTCCATAAACAAAATAAACACTAAAAGGGCTGATATCGTCAATTTGTGATAACTGACACTGAATTAAAATCACTCTAAGAGGCTTGCATTTAGATTTTTCTTAAATAGCATTTTAACTGTAGCAATAAATTAAGTCAAATTTCTGCTTATCACTAATGAATATGTATATAATTCTCTAACAATCTGCTGTATGGCTAATCTTTCTGCCAAATTAGACTGAGGATTTCATTTTGGAAATGGCAGATGGTGGAAACATTAATATTCTAAACTCCCTAGAGACCTATCTGGACTGCTTAGCACGGCTTTTTAAAATTGAGCTTATTGTGCTAAAATACTAACTTTAGTATTTGCTTTTATTATGAGCCAGAATTTGTAAACTGATAGTTTCTTTAAATCTATAGATGGGCTTTGTACAGTATGTGGGTTGTTTTCAGTTTTTTTTAATTAGGTAGTATTTCAAAATCTGGTTTTTGATCAAAAAATAGTTTTGAAATATTAACCCTTTCTTAATCCCTTCAAGTGCTTATATTTTCAACAATAAAAAATTAAGGGGCTGGACTGATAGCACAGCAGGTAGGGCATTTGCCTTGCATGCGGCAGACTTGGGTTCGATTCCCAGCATCCCGTATGGTCCCCTGAGCACTGCCAGGAGTAATTCCTGAGTGCATGAACCAGGAGTAACTCCTGTGCATTGTCGGGTGTGGCCCAAAAAGCAAAAAAAAAAAAAAAAAGTAGTAAAACATTTGACTAACCATATAAATATTACAATCACATTGTTACATATTTACTTATATCTAGTGAAATCCAGAAGAAAAATCTAAGAAAAACCAACGTAGTTTTAAAACTCTATTAATTTAATGATACAAAAAATTAATAATCACTGGAAATAATATAATAAAATAAAATAAAATAACATAATAATATAAGCAAATACTAAATATGTAAAATAAGATCCTTACGTTGAAGTTTATGATATCTTTAACTGACAAAATCCCATTATAATAATTAAGATGGTCATATAATTTCCGGTGACCATATAGTAGGTTAATGCCCCAGACATTTTTCTCCCCAGTATCCATTCTTTTCTGGGTTCCCTTTCAAATTAACTGTGCATGTCTTTTGACAGAGTGTTGGCCCATGGGACATCAACAAATATGACACAAGCAAATGTTTGAAAAGTATAAATATATTGGGACTTAAGTAGCTAAATAGTCAATACACTGTTTTTGTTCAATGGTGACAAATACAAGTTATGGAGCTTGAGTGAAGTTATTTATAAAGAAGCTGTAAATTTCCTATAATCAAAACTTTAACTGTGATTCATACTTTATCATAATGGGCTGGAGCAATAGCACAGCAGGTAGGGCATTTGCCTTGCAAGCGGCCAACATGGCCGAGCCGGGTTCGATTCCTCCGCCCCTCTCGGAGAGCCCGGCAAGCTACAGAGAGTATCTTGCCCGCACGGCAAAGCCTGGCAAGCTACTCGTGCCGTATTTGACATATGGCCTCTGAGTCAGCCCCACCTCCAGGGGCCCTCAACCACAGTCCCACCCTTTGTGGTCATGTCTTGCCCTCCCCAGGATCTGATCTTTGAGCTCCTTGAAGGAAGTGAATATCTATTTATCTTTGTGTCTCCAAGGTCCAGCATAAGTCCTAGAAAATGGTACCAAACCAGTAGTATTTGCAGCTTATGAGATCACGATCACGAACACGACCATCCTGTTACTTGTTGATTGCTTCGAGCAGGCCCCAGTAACATCTCCTTCGTCCTAGCCCTGAGATTTTTAAGAAAGTGTCATATTCAAGGCTTTTTAGGAGAATGTGACCCATCATTTGTTACTGGTATTTGGCATATTGGGTATGCCACAGGGAGTTTGCCAGACTCTGCCGTGTGGGCAGGTTAAATTCGGCAGCCTATCAGTTTGTCCAAAGTAGGAATGAGATAATAAAATGTCACGCGGCCACAAATGTGGCTGCGTGGTTCCAGGAGCTAGTTTTTATAGTCTCTGAGTCTTGGCCGTTGATGGGATTACACGGCGCCAGGGGGCCAGGTGGTGGGTGTGACCCCCGCCTACTGGAATTTGGAGGATCTGGGTGGAGGATGCTCAGCCCCGATTCCAGTAGGCTTGGAGATCTCAGTCCCAGGACCCGCATGCCTTTGTTCCTCTGCCAGTACCTTCATGTGTGCGGAGAGTGGTCTCAGCATGGTGGTGGCTAGTTCTGGAGGTCTTCGGCTGCTTATGAGATAGAAACAATTTTGCTCATTTTTTTCTTTTTCTTTGTTTGTTTGGGGGGTCACACCTGGTAATTCTCAAGGGTTACTCCTGGCTCTGCACTTAGGAATCACTCCTGGAAGGTTCAGGGGACCATATGGGATGCCAGGGATCGAATCTGAGTCAGTCACATGTAAAGCAAGCGTCTTACCCACTGTACTCCTGCTCTGCCTCTGTGGCCCATCCCCACCCCTCACGTCTGCTGCTGTCAGGAAGTAGTCTCTCTTTCCTGTCTTTCACCTTGTCAATATTAGTAGAACGATACCTCTTTGTCCTTCTAAGTCTACCTTCTTTCATACAGCAGAAGGCCTTTGTGATCAATCCACGTAGTCAGGGCATAGCTATTTGCCCGTGTTTCCTGATGACCAGTCTCCCACCGTGTACCCCACAGAGTTTATCTACTCATGAGCTGAAGAACAAAAACTGTTTTCAGTTTTTCACTGATATGCATAATTAACATTCATGCACAGGCTTTTGTAGGGATGGGGGATGTGACTTCAACTCTTTGGGAATGTGACCTCTAAGTCTTTTATTCGTTTGTTTGGGGGCCACACCCAGCTGTGCTCAGGGTTTAGTACTGGTTCTGCACTCAGGGATCACTCTTGGAGGGCTTGGGGCACCATATGGGGTTCCAGGGATTGAACCCGGGTCTGCCACATGTAAAGGCAAGTGCCCTCCCTGCTGTACTATTGCTCCAGTTCCTGACTGCTAATTGTTATGGCAAGTAACAATTCAATGTCTAAAATACTGCCGTGCTGTTCTCCAAACGGCCTGTTGCATTCATACCAGTGGCTCATCTGCACTGCTTAGCAAGGAGTAGACACTCAGATTCCCCTGCACCTTTGTGGAAAATGGCTTGGCTCACGTCTACTTGACTTCTGGGCTCTGGATCGGCCATGTTGATGTCTTTCGCCTGCCCAGTGCTTCACAGTCCATCTGAGAATAAGCCATGTGCTGAGTGTCCCAACTCAACTCTCTTTTCAAAGGAGTTTGGCTATTCTAGTGTCTTCATTCTTCCATATAAATCTCACAATGAGTTTGTCATGTCCAAAAAATAAGAAGTCCTGCCAACATCTTGGTTGAGTTTGGGGAAGGGGGCTTGGGGTGCTCTCCTAAGCTGTATTTGGGGGCCCCTGGGGCCACTCCTGGTGACTTTTGACAGCTCTGTGCTGGGGCCCCAGGATGTGCTACAGTGTCCGGCCAGCCTGCTGGTCCTTGGGGGCCTCAGAGCCATACTCAGGGTGCTTAGGTGGGCGTTTGGTGCCAGGGATGGAATCCAGGTTGGGTTCATGCACTTAGTTTTTCTTTTTATTCTCCTTTTAGTTTATATATGCATATTTTATTACATTAATGCCTAAATAACTTGGTCTCGGGTACTATTATGAAGTTGTTGGTGTATTTTGAAGATTTTTTTTATTTCAATTTTGAATTCTTTGATATCACCCTATAGAAGTATGGTTACATTCTGAATGTTGGTAACATATCCTGAAACCCATATATACCCAGTTATTATTTCTAGTAACTTTCTTGTTTTTGGGATTTTTCTCCATAAAAGATGATCTTAACTGTAAACAAGAACCATTGTTTTCTTCCTTTGCATCACTAGGTCTCTTACAGTTCTGTTATTGTTGCCATATTGCATTGGCAGACCTCATATGATATAAAATAGGATCCCTGAGAAAAAAACATCTTTACTCTGCTTACAGTCTTAGAAGAAAATTTTTCATTGCGATAGTAGCACAGCAGTAGGGCGTTTGCCTTGTACACGGCTGGCTCGGCCAAGCTGGGTTCAATTCCTCCACCCCTCTCGGAGAGCCCGGCAAGCTACCGAGAGTATCTCGCCCGCACGGCAAAGCCTGGCAAGCTCCCCGTGACTTATTCAATATGCCAAACACGGTAACAACAAGTCTCAAAATGGAGACGTTACTAGGCCTGCTCGAGCAAATCAATGAACAACGGGAGGACAGTGCTATATGTATATACATGTATTATATAGGAACATAAATATATGTATACTGAAATATGTATACATATTATAAAATATCATCACAATAAGTTTAATTAATTTTCTCCAACACCAGCACAGCTACAATTTTTTCTTTATAATGAGTAAAATCTATTCTTTTGAACTTCTCAAAAAGAGAAAATAGAAATTTCATGTGATCCAGCAATGCCACTTCTAAGTATATATCCAGAGAATATAAAAATGCAAATTTAAAAAGATATATGCATACCTGTGTTGATTGCAGTGCAATTTATAATAGCTAAGATTTGGAAATAACAAAGAGATGAGTGGATAAAAATAATGTATTTATGCACAATAGAATACTACTCAGCTGTTGGAAATTATTAAATCTTACCGTTTTCTACAGGTGTAACTAGAGGGGAGTCATGTAAGCAAAATAAGAGGTAAAAAGAAGAAAAAGTTTGGAACACCTCTCTTATATTCAGCATATAGATAAAGAATACTATGGAATGGGCCCTTAGAAAGACTCTAAATGCAAATTGAAGAGATCAAGGTTTGGAAGGAGGTCTAAGGGAGTCTAATGGACTATATGGAGATGTATTGACAATCTAATGGCCACAGTATTGCGGTGACATTGTGCTCCTAAAATATGGAAACATTTACACTCGTGTGGACCAATATTACCTCAATAACACATAAATTAAAAACTTACTTTTTATCCTCCAGCTTTAAAATATCTAGTGAATGATAGCATTATTCATTATTCACCAGGTTTGCATTGAATTCTAAGGACAAAAGGTAAGAAAAATTCTGGAAATGAATCAACTCATAATAGTTACCTACTTTCATGTTACTATTTTTTCTAAATATCTCTAGAGAGAAAGCTATTGCCAAAAACTCCTAAAATGTAATTAAATTAATTTTTTTTATAATTCCCTAACTATCAGTAGCTTATGGCTGTTACTGTGAATGGACTGTTGTTAGGGAAAAAACAACATATTCCCTATTATAGCTTGATTGCCTGACTTGCAACTCTTAACTATTTAGATACATTTGTGGCTGTACTCTGTCCTCTTGGCCAGAGTGTGAAGATAGTAGAAGTGGAGTTGTATGATCATTAAGAGGATATGGGGTGACCAGAAAGTCCTAAGTGAAGCAGAAAGTTCTAGATGGTTCCTGTGGATCCTTCAAACTTGATAAAATTGTTGTTACCTTTTAAAGGAATATGTGACCCCAAATAGAGTCAGCAGCCAAACTGTTCTTGGGATAGATGGAGAGGGATTAATCTAGGGAATTGTCCTCTAGGGGGGAGAGGACGAATCTAGCAATGTCCTCACTTACGCATCTTCCTGTGTAAGCCCTTTCCAAAGTGAATTAAATAGCCTGGTTAAAAATTGCTGAAACAGGTTTGAAGTAAATCCAAAGCATCTGCAATAAATGAAATATAATGACTGTGGTGCCAACTCTTGGTAGAAACTGGGTCAAAGGGTGGAGTAGGTGGGTATGATGCTCTTCAAATAGTACATTCATCTATTTACCAATTATACATGGGAAGCAAAGGCTCATGGAGAACTCAAAGAAAGTGTATGCTGAATTTGTTTTTAAGTTGATTCACACAGATCATCTTCACTGTGCATGAAAAGGGACAATCTCAAAAGGCAACACTCAAACTCTAAGAAGTACTAGTGGAAATGACCACTAGCCAAGGACTGACTTGCATTACTCAACTCTGGAAATGAAGGGTCCATTTCCTGCATCCTTTCTGGAGGAGAAGGAGAATATATTGCTTAGTTTTTGCCTCTTAGCTGCTGGGAAAGAAAAGAGATCGTGGCCGCTACCTTCTGGGCTCCTGAGGCTTCCGTGGGCTCCAGTCCAGCAGGACTAGTCAGACAGCTTGACATTTCCTGTGCAACCTTCCTCATCAGATAAAGCAAGGAGTGAGCTCAACAGGTGTACTGTCACTATCCTAGATGGCCGTGGCGCAAGTGGAACTCTGATCAGACCCATGGGCACAATATGGAATTGTGCAAGATGCAGTGGGTGTGTGATTTTATCCTCACCGTAGATGGGAGCATTGACAGTCCTGTGTGTTCCAAGTGACTGAGTCCCTCCGAGGAGCTTTGCAGGAAGAGTTCACACATGAATGTCTTCAAACACTGCTCTGGCCATGGATTGATGCACATTTCATTATGAAGGGACATCTCAAGCCCCCCCCCCCCCGCCCCCGAGAGTACCATGAAATCATGTAGTAAATTTTGTTTGGAAGTTAGATCTTGAGCTACTTTGTGTATTTTGTTAACATTATTCCAGAAGCACAGGCTACACATTAAGGAGCCCTTTAAATAGAATAAATAGATAGGGAGCTTGGATAGTTATATACCATAATTATCCCATCAAAATACGGCTTTTTGTTAAGGTCCCAGTTAACATGGCAACAGTATGTGTTTTCATGGCTAAATATGTTCTCCAGGAATTCATGTTGATTGCTTTCTAAAGTTATTCATTCCGCCCGGAAAATGAAGTGATGAAATTTACTTATATAAGGATGGACTTGGAGAGTATCATGCTGAGTGAAATTGAGCCAGAGGGAGAGGGACAGACACAGAATAATTGTAGTATATAAAAAAAATATATAAAATATATGAGACTACTACCCAAAGAGAGTAAAAACAAGGGCCAGGAGGACTGGTCCATGGTTGGAAGTTTGCTATAAGTGGATGGGTTAAAGAGCAGGTAGGACAAAAAAAAAGGGGGACCATTATGACAACGAACGTTAGAAATCATCACTCTGGACAAGAACTGAGTGCTGAAAGTAGGTAAAGAGACAATATGATAACATTCCAGTACTGTATTGCAAACCATAATGCTCAAAGGACAGTGAGAGAGCATGAGAGAGAGAGAAAGAAAAAGAGAGAGAGAGGGAGATAAGTGTCTGCCATAGAGGCAGGCAAGCAGGAAGGTGAGGAGGGGAGGAAAACTGGGGGACACTAGTGGTGGGAAATGTACACTGGTGACGGGACAGGTACTGGAGTATTGTGTGACTGAAACCCAATCATGAACAAATTTGTAACTGTATATCTCACAGTGATTCAAAAAATAAATAAATTTATTCATTCTAAACAGGCGACCAAAGTGCTTCCTTGCTTCAGCTTCAAGGGGCAACAGACTATCAGGAGAATTGGTTTCTGCTTTCAGGAAAGGACTGACCTTTAACACAGATGCTCTCAGCCTTGCTGAAGCTACAGGGCCTCTGAACGTGAAGTGAGGCTCCAGCAGAAACGTCCTGATGCTTCCCAGTAGTCTCTGTGAGCAAATTCTGAGGCCCTCCAGAATCTCAGGAATACAAAATATAGCCTGGGGGCTAATGGATTTCCAGTCATTACTGAATTTCTCAGCAGCCAACAAGAACTGGTTATGAAGTTGGGTCTCAAGTAATTTTTGGATTCTGAACAAATATGATAGTAGGTCCTGACACTCTAAAATTTGTTGTTTAAAATTCTGCAGTTGCCATGGCTTTTATTTGTTTGTTTTGCCCAGACCAGGAAGTGCTCTGGGATTCCTCCTAGCTCGCCTCAGAAATCACTTTGGCTTGGGCTCCAGGGACCATGTGTGGTGCTGGGGATCAAACCAGGATCCTTCTGTACTATTGCTTCGGCTCTTATGTGACGGCTTTTAACATCCACATTCACAGACTAAATAGTGGATTTAAGAAACCTAATTAGAATTATTGGTTTCAACCAAGAGTCATTTGAGGACACACTGAAGTGGCAGCATGTGTAAGCTAAGTGCAGGCTCGCCAGAAATCAACCTTTTTGCTTCCTTGACCACTGACTTGCAGCCTCCAAACCATGAGATTGATTCTTGTGTTTGGCCCCCCACACCAGAGTATTTTCTTATGGCGGCCCAAACAGATTAAGATTTTCGTACTCCTAACTGGGGTGCTAACATAACAAATATGTTAAAATTTTATATAATTATGGGTGACCCTTTGGATACTGTCTTTCTATGTACTTAAAAAATTCTTCCTGTTGCTTTTCAAGACTTTCTCTTATTACTAGTTTTGTGCAATTTGTCTTATGTGTCTATGTGTCATTTTCATAAAGTTACCTCTGACCTTGGAATTTGTTGAGCTTCTCCAGGATATTATAGTTTTCTCTACCTTTGGACCAATCATTCCTGAAAGTTTTTCTTCATAGCTCCCTTCTTTCTTTTTGAAATTCAAATGACATTTATGTTAGGCCACTTTAATTCTCCTGCTCACTGATGATGATTTATTATTGTGTATTTTTTGTTTTATTTTATATATAGATGACATTGTTTATTATTGATCGTTTGTCCTCTGAAAGCTAATATGCGATTAGTCTTATCCAGTGTATTATTTTTTGAATTGCAGACCTTGTACTTTTTTATGTTTGTTTTTCAGCCTTCGCAAATGTTCTACAGCACTCCTTAACATCTTCACAGTTTTCTCTAACTTTTGGAAGAAATGGAATCTAGTTATAGTGTTTTAGTGTCTTTGTCTACTTATTCTGTCATCTGACGTTTCTGGGTTTCTTCTCTCTTTCTTTTTTTTTTTAATTTTTATTAGTGAAATACCATGAGGTACAGTTGTAGATTTACAAAATTTTGTGCTTGGGTTTTGATTATACAATGATCAAATACCCATCCCTCCACCAGTGCCCATTCTCCACCACCATGGATCCCAGTATCCCTCCCACACCCATCCCCCCCATCACACCCTGCCTTGTGTGGCAGGGCATTCCCTTTTGTTCTCTCTCTCCTTTTGGATTCTGCGGTTTGCAAGAGAGGCATTGAGTGGCAATCATGTTCGGTCCATAGTCTACTTTCAACATGCATCTCCCATCCTGGGAGGATCCTCCAAACAACCTTTATTTAGTGCTCCCTTCTCTTTCTTCTCTTTCAATGGACTGATTTTTCTTTTTTAGAGTTACATTTTATGCTCTTTTATTGACAGATATATATATAAGACATTGTGAATTTGATCTGGTTAAATTTTTGTGTGTTTCTATAAGAGTTCTTGGATTTTGTTCCAGGATGCAATTACATTGTTTGGAAAGCATGTGATCTTTCTGAGGCTTGCTTTAAAGTTTTGTTGGCAGATCAACATGGCCTTTAGCCTAGTATAGTTTTGCCCAAGTTCTGAGGCAATAGCCTATTCTTTTTCTAGTTCTCTCTGAGAATATGCCACCCCTTGATGAGCTCTGAAATTATTTCCAATATTCTTTCAGCAATTATTTTCTTCTTAAGACAACTGTTCAGAGACATGCACTTATCAGTGTTCAATTGGAGACAAGGATTTCTACAGAGACTGGCCTTCTCTCTGACCTACTCTTTTCTGTTTTTCTGTCCTGTGAACTTGAACCGAACTCCAAATTCCACCGCCTTAATTTGGGGAAATTTGGGCAGACCTTGATTTCCCCTTCCTAGACTGCAGCCTGAAGAGAATTCCAGGGCTCATTTGCTGATCTCCTTGCTCTCAAGACCACTGCTTTGTGCTGCCTTGTCTAGTCCTGCAATATGCCTGTATTATGTTATGCGGCTTTTGTGGTTTCTAGAGAATTCATGTGGGCCCATGTTTCTTCATTTGGGTTGGATTCCTAATTATGTATTTGAGAATTTCATAAACCTAAACCTTCAGTTTTATATTTATTCCTATAAATTTAATATTGCTTTTTCTTGAGCGGGAAGGTACACCCAGCTGTGCTCAGGGCTTTCTCCTGGCTCTGCACCAGGGACCACTTCTGGTGTGCTCCTGGGATCAAATGCCAAGTTAGGGAGAGAACTGGGGTTCACCTTGTGCAAGGCGGCACCTAATCCCTGGGCTATATCTCTACCCTTCATCATTTTTCTTACAAGTCTTCAAATCTGTGCATATTTAAACTTGTAGCACACAACTCTTTCTTCAGAAATAATGTGCATTGAGATATGAAATAACTTATAGTTGAAAATATAGATATTATATTTGGAGATTGTTTCAAATATAAAAATTCTTAAACAATTAAACTGATTTTTAATTTAATTTTAAAAATTAAATCACCATGAAATACACAGTTACAAGGTTGCCCATGATTGGGTTTCAGTCATATAAATCCCAACACCCATCTCTTCACCAGTGTACATTTCCCATGACCAATGTTTCCAGTTTCCTTCCACCACACCCCACCAGCCTGTCTCTATACCAGGTACTTATCTTCTCTCTCCCTTTCTCTCTCATTCAGTCTCTTTTCTTTTGAGCATTATGGCTTGCAATATAGGTCACGGTCACGGTCACGGTCCTCCCATTGTTCATCTCATTGCTCGAGCGGGCAATATAGGTATTGAAAGGTTATCGTTTGTCCCTTTGCCTACTTTCAGCACTCAGTTCTTGTCCAGAGTGATCATTTCCAACTATCATTGTCATAGAGGTTCTTTTTCTATCCTAACTGAGATGTTCCAAATAGAACAGTGAAATTTGGGGGAAGGGGGGCAGTGAAAGAGGAAGCCTCAGTTTCCCCTTGCCAGCTGCAAAGAACAGCTCCATTTTTGTTGTCTCCTTTCCACACTTTAATCATTCACATGAAATTTCATGTTCTTCCTGAGAAAGGGAAGTTAACAATGTCCCAAGACCAAAAATTCTGTCCCAGGGCTTAAGCTCACTGCAGAGTTAGAAATAATGTGTAATAACTAAGGCAAGATGGCCAAATAGATTATCCAAAACACTTAAACCATCATACCACTCTGTACAATCCTTGCATTCTCTGTAACATTCTTTTGTAAAGTATTGCTTTATTTGATTAAATAACTGTTGTATGCAAAGTTATTGATAGTTGCATTTTAGGCATATAATATTTCAACCCCCAGTCCCGCCACAAATGTAAACTTTCTGCTACCAGTGTTCCAATAACCCATCCCCTCCTCAACTACCACCCTGACAGGCACATATCAAAGTTTGATGGTCCCAACTTAGATCTCAAGTTTTCAGTGTCGCTGAGTTTGTACTTTGGATATAACTACAACACTCTTGCACATCACCAGTATAAATGAAAGTCTGTTGTACTTCTCTTTCTCTTTTTCCTTCCCTACTTGGTTGCTTTCCTTTCTTGACCTTCTCCCTAAACTCTGGGGTTAAAGGTGATCTAGTCATCTCCTCTTTATTACACTATACTTCCTCATCCAGTTATTCTATATATCACAGATAAGTGGGATCATCCTGTATTTGTCTTTCTTCTCTTGCTTCACTCAATATGTTATCTTCCAGTTCCAACTAGGGTGCAGCAAACTGCATTATTTCATCATTCCTTGCAGCTGCACAGTATTTCACTGTGTATATACACCACAGCTTCATAATCCATTCATCTGTCTTTAGACACCTAGGTTGATCTTCTGTATCTTAGCCATTATACTATATGCACAATGAATAATGGTGGGTATACATTCTTTTGAATAAGTGTTTTATATTCTGGGCTGGAGCGATAGCACAGCGGGTAGGGCGTGTGCCTTGCACGAGGCCGACCTGGGTTTGATTCCTCCGTCCGTCTCGGAAAGCACGGCAAGCTACCGAGAGTATCCCGCCCGCAAGGCAGAGCCAGGCAAGCTCCCCCTGGCATATTCTATATGCCAAAAACAGTAACAACAATTCTCACAATGGATACATTACTGGTGCCCACTCGAGCAAATCGATGAACAATGGGAGGACAGTGCTACAGTGCTATGTTCTGGGTAAAGATGCCCCAAGATAAAATTGCGGGTTATAAGGCAGCTCAATTCTAAGTTTACTGAAGGCTTTCCATACTGTTTTCCATAGAGATGGAATCAGACAACATTTGCGTAAGTAGTGAATGAGAGTTCCTTTTTTTTTTAACCACATCCCTGTTAACAGACTAGTCCTACAATTTTTGATATGTACCATTCTCACTCGTGTCAGATATCTCATTGTTATCGTAATTTGAACTTCCCTAATTCTCTGTAACATTCTTTTCAAATGAAAAGTAACACAAAGACCCAGTTTTCCTTTAAAAATGAACCATTTTTAACTTAGTCACACTATACTAAACTCTCTTCTGATTGGGGAGTTTCTTTTCCATTCTTTTCTACTTTCCAACAAAGTTTTTATTTTCTAACTCTAAGTCTGAGCACGTTGATTATTCAATGCTTTCATTCTTGAAAACATTGAGGAACTTGAGAACTGTGGACCAACATAGACCAACCATCACCACTCCTGCATGTGTGTGTGTGAGGAGGGAAGAGGGGAGCAAGGGCACAAATTTTGGGTCATACCCAGTGGTACTTAGAGCTTACTCCTGGGTATGCTAGGGGATCAACTCTAGCAGTGCTGGGGATTGGACCAGATTAGCCACAAGACAAGGGTCAGAAGGGCTGACAGAATGCAAGGCACCACAACCGGGTTAGCCACAAGCAAGGCAAGTGCCTTACTACTATAACATTTCCTCAGCCCTGAAACTTCCTTTTACTGAGGTTTTTTTCAAGAAGCAGCTTTGGTAGTATAGCAGGCAGAGAGATAGGGAGCCCTGAAAATGTGTATTGGGGAAAACACTGTCTGGAATCGAAATCCTGAAAAACCTTTGAGACAGAGGACCCATTGGAGGATCATTTAAGGTGCAGCCCAGAACTTGGCTGGATACCTCTGGGAGGAGAGGTTCCACAGCTGAACCAATTAAAGATAATATTAAAGAAGACCATCAATGGTCTCCTAGCAAACTAACTCCTTGCAACAGACTTAGGAGGCAGTTTGGGAAAACTGTCTATAAACTTGGCAGAAGAAAAGGAAGGCATTTCCACATTCTGGGGAGGCAGCCCATATCCCACAGAAGATGTGCACTTTCCTTTTATTTCAGGGTTCATTCTCCACCCTGGAGACTGCCCTACATCTCAACCTGAGGGGAATACTTCCAGCTTTTATTTATTCATTGACTTTTTTGGATCACATCTGGCAATGCTCAGGTGTTATTCCTGGCTCTGCACTCAGGAATTATTCGGGGTGGTGGGTGGTCACAGGACCATATGGAATGCTGGGAATGGAACTGAACTGAAGTCGGCTGCTTGCAAGGTCAGCGGCCCTAACGGCTGTACTATTGCCCCGGACCCACTTTCAGCTTTTAATACTCTGGAGAAGCCCATGTTCTCACTTTAACATGTCTCTGTCTGTCTGTCTGTCTGTCTCTCTCCTCTAACACATCTCTTAAGTAAATTTCTTTCAAGAAAACTATCTTCACTGCTGTAGCTCCTGTAATTTCTTTCTGCTAGGGAAAATGATGTTTCTGGAAAACCCAAGTAGAGGTTAGCACTTACTTTCTGCTGGTTGAATGCTCCAGCTAGTGTCCATAGCTCTCTGGATTGTTCAGTCAGCAGAAAAACTTGGGTGGTGGGTGCCAGCTCCCCATGGGTGTAGATTAAAGGGACTTCAGGCAGGAAGTGAGTGTTGGTTTTTAAGTGCTCACTTTGCCAATTCTAATCCACTGGGCTAACGGAGGTGGGTCAGGCAGAGAAGGTGAAGAACCCCCCCCTTTTATTAAACAAATTTCATTTTATTTATTTGCTTTTTGGGTCACACCCAGCAATGCTCAGGGGTTACTCCTGGCTTTGCACTCAGGAATTACTCCTGGTGGTGCTTGGGTGACCATATGGGATGCCAGGGATCGAACCTGGATCGGCTGCGTGCAAGGCAAACGCCCTACGGGCTATGCTCCGCCCCAAGAACCCTTTGGAGGTTAACTCCCTTGACCCCCATTCCACCCAAGTCTGTTACAACAGAAGGATGAATAAAGGGCCCACTGTTGAACATTCTGAGTGTAGGATGCCTGTGAAATGTCTGAGTGGACATACTAAATTGGCAGTGTATATATGAATTTGGAACTTAGGGAAGAAAATTTGGTGGGTGATGTCATACTCAGCTAGAGAGATAGCACAGCAGGTAGGGTGTTTGCTTTGCACATGTATGACCTGGGTTCGATTTCCTGTACTCCATTGGGTCTCCTGTACCCCTGCCAGGAGTGATCCCTGAGCACAGAGCCAGGTGTAAGGCCTGAACACCACCGGTGTGGCTTCAAAACCCCTCACTCAAAATAGAATCATAAGATTTACTAATAGGTTATAATTCATTAAAAAAAAGTCATATTTTAAGATGTAAGTTTGAGGTCACCAAAGAAATCAGTGAACAGAAAGAAGTGTTAGGATAAAGTGATTTGGTGGTGGTTTCCAAGAAAAATGCCATTTTTGAGATCAGGCCCCAAGATACCATAGGAACTGGTGGAATCCGAAATTGCTTCTGAATAAAAAAAAAAAAGTGGTGAAATAGTGCGAAGGTGGTGATCAGCCAACTACCTCACAGAAACCATATTGCTCAGCTGAAGGAAAACGCCCGCCATCAGGCACGAAAAAAAGGTAAAGCAAGAATTTTCACCTCCCTAAATGATGGAGAACGGGCACTGGTGGAGGGATGGATACTGGGACCATTGTCTAACTGAAACCCAAGCACAAAAATCTGTAAGTCTACAACTGTACCTCAGGGTGTTTCACTAATAAAAATTCAAAAAAAAATTTTTTTTCACATCCACGAGGTGACTGGCCAAGGTTGAGAACATGAAAGATCTAGGGGCAGCTCTGGAGTTCCAGAGTGACACCTGAACTCCCTGCCTCACAACGTGAAAAAAAAAAAAACGAAGCAACACAACAAACCCCCACCGAGCTGTCCTCTCAGGGAAGCATCCATCAGACATCAGATGGCCCAAGAGACATCCTCGCACTTCAGAGACATCCTCGCACTTCAGAGACATCTCCGCACTTCACAGAGAAGAGGAGACAGGTTGACTGGAACTGTCCCTCAGCAGCTGCCCCGCCCCTCCCCCCAGTCTCCCGCAAGCAAACGACCTTCATCAACAGGATGCCCCTTCTGAGGCGCCCACCCAGAGCGCAGAAGCCGGGCGTGCTCCAACAAGAGGATGAGGGTGAGGGGAGGAGGCGCGAGTGTAGGATGAAGGAAAACCCGAACAAAGGGGACGACAGGGGCCGAAGACACACACAGCACTCACGGCGGGGCCAGGCGCTTGCCTGGCACCTGGCTGGGCAGGGTTCGATTCCCAGCAACCCAGACGGTCCGCCGAGCCGGCCAGGAGGACTAAGTCTCAGCACCGCGGGGTGTGGTGAGGAACGCTTAAAAAAAAAAAAAGAAAAGAGAAAAAAAAAGAAAAAAAGAAAAAAAAGAAAAAAAGGGAAGGTTCTGGAAGACAAAAGCGAGTCATCGAGGACGTGCCGGGCAAACAAAGCTCCAGGAGGGCGCAGAAGCACCAGGGAGCGCCCCTTCCCCGCTCCATCCCAGAGGCGCCTCAGGAGGCTGCGGGCGGGCGGACGGCGGGGGCGGCCCCTCACGTCCCCTCACGCCGCTTCTCTCAGGAAGCCGCGCTCGGAGCCTCGTCCCCGCCCCGCCTCTCATCCGGGCGCTCAGTCCGGACGCGGCTTCCGCCCACCCGAACACTCCAGCCAATCAGAGCGCAGGATGCAGTCAAGCCCGCCCCCTCCCGGGCAGCCGGGAACGCCCACAGAGCTCGGGCATCACCGCCCGCCCGCCCGGAGCCCGGAGCCGAGGAGGCAGGGGGGCGTGGCAGAGGCAGACCGGAAGAGCCGCTCATGACCTCGGGGGCAGGGGCGGGCCCAGGCACAGCGCCCAATCACGGCCGGCGTCCCCACGTGACCCGCGGCGACCAACCGGAGGCCGCGGCAGGCGCCGCGGGGAGATTCAAACGTGCGCCCGGCTTTCGTCTCGGTGCCTGGGCTCGGCTTCCCCGGCGGTGAGTGCTGCCCCGCGGGGCTTGCGGGTGGTCCCGTGGTGGTCGCGGGGGTTGGCTTCTTGCGCCCCGCGGGTGGCGCGGGAGAGAGACGCGGGATGCCCAGCGCCGGGCGGGGACGAACCGCCCCTGGGGCGCGTTGGAGGGGGGAGGGGAGGAGCCGCGGGGAGAGCCCGGGCTTAGGGTGGGGACCTTCGGACCGAGCTCAGGGGCTCGTCCCCCCGGGCCGCGCCATTCCCGGGCTCGCTGTGGCCTCTGTTGTCTTTCCACCCGGCTTTCTCGCCCTCGTGCATTTTTTTTCCCCCATCACTGCGGAAATAGCGAACTCGGGTCTACGCCCAGGCACAGTTGACCTGGGACAGTCCCGAGAACCGGTAGGGTGGGAGGGACGGGCTGCAGCCCCGAGCTGCCACCCCGAGTTGCAGCTCTGAGCTGCAAACCCGAGCTGCCACCCCGAGCTGCAAACCCGAGCTGCAAACCCTAGCTGCAGCCCCGAGTTGCAGCCCCTAGCTGCAAACCCGAGTTGCCACCCCGAGCTGCCACCCCGAGCTGCTACCCCGAGCTGCCACCCCAGCTGCAACCCGAGCTGCCACCCCGAGTTGCAAACCCCAGCTGCAAGCCCGAGCCGCCGCCCTGAGCTGCCACCCCAAGCTGCCACCCCGAGCTGCCACCCCGAGCTGCCACCCCGAGCTGCATCCCCGAGTTGCCACCCTGAGCTGCCACCCGGAGTTGCAGCCCCGAGCTGCAAACCGAGCTGCTACCCCGAGCTGCTACCCCGAGCTGCCACCCCAGCTGCAACCCGAGCTGCCACCCCGAGTTGCAAACCCCAGCTGCAAGCCCGAGCCGCCGCCCTGAGCTGCCACCCCAAGCTGCCACCCCAAGCTGCAACCCCAAGCTGCAACCCGAGCTGCCACCCCAGCTGCCACCCCGAGCTGCAACTCCGAGTTGCAACCCTGAGCTGCCACCCCGAGTTGCAGCCCCGAGCTGCCACCCCAGCTGCAACCCGAGTTGCAAACCCCAGCTGCCACCCCGAGCTGCCACCCCGAGTTGCAACCCCGGGCTGCAAACCCGGTGCTGACAACCCGAGTGCTGGGAAGGACGATTAAGGGCTTCAGGGCAGGCCGCGTCTCCGCCCGGCTTGCCCCATCCCGGCAGCTCGCTGGGACTCCGCCTGTCCGGGTGTTTGGCTGGGAAAACTCTGAAGGGACGCGGTCATGTCAAAACAGGCCGACGAAGGAAACGGTCATCAGCGAAAGGATCTTTTCTTTAAGGCCTCATGGTGCCAAAGCTCCGCGCAAACATCCCTCAGCCGCCTCCAATCTGACATCTCAGCATTGTACTTGCAATCCAAACACTGTCAGTGACAAAGGGGTTCAGGGCGCGGTTGTTTCAGCCCTTCAGTGTTCCAGGCACCAATCCCACCACCAGTGGGACCCCCCCCACCAATGCTCCGGGTTTCACACACCCCACGTTTTCCCAGCTAGCCCTCCCCCGGTGGGAGGCACAAACAGCTTTATTTCCTGTTGCTTATAACAGCAAAACGGCATAAAGTGGGAGGAGGGCAGCTGCTGTCTTCTGCTCTGGCTCCGGGGTTCTATTCCAGTGCTCGGTCTGTTGGGAACGTTCCTGCCAGGCCACTGCTGTTTCTATGGGCAAATGTTATTGTGCTACTGCCAGTTCCATGCGCTCCTGTAACTTCAGCTTTTTTCTTCTGGGGTCTGAAGACTGGTTGCAGAGGGTTCGACACCTGTATGTGAGACCCTGGGCTGGATTTTGGTGGGGCTTGGAGGGGGGGCGCGTAAAGGCTAGTGACCACATTTTCTTCTTTAGTGCTAGTAAAAAAAATCGACATTGATTACTTGTTCACTTTTCTCTCCTTAGAGATGGAAGCTGAGGAGTTAAGTAGCAGAGAACTAACAATCGATTCTATAATGAACAAAGTCAGAGACATTAAAAACAAATTTAAAAATGAAGACCTCACTGACGAGCTAAGCTTGAACAAAGTCTCGGCGGATACCACAGGTCAGAGTGAATCCCTCCTTTTGAGGGGGCTGTGGCGGGGGGTGGGAGCAATAGCCTAGCAGGTAGGGCGTCCACCTTGCAGGCAGCTGGCCCAGGTTCGGTTCCTCCGCCCCCCCTTGGAGAGCCCAGTAAGCTACCGAGAGTATTCCGCCCGCCCGGCAAAGCCTCACAAGCTCCCTGTGACCCTATTCGATATACCAAACACGGTAACAACAAGCCTCACAATGGAGATGTTACTGGTGCCCACTTGAGCAAATCGTTGAACAACCGGAGGACTTGGTCACCTTGGATCAGTGCTGGGCCTGAGGAACTGAGTGGTGCTGGGGTTCTCCAGGGCCACATTCAGCAGCTGGGGAGGAGGAAAGGGTTTGGAGATCGACCTTGGGTTCCCAGGACCCAGCAGGTGTGAGGCCAAGCATGACCTGCACCCCAACTCCTGAGCTGTCTCTTCATTCAAAATTCCCTTCCAAATGACAGAATGCAATGTGTTTTCATGATGCAGTTTTCGCAGTCGTTGATTTACCAGTTCGAGTGCAACCATTGTATATTGACTCTATGTCTGACCCTGTTGGTGTGGAGATGTCCCCATGATTTCCTGCTGTTGTCTCCCTCCCACCCTTTGTTTTGGGGC
Organism: Sorex fumeus; assembly: GCF_029834395.1. Classification (NCBI taxonomy): domain Eukaryota; kingdom Metazoa; phylum Chordata; class Mammalia; order Eulipotyphla; family Soricidae; genus Sorex; species Sorex fumeus. Next base: position 5,361,195 of record NW_026606065.1, on the reverse strand, counting down.
CATACCTGACACTAAGGGCTCAGTTCTGACGGCACTCAGAAATCACTCCTAGCAGGCGAGGAGGACCATATGGGATGCCAGTCATCGAACCCAGGTCGACATCATGCAGCGCAAGTGTGTTACCTGCTGTGGCCTGGTTTTCTGCTGTTCCTGAGAACATTTAGGGCCGGAGCCACTGGGGACGTAGCTCAGTGGCCAGGCACCTGACTTGCATGTGTGGGCCTTGAGTTCAATCCCCTGAACCAACCCTGAGGGGAAAGTAACAATAAAATAAGTTTCTTCATTTTTAATGCCTGAGTCATAGTGAGGTCTTTTCAAGGAAAGTTGGTGCAGTAATAGTTTGGATTTTCTTTGGAAAGTTGTGGTGCTCGATGGAGTTGTACTGCTGCCCAGAAAGAGTTCTCAGCGGCTGAATAAAGGTTTTTAATTCTTTGATGAATGTTCCCCTCTGTTTTTCTTTCCTTTGAAATCTGTAGTTTTTGAATAGAGTATACTGTTGTAAAAGATGCGTAGGAAGTAATTTGTTTATATTTCAATGCTTAAGTTTTTAAAAGTATCTCAAAGAATAGGTATGTTCATACTGGGGCCATAAATGATGGAGGGGAAAAGTGCAGTTTGACCTTTGTATTATGTCTTCTTTTGTACATATTTTTTCCTAATTCAGATAATTCGGGAACTGTCAACCAAATTATGATGATGGCAAACAACCCAGAGGACTGGCTGAATTTGCTACTTAAACTGGAGAAAAACAGTAACCTCCGAAATGATGCCCTTTTGAATAAATTGATTGGTCGTTACAGCCAAGCAATTGAAGCACTTCCTCCAGATAAATATGGTCAAAATGAGAGTTTTGCTCAAATCCAAGTGAGATTTGCTGAATTAAAAGCGTAAGTACATGATGTAAATACATGCATTTTATTTTGAAAAGGTAAATTCAAAACGTATTAGAGGCTAGAGTGAAAGTGTAGCTGGTAAAGCGCTTGTCTTGCATGTAGCCGACCTGAGCTCTATCCCGAGCACCCCAGACTGATCCACAAGCCCACCCAGAGTGAGCCTTGTCTCTGCTGGCTGTGTCCCCCAAAACTAAGTTTGTCAGAATTACTTTTGAGAAAACTATATATTTTAACTAAACGTTTTTATTTATAATTAACCTGTAAGTAATGTAAAGTCTCTTATAGTTTAATGCATATTCTAGACTCAGCTTTTTTAAATTTTTTAAAATTTTTTAATTTTTAATTTTTTATGTAGGAGTACTGCTATTTATTCAGCCATTGATTAGCTGATTGAATTGGTCATGAACTTCACCTTTTTTTTTCATTTTTTTATAATTTTATTTATTGAATCACCATGAGAGCAGTTACAAAGCTTTCGGGTTTAAGTCTCGATCATACAATGAAACACCCATCCCTTCACCAGTGCCCATTCTCCACCCCCAAAAGCCCCAGTCTACCCCCATCCCACACCCTCCCCCTACCTGTGGGGCAGATGATTTCCACATTACTCTCTCTCTACTTTGATTACATTCAGTATTTTGACACCAGACCCACCATTATTATTTGGAATTTTACCCCAATACTCAGATCTGCTGAAAAGGCAACAGTAGACACTTGTTTTCTATTGCTGGTTATGAATAACATATGATGTTGTGTGGCTGCTGTAGTGGCCGTACGATTTTGAAATTCGAAAATTTTAACACTTAAATCTGGAAGGATTTCTGCCAAAACCTGCTGGGTTCTGAGATTTGTTTCTGAGTCTCTGGGATCATGGCCGTTAAGCAGCTTGATCAGGAGCCAGAGAGGCTGTTTGTGGGCAATGACTCGGGATCTCGTTGGGGTGGGGAGGAAAGGGCTGGCTCCACCCCCATTCTGTGAGGCCCCGTGTGTCTCGTCACTGTGGGCCTAAACCTGACTGTCCAGTGGCCTCTGGAGGATGGCAGCCACCGGGCCGCCAGGGGGAACAAGCCAAGGCATAAAACCTATTTCCACCTGGGTTGGCCCAGCACTGGTAACCTACTGCAGGGACTGGATGCATTTCTGCCAAAAGCCACTGGATTTTGAGATTTGTTTGAGTCTCTGGGATCATGGCCATTAAGCAGTTCAATCAGGAACCAGAGAGGTCTTGCCTCCAATTATATAGCTGAGCCGGAGGTGGCTTGTGGGTGTGTCTCCCACATACCTAACTTTTGGCTGTTTACTTTCTTGGTAAACTTTGCCCCAAGTTTTTGGGGTCTGGCCCAAGGCACAGCAGCAATTTTGGGGTATCTGGAAGTCTGAAGGCGCCATCAGGCTGCTGATGCATTTGCCTCACGGGTACAGATTGACCTGCTGGCGGCACCATACCCCAATAGACTCAGCTTTAAAGGAATAAAAAAACCCAAACCTGTAGTGTGTGATTTTATGCATATAAAATAGCCCATATTTTTTGGGGAAAAAAAATTAAGATTCTGCCTTAGTTCCATCTAGAAGGCTACCAAATTTGGGTGTCTCTGATTTTTATTCTTTAAATTTGACTTGTAAATTTTTGTTGCAGTATTCAAGAGCCTGATGATGCACGTGACTACTTTCAGATGGCCAGAGCAAACTGCAAGAAATTTTCTTTTGTTCATATATCTTTTGCACAGTTTGAGCTCTCCCAAGGTAATCTAAAAATATCAATTTCAAATACTAAGTTATTTCCTGTGGGGCCAAAGAGGTAGTGCAGCAGGTAGGGCGCTCGCTTGCACGGAGCTGACCTGGGTTAGATCCCTGGCACGTCATGTGATCCCCCAAGTTCTGCCAGGAGGAACTTCTGTGCGTCTTAGGGTTTGGTTTGCCCCTTCCCCCCCTTCCTCCCCCCCGCAAACAAAATGGAACAAAAAAGCCCCTGTATTTTCTGTGCTAGCTTGTACCCTACTATTAAATCAGTTGCATAAGGTGAAATTAGAGGCAGATGAGATGGTCAGACTTCTTCGTCAAAACCCTGAACGAACGGTTTGAGGCCCTTCCTGTTCCTGGAGCGAGCAGATGCCACTGGGCTACACTAGCACTCACCAGGGGTGAGTGGAGATGTTACTGGCACCCGCTCAAGCAAATCATCTATCAGTGGGATGACAAGTGATACAAGTGATAGATAAAAAATACTACTACTCCGAATAAATCTGAATTTAACACTGTCAAGTATATTTATAATCCTAAAATTTTAAGAATTTGGGAGCCAGGGCTACAGCACATAGGGTGCTTACCTTACGTGCAGGAGACCCCAGTTTGAGCCAAAGCATCCCATGTGGTCTCTCGAGACTGCCAGGAGTAATCCCTGAGTGCAGTGCCACGAGTAACTCCTAAACATTGCTGGGTTTGACCCTCCCCCCATAAAAGTTATTTACAGAAATAAATAAATCATTTGTTTATGACATAAAGTACACGTGTGTGGGTCTTGGACTGAGTGTTTTGCCTAAACCTTGTCAGGGGGAGGTCGGAAAGGGTGGCATACCCGGCAGTGCTCAGGGGTTACTCACGGCTCTGCACTCAGGAACTACTCCTGGTTGGATTGGAGGGGGACCATATTGGATGCTGGGGATCAAATTTGGGTTGGATTAAATTTTCATGCAAGTGTCCTACCCAGTGTGCTCCAGCCTCCCTAAGACTTATAAACTCTTCCTAGGTCCCAAAGAATAAATATCTGCAGAATGAAAATTGCTGTATTAAATTTGTTTTTGGGTTTTATATTTATTTATTTATTTTGGTCAGGTAATTTCAAAAAAAGTAAACAGCTTCTTCAAAAAGCTGTAGAGTACGGAGCGGTACCTCTCGAAATGTTGGAAATTGCCATTCGTAATTTAAACCTTCAAAAGAAGCAGTTGCTTTCGGAGGAGGAAAAGAAGAGTTTTTCAGGTAACTGCTAATATATAGGAGTAGTTCTCTGGTAGATTGTCCTGCAATAAAAGGATTTAAGATAATCTGAAAAAAAAGTTCCGTTTGTGTAAAATGATCAAATCTGAATTTAAAGTTTCAATAAAGAAATATTCTAGAAGTAATATTCTTTGCTACTCTGTTGGAACTTGCTCCTGGTCAGATTTCAGTAATGAATTCGGAATAACTAAGCAAGAGAATGACTTTGCTTTAAAAAACAGAAAATGTACCTGTACAGTTAGATAATTAACACAGTCACAAACTTGTAGTTAGAGGATTATCTTTATAACCACCATCATGCTCTATTTTGGGGGGGGGGGGGGGGAGTATTTACCTTGAGTTGATACATTGCAAGTTAATCACAGTTTAAAAATTTTTGCAGCATCTACATTAATTGCTCAAGAATCCTTGCCCAATTCACTCGGACATTTGCAAAACAAGAATATCAGTTGTGACTCCAGGGTGCAGACTACCAAAACCAAGTTTTTATATGGGTAAGGAAAGAATTCATTTAGTTAAGTTCTCACACATTTATCTTATGATCCATATAAGAGTTTTTGTGTTGCAGTGTTAATGTTTAGCAATGGAAATCTGTGTAATGTTACTCTTTTTACGTTGTTATTTCTTTCTGTTTAAGAGAGAACATTCCACCTCTTGATGCAGAGATATGTTATCAAAATCCTATGAAAAAATCAAGCAAAACTAAAAGGGTATGTTTTTTAAACCTATTTTGAGCAGGCAGAGTCTGGCAAGCTATCTGTGGCGTATTTGATATGCCAAAAACAGTAACAATAATGGGTCTCATTCCCCTGACCCCGAAAGAGCCTCCAATATGGCACGTGGAGATGGGGCTAAAATCAGGGCTGGGACGAATGGAGAGACGTTACTGGCGCCCCCTTGAGTAAATTGATGAACAACAGGGTGACAGTGATACTTGGAGTAAAGTACTCATGGTGGGGTCGATGGTGATTTCCTAGTTGTTCATTAAATCTTTCAAAATATTTTCAGTCGTTCCTCTTTGGAAGAGTCCCAGTTAACCTTCTTAGTAGCCCAGATTATCAAGAGAGGACAGATGGCCCTGCCGTACCAAATTTCACAAAAAGGTATGTTTGCATTTTATGTTGTTTTGGTGCTTGAAGGATGGCAAAGTGAATTGAGTCTTTTATCGCACAATAGTAATTTGGATTTTTTATTTGGTATTGAAGTTTCCCATGTCTCAGTCCAGACAGCAAATGCAAAGAGCTGGGAACACATACCTTGCGTGCATGAGGCCCAGGCTTAATATGAGCCACTGCTTTGGGCCCCTGCCCGAGCACTTCTGGGTGAAATCCTAGAGAACCCTGATTCTGAGCGGGCCTGTGGCGGACCATAGCAACATTGCGTCGCTTGGCCTAAGCGTTGTACTCTGCTTGGTCGTGTCGTACCAGTGGTTGCCTCCAGGCCCTCAAAATAAAGGTCCCTCTTCAAAGTGTTAGGGGCAAAGGAATGTGTGGGCATTTTGACTTGACTTTGTCTTTTTGCTCGTTCACTGAAACGTGTTCATTAAAGGATCTGTTTAAAAACCAGGAACATGAAAGAAAAAAATAGATCAACATTAAGCTTAAAAGACTGAGCGGTTATTCCTGAAATAGATCCTCCTGATGTTTGAGTATTTCTTGCGTATGGGCAACCTCTCTGGAAAGATTGTCTTCTTAGTGTAGATGCACATCTCTGTACCCAAGGTGGAGAGAGGTCTGGAAACATTTTTCCCCCAGTGTTTGACAGAGAGAGAGAGAGAGAGAGAGAGGAGAGAGAGAGAGAGAGAGAGGAGAGAGAGAGCGAGCGAGAGAGAGAGAGAGATAGAGAGAGGAGGGGAGAGAGGAGAGGAGAGGAGAGGAGAGGGAAGGGGGAAGAGGGAAGGGGAAGGAGAAGGAGGAAAGAAAGAAAGAATGCTCTCAGAGGCTCTCCATTCACCTCTGAGCTGAGGGCATCATTGAGAACTTGTCAGGGTAGAGTTAGATGAAATTGTTCATCATATTTAGTGTGTTCTTCCTTCAATCTGGGTGGGGATTTTTGGATGGGGGTTTGGCCCACACCCGGTCATACTTGAGGTTACAGCTGGCTGACTCCTGGGTATGCACTCAGTAATCACTTTTGGTGATGCATGTGGGATGCTGGGGATTGAACCAGGATTGGGTGCAAGGCACAAGCTTTACTGCTTTATTATCTCTCTGGCTCCTGGGTGTATACTCTTTTTTTTTTTTTTTTTTTTTTTTTTTGCTTTTTGGGTCACACCCGGAGATGCACGAGGGTTACTCCTGGCTCATGCACTCAGGAATTACTCCTGGCGGTGCTCAGGGGACCATATGGGGTGCTGGGAATCGAGCCCGGGTGGGTTGGCCGCCGGCTGGGTCGGCCCCCCCCACGTGCAAGGCAGATACCCTATCCTACCCTACCCTACCCACTGTACTATTGCTCCAGCCCTAGGGTGTATCCTTTTTAAAAGAGAATTGGGGATCTTATATTCAGATGAACTAAGATAGTGATTCCAGTCTTATTTTAGGTGGGGATAGGAAGAAGTATGCCATACTCAGTGGTATTCAGAGTCTACTGTCAGCCAAACGCTCAGGGGGCCATGCAGTACTGGGAAGTTTTGTTTTAGGAAGCTGATGTTCACAGTACTGTTAATAAGGTTTCATGCATGCAATATTCCAGCACCACCCCTTCCCCCAGAGTGTCCTCTGCATCCGCCCCATTTTGTGGCCCTCCCAACATGGTGAGCTCTATTCTTTCAGTTCTCAGCTTCTGTTAATGCCAGAGATTGAATTCAGGCCTTTGATTTCTGTCTCTGGACCTCTGGTGTTTTTTTGCCTTTTTTCCCAAGCCGTGATCCGGACACCTGGCCATTCTCAGCCAACGAGACGAGCAGTTCAGTGCAAGAGCCCTGTGTTGCTGGGTATTACCTGGGCCATCTGGCAGCACAGGGCTGCCAGGGCTGCACCCAGTGGTTCTCAGGGAACCAGTTAATGATAGGTTCAAACAAGGATCAACTATAAGCAATTAGGACACTACCCCTGTTCTAATCTTTTTAGGCCTCCTCTGATTTATTATTTCTAAACTGTTATTAATATCTTTATTGGAAACGTTTCTTGGACTTCAGAGAATCATTTTGCAAGAAAACTTTAGGAATAAACAGATAGCTTTTAGTTGGTAAATAAGCAGATAGCTTTTAGTTTCTAGATTTTGTTTGTTTTTGATTTTTTGTCACACCTGGTGGTGTTAAGGGTTGACTCTGGCTTTGCACTGGGATCACTTCTGGTGGGGCTTGGGGAGACCAAATGGGATGCCAGGAATTGAACCCAGGATGACTGCTTGCAAAGAACATCAACAAAACCTTTCCAAGGAATTTTGGAGCAATAGCACAGCAGGTAGGGCGTTTGCCTTGCACACAGCCGCCGACCCGGGTTGATTCCTCCGCCCTTCTCGGAGAGCCCGGCAAGCTACCGATAGTATCTTGCCCGCATGGCTAAGCCTGGCAAGCTCCCCATGATGTATTCGATATGCCAAAAACAGTAACAACAAGTCTCACAGTTTGTTGTGAGACGTTACTGGTGCACGCTCGAGCAAATCAATGGACAACGGGAGGGCAGTTCTATAAAATCTGCATATTGCTAAAGACCACTTTTAAATAAATGAAATAAATAGTATGTAGATTAATTTCTAAAAACTTAAAATTGTTTTGTGGGTAATAGACACACCTTTGGATCAGAATGCCGAGATACGGTTATGCCTCTGCCCGGATCTAAATCAAGTGGAAGTGATTCCAGTGAATTGAGAAAGTTAAAGGTACTGTCATTTCTAAGTCTTTATGTGGAACAAGGGTTCCTGATCGGGGGCCCATGCAGTCATTTCTAGAGAAAGGGATTCCTAGTTTCTATGGTATTTTCAGGATGTTCCCGAAGCGTCAAGAGGTGTCGCACCTCACGCCTACTTTGCATGTGTGAGACTCTGGGTTTGATTCCCCAGTCCCATCAAAACTGTTACCAAGAGATGTGGTGCCTTTCCATTTTGGACACTGTACAGAAGTTCGTAGAACTCCGTCTCTTACGTTGTATGAAGACGTCCATAGAATGTTTCCTCAGCACTGAGGTGGGAGAGCAGGGATCATGGGCCGACTGTGGCAATATTATTACGCGGGTGTTTGAGCAGATTACTTGGCCTAAGATGGAAATAGCTGGGGGAGCCATTCTCTCTAGACTTTATTTCTTAGATATTTGGTCCTCTTAGCTGTTGATGACTGACTGTAGGTGTTTGGTCTTAAAGTCTAGCAAGGTGTGCGAGATAGAAGTGAGTAAATTAATTATGGTGGCACAGAGGTGACATACATACTTTTAGGGCCTAGCATCTTTGTATTCAGTTGTTAAGACGGGAAACGGTTCTACTGTTCACTACCTTGTGTGCTAATCTTTAGGGTAGGTATTCTGTTCTTAACCCCTGAGATCAGAATGTGGGTCTTTTCAGTTTTAGAGGCTTTATCATTCCTCACTTTTTAAGTTTGTGCTTAAAAACAGTGGTCATAACCAATCACAGCTTGGCAAATAGTACATTGTTGTGTCAAAGTTTTATAGCCTACATAGATCTTAATTTTGACTAGTTCTATTGTTTTTGGTTATGAAATGCAGTCACGGCGACTTTATTTTTGGATCACACACAGCGGTGCTCAGGTTTTGCATTCGAGTCACTTGTGGGGAAAGGAGGACCATATGGGATTCTAGGGATCTGATCATTCTCGGGTCCTATGGTAACAATATTGAGGAATGTTTTCTGTCTGATTCAAATTTTCTGGTTTCTCTTTTATTAAAAAAATGTTTTATGTGATTTTAGTGGAAAATTGTCCAAGCAACATTCTCAGGTACATGAAACTTTAGTAGTAGATTGTTCATTGAGACAACTTAGTACTGCTATTTATGGGACTTTCTTTGGTATCTTATTCTACATATAGTCGGTTCAGAATATACGTTCCAAGGAGCCTCTGATGGCAGATGAGAAGAATTCTGAATGCAGTACCGATTCTATAACTCTGAAGAATAAAGCTGAAGCAAGTCTTCTATCAAAATTAGAAGGTAAAAGAAATGAAAGGGACTCTTAATTTCAGTTTCTTTTTGTTTTGTTTTGGGAAGCCACAATGAACAATGCTGCTGGCTCTATGATCACTTCTGGCAGGCTCGGGAGACCAAGTTAGTTCCAGGGATCTAACCTGGGTTGGTCACATGCAACGCAAGCTCCTTACACATCGTACTACTGTTCCAGCCCAGTAGAGAGACAAGTTAAATAAAGTATACCACTTTGTGGAGCACCTTCTGTGTAGGTGAAAGGCCATGAGTTTCACCCCAGTAGCACCCCACGTGCTGAGTACGAGTCCAAAGACACTGTCACTTGGGACCCCTAGAGCCATAGCAAAGTGTGTGATCTCCAGTGCACCACAGTCAAATGTATGTGACCCCTGTCCTTGCAATAACAACAGGGGCAAGGAGAGGGAGAAAAGAATACTGTTGCATTTTGTTTTGGGGTCACACCCTGTGGTGCTCAGGATCACCCTTGACAGTGCTCAGTGATGATACGTAGTTTGCGGGCTTGAACGTGGATGCAAGGCAAATGCCCTCCTTGCTGTATTATCCCTTTTGGCCTTTGAATTGTGATGTTAAGACTGTCTATTTTCCTTCATGTTATAGTTCAATAGTATATCAAATACTGAATTTTGTAGAAAAGGATGTTTATTTGATTCATGGGCATATTAGGGGGGAAAATACAGTGGGATTGAGTTATTTCGATTGGCTGACAAATCCTTTGTAGAAAGGACATAGAAAATAGATAAGAATTCTTCCTTTCATCTTTTAAGAAACGTTTCCTTTTTTCTATATTACTGCTTAGATAAATAAGTCTAAGAGTATATAAATGTTTGAAATAGGGTCCTGAGAAGGTTGCCATTCCTTGTGGAAGATATACTGGCAATTGCAATGCTGGGTGGACGGTAGAACATAGCACGAGTACCACGTAAAGTCCTGTGCAAATTTGAAGAAATCTGAGGAACTAATACGGTTTTTGGGATGAAAGGAAATGTTGGAGAAGAAAGTGAAGAAACAGTATTTGAATAGGAAGAAGTAGCGATATTAGAGAATTTTGGGAGGAGCTATGCAAACTAAAGAATAAAATGTTTTTAATAAACTGTATAGTTTGAAAATTATAACACGGGTAGTAAAAATATGAGGAGATTAGGTAGGCTTTGAATGTCAGTCTAAATTTTAATTTCTTTTTTTTATATCAGGACTGTTGAAAGACTTTAATTGTCGTGCTTAGGATTTACTTCTCTGCACTCAGGAATAACTCCTTATGGTGCTCAGGGAACTCTCTGGGATGCTGGGTATCAAACCAAGTTGGGTGCATGCAAGGCAAGCACCTTGCCCTCTGTACTGTCTCGTTGACCTCATATTTAAGAACTTTTAGCAGCGTCATGAATTTGTGGGGCTTGTTGTTTTGGGGGGTTTTGTTTTGTCTTTCTTTTTGTTTGGGGGCTACACTCAGCTGTGCTCAGGGCTCACTCCTGGCTTTGTGGTTCAGGAATCACTCCTAGTATGTCTTGGGAGACTGTAGGTGATGCCCAGGATTGAAACCAGGTTCGCCTTATGCAAGGCAAGTGCCCCACCCGCTGTATTGTTTCTTCCTGATTTTTAGGAGCTATTAATATCATCTATGGGCTGGAGCGATGATAGCACAGCGGGTAGGGCATTTGCCTTGCACGTGACCGACCCGGGTTCAATTGCTTCGTTCTTCTCAGAGAGCCCAGCAAGCTACGGAGAGTATCCCTCCCGCATGGCAGAGCCTGGCAAGCTCCCCGTGTTGTATTTGATATGCCAAAAACAGTAACATGTCTCACAATGGAGATGTTACTGGTGCCCGCTCCAGCAAATCTATGAACAGTGGGAGGACAGTGCTACAGTGCTACTGAATTAATACCATCTAGGCATCATCTAAGTATCAACATTTGTTAGCTATATTATCAGTAATTTCTCTCAGTATGCAATGTCTGGTCTTAATACCTATTTTTTCAGTCCTTTTGTCTATTTTTGTGTTAATACTATCTTTACTACAGATAATTTTTTACATATATATGTCAGTCTTCAAGGTTATTTTATCTGTTACAGGCTTTTTTGGATTTCTATGTAAAAATATTAGTCTGTCAGCTTTCATGTTTTGGAAACTTGATTTTATGTGATGTTTTCATTTTTATTTTGAGGCCACAGCAGCAGGTGGTCAGGAGCTAATCCTGGCTCTGAGCTTGGGGTGGGGGGATCTCTCCTGGCAAACCTTGGGGGACCATGCTTGAGACTGATCTCAGACCTTTGGTATGCAAAGCTTGTGTTCCAGCCCAAAGAGCTCTCTCTGGTTCTGAAAACTGGAATTTTGACCGAGATTTGATAGGAGAATTTGATGACTTTACAGATCTATTTTCTAACCCACTGACATGCATGCCCCTTCCCTCACTGAAGGAGTCTCTACAATCTTAGAGAAAGGCTTTTTGTTTACCTTTTGCTAGCATTAATCCTAGATAATGGAATAGTTTTGTTTGGCTGCTAGCGTTTTGGTCCACACCTTGTAGCTCTTCAGCAACTCCTAATGAGTTGGGGTGGAACGTGGACTTCCAAAGCATGCACGCTAGCCCTCTGAACCATCTCCCCGGTTGTAACGATTTTTGATGCTATGATAATAAAAGGGTTCTTTTCTTTTGGGGGTGGGGTACACACCTTATGGTGATCTGGGCTCACTCCTGGCTCTGTGCTCAGGGGCCACTACTGTTGGTTCTCAGAGGACCGTGCAGGGTGCTCAGGATTGAGTCCACGTCAGACCCACCTCCTGCACTATCACCCTGAATGGGCTCTTTAAAAAAATATTTTGTCCTAATATTGCTGGTATATAAAGATACAAGCGCTTTTGGTCCTTGAGCATAGATACAGTGACATTACGAAATGCACTGAGCAATCACGATACTTTCTGTGGGTTTTTAAACGTTTAAATATAAGTGTTATATTTAAATGTTTAAAAACACTCTCGGTCCTTTTTGTTTTCTTCTTTGGTGTATTACATGTCTCTGATGTCATGACGAATAGAACGAATGAGACATAACATTCCTTTTTTGTTTGTTTTTATTTGGAGGCACAGTCAGCAGTGCTCAGGGCTGTGCTCAGAGACCACTTTTGGGAGTACTTTTGGGAATGCAGTGAACCCTAATACAGTGCGATCAAGCCAGGCTTGGCTATATGCAAGGCGAGCACCTACATACCTGCGCTATCTCTACAGCATTGCAATCTTATCTATTTCTTTATTTTAGATAAAACGCTTTTAGTAGTTACCCAGCAGGAAAATTGCTATAGAATTTTATAGTTATTCTTTATCACACAGTCATAATACAATGAGTTTTGCTTCTACCTGAGTTACCTAACAATTTAGCTAACAGTTATTCCTTAAAATATTTTAAGTTATTTTTTACAACTATCACAAAATCACAGATATCACAATTTTTTTTTGTGACTGGATATTGAATTTTATGAAATAATTTTTCAGCTCATTTTTTTTAGTTAATTCTGTTTCTTTGTTATGGCAAATAAACTCAACTTTAGAATGTTAAACAAACTTGTGTTTAGAAATCAACACAACGTGGCCATAATTTATTATCCATTTTGGAAATATTTATCCATTTGGAAATATTTTCTTTGGGATTTTTGTACTTATTATACAAAAGAAAATATTTATTTTGCTCTAGAAAGTAAACTATCCCTCTAGTCCCATATACACAGTTTTTTATTTCTGGTGAATACCAGGAACATTTAAATTTAGAATGGTCTCTGCATATTCTAGGTAATAATTTAGAAAGATCGGGTTGTAAATTTACTTCTTATTAGCACATGTCAACTGCTGGGTTGAAGTTTTTAATTCCTCTCTGTATTTCAAAGGGCAAAATGCTGATAGTTTATACCGTTATATAGCTTTAATTTTGTCGGTCTCTTAATATTCTTGCTTTCTAATGACAGCAGCAAATGTAATTTCAGGGACAAAAGAGCATCAAGGACCAAAAGTTTCAGAAAGCTGCCAGAAGCAACAGCAGTCTGAGAGGTCAGAATGTGTAAGCCAGAACCCTGCTGCATGTTATAAACAGTGGCAGGTCCCTGAGATGACTCCAAAAGTCGGCACAGAGGTAGTTTTCTTCTCCTTTAAGATGTAATATTAATCATGTGAGATTAATTATGTGCTCATAATGTGAGACTCCTGTTGCGTTGAATATTATCCTATACTACACATGTTGTCCTATATGTAGTGTAATAATTTACTTAAAAGTGAATCATAAAAAACTAATCATTAGGCATATGTTCACTAAGAATGTATGTCATGCTGATTTTTTTCTATTCTTATTGTGGTTTCTGTAGAGCTACAAAAACTTTTTACTGACTTTCAAATATGGAATTCCTATAGAACTTTATGGGTGCAGCAGCAGACCAGATTCTGTCTGCTGGTTATTTGCTGATGCCTGCTGTAGGCCATGCACCGTTGCTTCAGGATTTGTATGAAGTGAATTCTAGAGTACAGAGCATTGATTAAGATCATGATAGTAATTTTTTATATATATATACATAATATATTTATTTTGGGCTGGAGCGATAGCACAGCGGGTAGGGCGTTCGCCTTACAAGCGGCCAACATGGCCGACCCGAGTTCGATTCCTCCGCCCCTCTCGGAGAGCCCGGCAAGCTACCGAGAGTATCTCGCCCACACGGCAGAGCCTGGCAAGCTCCCCGTGACGTATTCGAGATGCCAGACACAGTAACAATAAAGTCTCCAATGGAGACGTTACTGGGCCCGCTCGAGCAAATCGACGATTAACGGGAGGACCGTGATCTGATCTGATATTTATTTTAAAAACTGAAATGTTTTAACACAGGCATGGTTGGAGAAAAAAGTTACAATTAACAGAAGCAAAAAAAAAAAAAAGTTGCTTATTCTTTAAATTGCACCAAAAAATTTCCTGAAAGTTCAATGTTCTATTAAAAAAAAAAAGAACTAAAAAGTCAACACAGATTTATCATTCAGAAAATGTCACTGGATTTTACTGTTTATTTATTTGCTATTTATTTATTTATTTATTTATTTATTTTGGTTTGGGGGCCACACCCAGATGTGTGACCTGACAATGTGCTGGGACCACATGTAGTGCTGGAGATTTGAACTGGGGTCTCCTGCTTGAAAGGCAAGAGTCAAACTCCAGGTATCATCTCTCCAGTCCATGAGCTTTAAAGACAAAAGAAACATCATATTACCAGGATAAATCAGATGCAAAGATGTATAACGGATAAAACAATCTGACATGTTTTTTTTCTCCAAAGAAATAACTACAAGACACTCAAGGGAAGAGATAAGCCAGTAATTTTACAGTCAATCTGTCCCTCGGGAATAAACTCACAAAACTGAAGATGTATTGTTTACATGACACTTACCTAAAAAACCTTCTAGAAGGTTGACTTAGCAGAATTACATATGACTTGAGTGTCAAAAACAAGTAGATTATCAGGGAATGCTGAAAAAATTTTACCGTGGAGCTATTAATAAAAGATCCTTAGGAGTCAGGATTAAAGACTTAATAAGATTATTATAGTTTAATACTGGTATGATAACCCCGATGGGTCATCATATTAGATCCTGATTTGCTATGCATGGGTATCTTTATCCTTGGAGTAGAATCTAAGCAAAACTTAAGGAGATAAGCTAAAATGGGAGTGAAACACAATACCTATTTTAGCGTGTTTTTGTTTTTCTATTTTTGTTTTCTTTTGGGAGCTATAATGTTTGTGAGTCACTGAACAGACGGCTGATTGAAAACTAAATGTTGGTGTGTCGTTCTTTGTCTAGCACAAGCAAACCTCTTTCGAACAGTCTGCTTTTTCAGTTTCAAAGAAGTCACCACCAGTGTCAGTACCTAAATGGATTGACCCAAAATCTGTTTGTGAAACACCCAGCAGCAAAACCCTGGATGATTACATGAGCTGGTAATTTCTTTTGCTTTGAGTTGGATACATACAAATAACAAGAGCTTTGGGGCCAGATCTGCCTAGAGTTGAATGCTGCTATGCTCAAGATTGTTTTGAATATACATGATTTTTCTCTGTATCAGATGTTTCATCTGTAAAAGAGGGGAGGGGATGAGGGTTATAACATACCTTTAAGAACTGTGGTGTAAATTTCTGTCTTATTCTTATCTGTACCTACAACTTGTAAATAAAGATTAGTATTCTTAGTGCAGGGCTGGAGCGATCGCACAGCAGTAGGGCGTTTGCCTTACAAGCGGCCAACATGGCCGACCCGAGTTCGATTCCTCCGCCCCTCTCGGAGAGCCCGGCAAGCTACCAAGAGTATTCGATATGCCAGACACAGTAACAACAAAGTCTCCCATGGAGACGTTACTGGGCCCGCTCGAGCAAATCGATGAACAACGGGAGGACCGTGATTGATTGATTGTTAGTGCAGGTAAAGGAGCTATTAATTGGAATGTGATAGTTTCTTTTTTTTTTTAAATTTATTTATTGAGTCACCATGAGAAAAGTTACTAAGCTTTCAGGTTTAAGTCTCGGCAATACAATGATCAAACACCCATGCCTTCACCATTGCACATTTTCCACCACCAAGAACCCCCAATAAACCCCCCTTCCCACCCTTCCTGATGCCTGTGAGGCAGATGATTTCCACTTAACTCTTCTCGACATTGATTACATTCATTATTTCGACAAAAGATGCACCATTATTGTTTAGAATTTCCCCCCAACAATCAGAATTGCTGAAAAGGCATTGTGAAATAATTTGTTTTCTATTGCTGGTTATGAATACCACATGATGTCACATGACCACAAGAGAGATTTCGGATTTCTAATATTTTAATAATTAAGTCTGGAGCCAAAAGCCGCATAGTCCCGAGATTGGTTTGGGTGCCTCTGGGTCCACTGCCGGGCCAGAGAGCTGCTTGTGGGTGGGCAACTCGTGGCCTCAGTGGGGTGGGATGGACGTGCCAGTCCCCCCCTCCGTCCCATGAGGCCACAGTTGCCCCATCACCCCCGGCTCATACCTGGCTGTCCAATAAGCTCTGAGGCGGCGGCCACCGTGCTGCCGGGGGTGGGGAAGCGGGGGAGGGAGGCAGAAGAGACAGACATCCTTTCCCTCCTGGAGTGGGGGGGGCAGGGCACTGTAGTTTAATGCATAGATCCATTCACATTTCTGATGAAAGCTGCTGGACTCCGAATTAAGTCTGTGTGCCTCTGGGGCCATGGCCATGCCGGAGAGCCGCTCCTGGGGGCAAACTCGTGGTCTAAAAGATTAGGTTGGTTTTGTAGGTCATCTTTCTAAAGGAGGTGGATAAGAAATTGGATCCAAGAAATTGAATGATCAGTGCTGGTGGATAGGAAATTCACTGGATACTGAAAATTCTAAACATTTCAAAGAAAGGAACTAAAGGAATGTGGCATATCAGGTATTTCAACTAAGGGCTGTATTTCAGGTATACTTCTGATGTCTTTGAAGATACTTAAATCCATGAAACTTTGTTTTTCATTTCAGTATAATCCATGCTCTTATTAGAATAGGCTTTAGAGTTTTTATAACCTATTTTCCTGCTACTAAAATATTTTTTTTATAGATTTTTATTAGTGAAACACCATGAGGTACAGTTGTAGACTTACAAATTTTTGTGCTTGGGT
This sequence comes from Sorex fumeus, assembly GCF_029834395.1. Classification (NCBI taxonomy): domain Eukaryota; kingdom Metazoa; phylum Chordata; class Mammalia; order Eulipotyphla; family Soricidae; genus Sorex; species Sorex fumeus. Next base: position 5,344,538 of record NW_026606065.1, on the reverse strand, counting down.
TTCAGTTATATAATGATCAAATACCCATCCCTCCATCAGTGCCCAATCTTCAACACCGTGGATCCCAGTATCCCTCTCACCCCCCGTCCCCCCCATCTCACCCTGCCTCTGTGGCAGGGCATTCCCTTTTGTTCTCTCTCTCCTTTTGGGTGCTGTGGTTTGCAAGAGAGGCATTGAGTAGCAATCATGTTCGGTCTATAGTCTACTTTCAGAATGCTTCTCCCATCCTGGAAGGATACTCCCAACACCCTTTATTTGGTGCTCCCTTCTCTATCTGAGCTGCCTTTTCTCCCAGCATGTGCCACTGGCCTCCAAGCCATGGAGTGAATTTTCTGGTACTTATCTCGGCTACTCTTGGGTGTTAGTCTCCCATTTTGTTACTTTATGTTCCCCAGATGAATGCACTCTTTCTATGTCTATCCTGCTCTTTCTGACTCATTTCACTTAACATGATACTTTCTATGTTGATCCATTTATATGCAAACTTAATGACTTCATCTTTTCTAAAAGCTGCATAATATTCCATTTTGCGGATGTACCAAAGTTTCTTTAACCAGTCATCTGTTCTTGGGCACTCGGGTTTTTTCCAGATTTTGGCTATTGTAAACAGTGCTGCAATGAACAAACAAGTGCAGATGTCACTTCAACTGTACATTTTTGCCGCTTTGGGATATATTCCCAGGAGTGGTATTGCTGGGTCAAATGGGAGCTCAATTTCTAATTTTTGGAGAATCGTCCATACTATTTTCAAAAAGGGCTGAACCAGTCGGCACTCCCACCAGTAATGGAGGAGCGTCTTTTTCTTGCCACATCCACGCCAGCACCTGTTGCTTTTGTTCTTGTGGATGTGGGCCAGTCTCTGTGGTGTGAGATGATATCTCATTGTTGTTTTGATCTGCATCTCCCTGATCATTAGTGATGTAGAGGATTTTTTCATGTGCCTTTAAGCCATTCAGATTTCTTTTTTGAGAAAGTTTTTGTTTATTTCGTCGCCCCATTTTATTTATTTATTTATTTATTTTTACTAAGCTTGGTTTTCAGTTATACAATGATCAAGTACCCATCCCTCCACCAGTGCCCATCCTCCATCACCACGGGTCCCAGCATCCCTCCCACCCCCCATCCCCCCGTCCCACCCTGCCTCTGTGGCAGGGCATTCTCCCCTGTTCTCTCTCTCTTCTTTTGGGTACTGTGTTTTGCAAGAGAGGCATTGAGTGGCAATCATGTTTGGTCTATAGACTACTTTTAGCATGTCTCTCCCACCCTGGGAGGGTCTTCACAACACCCTTTATTTGGTGCTCTCTTCTCTGTCTGAGCTTCCTTTTCACCTAGCACATGTGGCTGGCCTTCAAGTCATGGAGCAAAATTCCTGGTACTAATCTCAGCCATTCCTTCGTCGCCCCATTTTTAATGGGGTTGGATGTTCTCTTCTTGTGGAGTTTAACCAGTACTTTGTATATCCTGGATATCAACCCCTTGTCAGATGTGTATTCGGCGAATATCCTTTCCCATTCTGTAGACTGTCTCTGTATTTTGCTCACTGTATAACTTATATTTTAAGGAATAATTGTTGGGTAAAATAGTTTTGTGTCATTTTTTGTGTCAACAAATAGATTATTGTCATCAAATGGTTTTAGAACTCCTTTAGGCCAAGTTCTAGGCGTTGAGAATATAATAATAAATGAGCCAAACACAAATGGGAACGGCATGGCTTTAAGTTAAAAGGCCAAATTGCACTGATATAATTGGCGTTCAGGTTGTTGTAGAACCGTTATGGAATATTATTATGGAATATTATAGGATATTCTATAATATAGAATGAAAGAAACTGAATTATATTACTCTTAAAATAAACCAGCAGAAAACCTTTGATCAGCTATTACTTTGCTTTGATAAAAATAGTCCCAACTCCATATTTTAAATGCTCTTATTTATATGACATGGATTTTTTGTTTGGGGGCAAAAAATTTACTTTCAGAAAGAATTTCCCTCAAGTAAAATTCTGGTGACGTTGTATCTAGAATATGCAACATATATTCAGCTATACTACGAAAACTGACCCGTATTTTCTTTGACCTAGCATATTTAAATTTATGTTTGTCTCTTAATGTCCCAGAAAAACTGAGTTGAAATCTTAGGTTTTAAATTTTAAGAAAATCTATTCTTTCTAGTTTTAGAACTCCGGTTGTAAAGAATGACTTTCCACCTGCTTGTCAGTTGTCAACACCTTATAGCCAACTTGCCTTCTTCCAGCAACAACAGCAAATACCTGTTACTCCACTTCAGAATTTACAGGTGCGCGATTTCTTCATATTATGTCAACTTCAAAAAATTTGATTTTCAGAGCGTTTTGACAGTCTTAAGAACATAATCTTATCAGGCAGAACTCTTTTCTGATGACTTCAAAGGGTGCTCATGACTTTCAGGGGGTACATTATTTCTTTTTTTTTTTCCCCAGTATTTCCCCCCTTTCTGGTGGGGGTGGGGAGGGTTCTGCCCGGGAGACCTGGGGCCCCTTAAAGAAATTCTTGATCCACCAGGCCTGCAGGCCTCGCTGCTGTGTTTAGGACTGCACCTGGCTATGCCTGGAAGAAATCTTGTGCCAGAGATCCTCTAGCCATAGGCAAGATGTTTCCCCTCATCCCTAAACTGACTCCCGAACCTGGGAGAAAAGTGACAAATGGAGCTAATGAAGTGTCTTTTCATGAGCTCAGCCAAATGTGGGGAAGCTTTTCCCTGCTGGACCACTTGGATATCTGTAGCGTCACTTGCAGACCACACAGTCTGTACAGGTGGGGTGAAGGACAGGAGTATCTCTATCTGTCCTGTCTCCTGCCAGGGCCAGTCTGCTGGATTTCACAGGCCTTATACGGACTGCCAGTTAGAGGTTCCCCAGCTCTAAACCAGGCTAAGGAATCTTACTTGAATAGTTGAATCAAATTTCTTCTTATGATTTACATTTTTTAAAAATTTCCATTAATGAGCAGTATGATTTCCCTGAGCGATAGCACAGCAGGTAGGGCGTTTGCCTTGCACGAGGCCGACCTGGCCGACCCGAGTTCGATTCCTCCGCCCTTCTTGGAGATCCCAGCAAGCTACCGAGAGTATCTCACCCGGTTGGCAAAGCCTGGCAAGCTACCCGGGGCATATTCGATATGCCAAACACAGTAACGAGTCTCACAATGGAGACGTTATTGGACCCGCTCAAGCAAATCGATGAACAACGGAGGACAGTGACAGTGACCGTGATGATTTTATTGGTTATTAAATATATTATTATGGGCTGGAGCGATAGCACAGCGGTAGGGCGTTTGCCTTGCGCGCAGCCTGCCCGGCCGAGCCCGGTTCGATTGCTCAGCCCCTCTCGGAGAGCCCGGCAAGCTACTGAGAGTATTCCGCCCGCACGGCAGAGCCTGGCAAGCCACCCGTGACGTATTCGATATGCCAAACACAGTAACAACAAAAGTCTCCAATGGAGACATTACTGGGCCCGCTCGAGCAAATCGATGAACAATGGGAGGATAGTGATAGTGATAAATATATTATAAATAAACATATAAAATAAGAGAAAAAATTTATTGGTGAGACAGTGGCATTGTCATTTGAAGAAAAATTACTTTTCTGGAGTCAACACTAAAATTAGTTTCTAATAACTATCTTAGTGTAAGCTTACTAATAGTAGAAAGTGTGGATTTCAAGAGAGACTCTCCTGTCATGAATCTTGACATCACTTTTTACTAGATTTGTTTCCTTTCACAGATTACTTAGACGTTATGTCCATTTTATCATATGTAAAACAGGGATGAAAAAAAAAAGTACCCCATTGGATGAGTGCACATACTTAATTCACTGGCATTGATGTTACTCACACTCAAATCTAGTACCTAATCGATGGCAAATAATGGAAATAATCGCACTTGTTAAATAAAGTCACAAAACAAACCTTCATAATGATAACTATACAAGTTAAGAGTTAAAAATATGGTTAGAATGATTTTGGCTTTTTTTTTTTTTTTTTTTTTTTTGCTTTTTGGCTCACACCCAGTGATACTCAGAGGTTACTCCTGGCTCTGCACTGAGGCATTAACTCCTGGTGGTGCTTGGGGGACCGTATGGGATGCCGGGGATTGAACTCTGGTAGGTCACATGCAAGGCAAACGTCCTACCCACTGTACCATCGGCTCCGTCCACTTGTTTTTGTTTTTGGTCTTGGGCTATACCCAGAGCTGCTGGAGGCCTGGTTCTGTGCACAAGAACCGTCCCTGGCAGTGCTTGACCCATGTGGTGCTGGGGATTTAAACAGGTCATGCACAAGGCAAACACTTCACCTGCAATATATATTCACCTGCAATATGTGTGTGTGTGTGTGTGTGTGTGTATGTGAATGACACATATACATATATTTGTGTGTGTATATATCTACCTATCTATATATCTTTCTAGCCCCAGAATAATTTTGTTCTGAGAAAAGTGTAAGCTGTTAAGAAGAAAGAACATCTAATAGAGATGTTCTGTGTAAGTATAAGAAGCTCAAAAAGAGCAGGGAAGAGAAGCTAATGAAAAAATTTGATAAAATTATAGGTTAGGGGCTACAGTTACAGTGCAGCATAGAGGGTGCTTGCTTGACTCACAACCCACAGTCCCTGGCACCATATTTGGTTTCCCATTTTCAGGACGTAGGCCCGACTCTGCCCTCAGGAATTACTCCTGGCGGGGCTGGGGGAAACCATATGGGATGCTGGGGATCAAACCCACGTGCAAGGCCAGCACCCTTCCGCCTGAACTGTCTCTCCAGCTGCTCAGTAGTGTCTTTCACTGTTAGAGGTTAAAGGAATTAGGAACCTTACCTTTTTAATATTACACAGGAGATTCTACCATGTGGGATCTAAGTCAGGACTTAGATAAAATGAGGGTTACTGAGAACCTTGTTTCAACTTGGTGGATCAGCTAAATAGGAGCCCTTTAAACATCATAACTCTGGAGAGAGCTACTGCAAAAGGAAAGAGAATTAAAGGAGTGCTATGTAGTATATTATTTGGTAGTTTGCTGGTGAATATGCTAAAATTCAAAGTCAGCGGGGCTGGAGCAATAGCACAGCAGGTAGGGCGTTTGCCTTGCATGCTTCTGACTTTCGGCATCCCATATGGTTCTCCCAAGCACCGCCAGGAGTAATTCCTGAGTGCAGAGCCCAGAGTAGCCATGAGCGTTGTTGGGCGTGACCCAAAAAGCAAAATAAATACAATTTAAGGTCGGTAACTCAGTAAACATCACCCAGCAAATGGGGAATTGCTAATATTTATATTTTTTTGACTTGCCCTTTTAGCACCATAGTACATTCATTCCTCCCTTTATAATTAATGCTATGCTAAAAGAGGAAGAAAAAAATATAATATTTGTATGTTTACATATGTTTGGATAGATGGAAGTAGGTTATATGGAAAAAAGGTGGGAGATTTGTGAGTTTGTATATTGATGGCAAATGATTTTTTCCCTTCTTTTTTCTCTCAATATATTTATTAAGAGGAAGCTCAAGGGGCTGGGGAGATGGCCCAAAGGGCTGAAGTACATCCTTTGCCCAGTTTGACCAACACGTCTTCATGCCCTCCTAGAACTGCTGGGTGGGCCTTCCCCTCAAAAAAAGAAGAAAAGATATATTCGAGACCTGAAATATTTGTTGGTTAATGTCTTCTTTTTTGATGAAAGTGTGATTTTAAAATTGAAAGCATTTCACTATACTAAATGCATGTTTGCAAGTTAGTTTCTCTGGCCTGTTCTTGGAATTTTGAAAGTTTAATGTGATTTTTAATTATTTAGATTTCAGCCTCCTCTGCAACAAATGAATGCATTTTAGTTAAAGGAAGAATTTATTCCATATTGAAGCAGATAGGAAGTGGAGGCTCAAGCAAGGTAAGTACCTGAGTTTGGGGGAATGGGAAGCACACGCAGCAGTCCACGGGGCCTACCCCCTAGTGGTGCTCAGGGTATAGATGCTGTGCTGGGAATTCAAACTGGTGAAGGCAGATATTCAGCTCATGACATAACCCCAGTGCTATCTCTCCTGCTTCCTCTTGATTTTGTTTTTTGCCAGGACCTCACACGTGAAAGTATGTGCTTTGCCATTGAGCTGCGTTCCCAGCCCATGTGTATTAGAGAAATTCACTGTAGCACTGTCCTCCCATTGTTCATCGATTTGCTCAAGTGGGCGTCAGTAATGTCTCCATTGTGGGACTTGTTGTTACTGTTTTTGGCGTATCGAATACGCCATGGGGAGCTTGCCAGGCTCTGCCGTGCGGGCGGGATGCTCTCGGTAGCTTGCCGGGCTCTCTGGAATCTAACTCAGGTCGGCTGCGTGCAAGACAAACGCCCTACCCGCTGAAGTTTCCTTTCTTTGTCTTTTTTCCTTTGGTGGATCTTTTTTTTTAACTTTTAGAAATCCACACTTGGCATGAGCAGAAAGATCCTTTTTGTCCTCTTCTACTATTCTCTCTCCTCAACATATCTTAACCCAAATTTCTTGTTCTTTCCTCCAGAGTCCCATGCTTCCAAATTTCTTCTCTGACATTCACTTTGACTTGGGAGTGGCAAGTAGTAGCTATTTATTCATGTGAGTCTTAAAGTCAGAGCATGGTGCAAATTAAATAATATGCTTGGGATGACTCATCATCAATGTTTTTGACTAATGAATTTTATTTTATTTGGACTTTGCCACTTCAGAAATAGTCTCAATAGTTAGTACACAGTGAAATTGGACAATCTCATTTTCTAAGTATATCTTGAGTTCTGAATTTATATGGATATATGTCTTTGGATGAAATATTTCTCAAACGACTTAGCTAAAGTATCTTTACTTCTTTTCATTCTGTTCTCTTACATTCACCTAAAGTTAGATATCTACCTTAACCTCTTACCAAAACAATTCATCAAGACCATGAATTACTACCTACATGTTTCTCTTTGGTTATCTTCAGCTTTGTGTTACTTGACACTCTGGGACAACTGATTAATCTTTTACTTGAAACTTCTTCCACATGCTATCTCTCAGTTTTCTTCCTCTGACAGGCCATTTCTTTCCAGTTCAAGATCTTGATCTTTATGATGCAATAAAGATCCAGGGCTCAGTCTTAACCTTTTGCTTTTCTGTAAACTCACTCCCCAGTGTTCCATCTCGTTATGCTGTTTTACATACCTTGTTTATGCTGATAATTTCCAGATTTATGTTTTCTGCTCAAGACCTCTTCCTTGAATTCCAGACATACCTTGTTTCACTGCTCACTTCTTTTCCTAGGTGTCTTCTGGATGTTTCAAACTTAATCTGTGCCAATCATAACTTCTTGCACCATAGTCTGTCCTTTCAGTAAATCTCGACTCCTTTCTTCCTATTGCTAGGCCAAAAACCGTTGACTCCACTATTCCCACACATGGTTTTAGCCAATCAGCAAGTCTTATTCTTCTGCTGTAAGTGTATCTAGAATCTGAGTATTTCTTACCACCTCCTCTCTCGTCATTTTGGTTGAAGCAATGATGATCTTTCACCTGCATTACTACAAGAGCTTTCCAAGTAGTCTCATTGGTGCAGTGCTTGCTCACCTGTTCTGTTTGGACAGAATTGATTTTCCTCCAGATATCCGCGTGTCTTTGCTTCAGTGTTCTCCAGTCAGGTCTTCACTTACCACATACTTGAAGACTCAGCTCCTACTTTCCTACTGTCATTGAGTTCCATGCTCCCCTCCCGTGCTTTATTTATCTCTGCCGTTCATATGCTAGTGTGCTCTGGAAGGGACTATTTCATTTATCTGTGTGCCCTTATGCTTGAAGGGAACACAAAGCATGCACGTTTTCCTTATCAACACAAGTTTGTTTCATTATGTCAAATGGGCCATAGATCATCCACAAAGGAGAAAAACTAAAAGCCTTCCCTCTAAGATCAGGGATGAGACAAGGATGCCCACTCTCTCCGCTGCTGTTCAGTATAGTACTGGAAGTACTTGCAATGGAGGTTAGGTAAGAAAAAGATATTAAAGGGCTTTCAGGTAGGAAAGGAAGAAATCATGCTCTCACTATTCGCAGACTATATGATACTCTACTTAGAGAACCCTAAAACCTCTATCAAGAAAGTCCTAGAAACAATAGACTTGTATGGTAAAGTTGCGGCTATAAAATCAATACCCAAAAGTCCATGGCTTTCCTATACACAAATAGTGAGAGAGAAGAAAATGACATGAAAAGAACAATCCCGTTCACAATCAAGCCTCAGAAAATCAAGTACCTAAGAATCAGCTTAACTAAGGACATAAAGGACCTGTACAAAGAAAACTACAAAACGCTACTTCAGGAACTGAAAGAGGACACAAGGAAATGGAAAGATATCCCTTGCTCATGGATCAGGAGAATTAACACTGTCAAAAGGCAGTACTTCCCAAAGCACTGTACAAATTCAATGCAATCCCTATTACGATACCCATGACATTCTTCAAAGAACTGGAGCAAACACTCCTGACATTCATATGGAACAATAAGCCCCCACGAATAGCTAAAGCAATTCTTGGGGAAAAGAAAATGGGAGGAATCAACCTCCTAACTTCAAACTCTACAAAGCAGTAATAATTAAAACAGCATGGTACTGGAACAAAGGCAGAGCCACAGACCAATGGAACAGGATGGAATATGCCTACACACAACCCCAAATGTATAAACATCTAATCTTTGATAAGGGAGCAAGAAATGTGAAGTGGAGCAAGCAAAGCCTCTTTAACAAATTGTGCTGGCAAAACTGGACAGCTACATGCAAAAAAGTGGGCTCAGATCTCTACCTAACACCATGTACAAAAGTCAGATCAAAATAGATTAAAGACCTCAACATCAGACCGGAATCCATAAGGTACATTGAAGACAAAGTTGGCAAAACCCCACAACATTGAAGCTAGCGGTATCTTCATAGATGATACGCCACTGGCCAAGCAAGTGAAAACAGAGATAGATAAATGGGACTATCTTAAACTAAGAAGCTTCTGCACCTCGAGAGAAACAGTGACCAAAATACAAAGACAGTCTGCAGAATGGGAAAGGATATTCGCCAAATACACATCTGACAAGGGGTTGATATCCAGGATATACAAAATACTGGTTAAACTCCACAAGAAGAAAACATCCAACCCCATCCAAAAATGGGCTGATTTCTCAAAGAAGAAATCCAAATAGCTAAAAGGCACATGAGGAAATGCTTTACATCACTAATCATCAGGAAGATGCAGATCAAAACAACAATGAGATATCTCACACCACAGAGACTGGCCCACATACAAAAGAACAAAAGCAACCGGTGTTGGCACGGATGTGGCGAGAAAAGTACCCTCCTTCACTGCTGGTGGGAATGCCAACTGGTTGAGCCCTTTTGGAGAACAGTATAGACGATCCTCAAAAAATTAGAAATTGAGCTCCCATTTGACTCGCAATACCACTCCTGGGAATGTATCCTGGAAAGGCAAAAAAGTACAGTCGAAATGACATCTGCACTTGTATGCTCATTGCTGCACTGTTCATAATAGCCAAAATTTGGAAAAAACCCTAGTGCCCAAGAACAGATGACTGGTTAAAGAAACTTTGGTACATGTACATAACGGAATCCAATGCAGCTGTTAGAAAATATGAAGTCATGAAATTTACATACAAGTGGTTCTACATGGAAAGTATTTTGCTAAGTGAAATGAGCCAGAAAGAGAGGGACAGACATAGAAAGCCTGCACTCATCTGGGGAATATAAAGTAACAGAATGGGAGTTGAACTCCCAAGAATAGTTGAGATAAGTACCAGGAAGTCTGCTCCGGGGCTTGGAAGCGAGCAGCACATGCTAGGGGAAAAGGCAGCTCAGATAGAGAAGGGAAGACCACGTAACGGATGTTTGAAGGACTTGCTTGGGATGAGAGATGAGTGCTGAAAGTAGACTATAGATCAAACACGATGGCCACTCAATACCTCTACTGCAAACTACAAGACCCTGGAGGAAAGAGTGAGCAAAAGGGAATGCCCTGCCATAGAGGCAGGGTGGGGGTGGGGGTGGGGGATGGGGAGCGGGAGGAATACAGGGAGCATTGGAGGTGGAGAATGGGCACTGGTGGAGGGATGGGCACTCGATCATTGTATAACTGAAACCTAATCACGAAAGTTTGTAAGTCTTACTGTACCTCATGGTGTTTCACTAATTAAATAAAAAGAAAGAAAAATAATGTTAAAATAAGTATGCTCCACCAAAAAAAAGTGTGTGTGGGGGGGGGGTGGGTGTTGCATAGGACATACCAGGGACAGAACTGCTTCTTGGCTACTCACTTCTTGGCTCTTTCACTGTTTGAACTTGTCTGGAATGACAACATGTTGTGTGGGAAGTCTGGTGGATTCCTTTTGTCACAAATGGCTTATGTGAAGTGAGGGAGGATGTCACCTTCCTCTCTGCCCACCTCCGTCACCTGGGCACGAGCCTGAGAGCATTACAACTGAGCAAGGCTGCCAGGAGCACCCAAAGCTGTTTGGTTGCTTGTGCCCGAACAATTTCACCAGGCATCATCAGATTGCGCCCCAGATCTCCCACTCGATCTCAGTGTAGGAAATAATCCCTACCACCCAGTTGATACGAGAGTATCTCCCTGCGCCGCAAAGCCTGGCAAGCTACCCGTGTTGTATTTGATATGCCAGAAACTAACTAAATTCATCATTATTTGGTTTAATGATTATGGTGCAATTGGCAAAATCCACATGAGTCAAGGGGGGAAAAAAACAGGGTTATGTGCTTTATGAAATTAATACTCTTTATGCTTTGTCTATTCTAGAATTTAGTTAAGACTAACAAATTCTATTAGGAGCATTTAAAAAGGTCATAGGGGGGTTGGAGAGATAGCACAGTGGGTAGGGCATTTGCCTTGCATGCGGCCAACCCGGGTTCGATTCCCAGCATTCCATATGGTCCCCGGAGCACTGCCAGGAGTAATTTCTGAGTGCAGAGCCAGGAGTAACCCCTGTGCATTGCCAGGTGTGACCCAAAAAGCAAAATAAATAAATAAAAAGGTCATGGGGCAATTGGAAATGGTCAGGATAAGGCCTTTCTAGTTCTTTATTAATTTTTCATTGAAACTGGCAAACTGTGACAGACCCATTTCCAGGGAAATAGGGAATTAGGAAATCTAAACCAGCCTATTGGCTCTTACAAAAGTTTTTCCAGAGCAGGGAAAATTAGTTAGTAAAAACACATACATGTGAGAAGATGGTTTAGATGTTTCCATTTTAATACTTTGAAATCATACATAGTTTTGGTATACTAAAAATCTTTTTTTGTGTATATATGCCTGACAATTTTAATAGGCTTTAAAGTGTCTGCCATTTTCTGTCCTGTTGATGGTGGGCTAACGTGTGCTGTGCGCCAAACCTCTCTCACTTAATTTTCTAAACCTATGTGACAGATACTGACATTTTACTTTTATAAAAACATAATAGTATATCCTCTCAGCCGACAATTCTAGGTTCCAATGTCTTTCAGCCAACATGGCCGACCCGAGTTCGATTCCTCCGCCCCTCTCGGAGAGCCCGGCAAGCTACCGAGAGTATTCGATATGCCAGACACAGTAACAACAAAGTCTCCAAAGGAGACGTTACTGGGCCCGCTCGAGCAAATCGATGATCAACGGGAGGGCCTTTACTTTACTTTACTCGAGCAATGTCTTTCAGAGCTGGGGATGTGTCTCAGCCCTGGGACACATGCATAGCTAAGGCCCTAAGATCAATTTCTGGAACCACAAAATTTCTTTTCTCTTTTTTTTTTTTTTTTTTTGCTGCCTCTTACTCTCACTGTTTTTTTGCTTTCCTCATAATTTACTGTGTTTGCAGGTAAAAGTAGTAACACTTTGTTTTATTAAGAGGACTCTTCTCACTAAGCTACTCTGAACAACCTGACAGACTCATAGCAGTGAAGGTGCAGCTCATAAATTTCTTGTACACATTGACTCTTCTGATGTTATGTTATGCTATGTTACTTCAGCTCCCATGTTGAGCAGACCAGAAGGGGAGAGGCAAATGCGAGGCTCTCTTTATTGCTAGGTTGGGCTAGGGTTCGAGTCTCATCCAACACAGTGGAGTCTTACAAGGACCCGGACCCAAGTTCCAGGGAATATTACATAAGTATATGGTTACATAAGCAAAGTTGGCACAGTTTTCCCAAGAAATGCTGCAAAACAGTCACAAGTCTGTGAGCTAATTGGTCATGCCCACCTGCTCTGCTCAGAAATATCCTGCTTATCATATGAATGGCTAAAGGATTTCCAGCTTCTTCGAAGGCAGCCTTCAGGGAATTCTTTGGGGAGGAGAAGGGGAAACAGAAACTTAGGCCTGCTGCCTGCTTCTGCCTTAAAGTGATGCCTGTTTTAGCCCTTCTGCAACTGTACACTGTCTTTCTCCTAACCCCTTTTCTTCTTCCCTTTGTTGATATAGTGGTGGTACTGCAGTAAGGGTCACACACTGCTCACACACTTGGTTATGACACCAGTGCTCACAATGACTGGTGCAGGAACCAAGATTTTGGCCTCATATGTGAAAAGCCAGTAGTGATCTGAATCACATCTCTGGGCTCTTAGTTCTTTTCTTATTCCTTCCCAGTTGTCTGCAGGGTAGTCAAGTTGAAATGCTTTTTAAGTAAATGGTTTTGGCGCTGAAGCCATAGTAAAGCAGGCAAGACACTTGCCTTGCGTAGGGCTGACTTGGGTTCAATCCCCAGCATCCCATACAGTTTTGGAGCCCTCCAAGAGTGATCTCTAAGGGCAGAGCCAGGAATAACCCGAGAGCACTATAGGGGATAGCCCCAAAACAAAACAAAACAGGATTACTTCTGTATGTCAAGAGAGGTTCGATACCCTCCTCGGTTTTTTGTTGTTTTTTAAATTTTTATTTGTGAAACACTGTGAGGTACAGTTGTTGACTTACAAATTTTTGTGCTTGGATTTCAGTTATACAATGATCAAATACCCATCCCTCCACCAGTGCCCATTTTCCACCACCATGGATCCCAGCATCCCTCCCACCCCCCACCCCCCATCTCCCCCTGCCTCTGTGGCAGGGCATTCCCCTCTGTTCTCTCTCTCCTTTAGGGTGTTGTGGTTTCCAAAAGAGGCATTGAGTGGCAATCATGTTCGGTCTATAGTCTACTTTCAGCATGCATCTCCCATCCGGGGAGGATCCTCCCAACACCCTATATTTGGTGCTCCCTTCTCTATCTGAGCTGCCTTTTCCCCTGGCATGTGTGGCTGGCCTCCAAGCCATGGAGCAAACCTCCTGGTACTTATCTCGGCTATTCTTGGGTGTTAGTCTCCTATTTTGTTACTTTATGTTCCCCAGATGAGTGCAGTCTTTCTGTGTCTGTCCCTCTCTTTCTGACTCATTTCGCTTAGCATGATACTTTCCATGTTGTACCACTTGTATATAAATTTCATGACTTCATCCTTTCTAACAGCTGCATAGTACTCCATTGTGTAGATGTACCAAAGGTTCTTTAACCAGTCAACTGTTCTTGGGCACTCAGGTTTTTTCCAGATTCTGGCTATTGTGAACAGTGCTGCAATCAAAAAACAAGTGCAGATGTCACTTCAACTATGATTTTTTGCCTCTCCGGGGTATATTCCCAGGAGTGGTATTGCTGGGTCAAATGGGAGCTCAATTTCTAATTTTTGGAGAATACTGTTCTCCAAAAGGGCTGAACCAGTCAGCACTCCCACCAGTAATGGAGGAGGGTCTCTTTCTCGCCACATCCACACCAGCACCGGTTGCTTTTGTTCTTGTGGATGTGGGCCAGTCTCTGTGGTGTGAAATGATATCTCATTGTTGTTTTGATCTGAATCTCCCTGATGATTAGTGATGTAGAGGATTTTCTCATGTGCCTTTTAGCCATTCGGATTTCTTCTTTGAGAAAGTTTCTGTTCATTTCGTCGCCCCATTTTTATATGGGATTGGATGTTTTCTTGTGGAGTTCCATCAGTACTTTGTATATCCTGGATCTCAACCCCTTTTGGGATGTGTATTGGGCGAATATCCTTTGCCATTCTGTAGACTGTCTTTGTATTTTGGTCACTGTTTCTTTGGAGGTGTAGAAGCTTCTTAGTTTAAGATAGTCCCATTTATCTATCTCTGTTTTCACTTGCTCGGCCAGTGGCGTGGCATCTTTGAAGATACCATTAGCTTCAATGTCATGGAGGGTTTTGCCAACTTTATCTTCAATGTACCTTATGGTTTCTGGTCTGATGTTGAGGTCTTTAATCCGTTTTGATCTTACTTTTGTACATGGTGTTAGGCAGAGTTCTGAGCTCATTTTTTTGCATGTAGCCATCCAGTTTTGCCAGCACCATTTGTTAAAGAGGCTTTCCTTACTCCACTTCACATTTCTTGCACCTTTCTTGCAAAGATTAGATGATCATATGATTGAGGGGAGATGTCAGTGTATTCAGCCCTGTTCCATTGGTCTGTGGCTCTGCCTTTGTTCCAGTACCATGCTGTTTTAATTATTACTGCTTTGTAGTAGAGTTTGTAGTTAGGGAGGTTGATTCCTCCCATTTTCTTTTCCCCAAGAATTGCTTTAGCTATTCGTGGGGGCTTATTGTTCCATATGAATTTCAGGAATGTTTGCTCCATCTCTTTGAAGAATGTCATGAGTATCGTTATAGGGATTGCATTGAATTTGTACAATGCTTTGGGAAGTATTGCATTTTGACAGTGTTAATTCTCCCAATCCATGAGCAGGGGATATCTTTCCATTTCCTTGTGTCCTCTTTTAGTTCCTGAAGTAGCGTTTTGTAGTTTTCTTTGTACAGGTCCTTTACGTCCTTAGTTAAGCTGATTCCTAGGTACTTGATTTTCTGAAGCTCAATTGTGAACGGGATTGTTCTTTTCATGTCATTTTCTTCTCTCTCACTATTTGTGTATAGGAAAGCCATGGACTTTTGGGTATTGATTTTATAGCCTGCCACTTTACTATACAAGTCTATTGTTTCTAGGAGTTTCTTGATAGAGGCTTTAGGGTTCTCTAAGGATAGTATTGTATCGTCTGTGAATAGTGGGAGTTGATTTCTTCCTTTCCTACCTGAATGCCCTTAATATCTTTTTCTTGCCTAATCGCTATTGCAAGTACTTCCAGTACATACTGAACAACAGTGGAGAGAATGGGCATCCTTGTCTCGTCCCCGATGTTAGAGGGAAGGCTCTCAGTTTTTCCCCCGTGAGGGTGATGCTTGCTGTAGGTTTGTGGTAGATGGCTTTAACTATATTGAGGAAAGTCCCCTGTATACCCTTTTTGGCGAGGGTTTTTTTTTTTTTTTCATAAACGGGTGCTGGATCTTGTCAAATGCTTTCTCTGCATCTATTGATATGATCATATGGTTTTTATATTTTCTTTTGTTGATATGATTGATTATGTTGATCGATTTCCAAATGTTAAACCATCCTTGCATCCCCCGAATGAATCCCATTTGGTCATGGTGTATGATCTTTTTGATGATAGCTGAATTCTATTTGCTAGTATTTTGTTGAGAATCTTCGCATCCGTGTTCATCAGGGATATCTGCCTGTAGTTTCTTTTTTTTTTTTTTTTGTGGTGTCTTTGTTTCCTTTTGGTATTAGAGAGATATGGGCTTCATAGAAACTGTTTGGTAGAGTTTTTGTTTCTTCAATTTTCTAGAAAAGCTTGAGAAGACCTGACAATAGGTCCTCTTTAATTGTTCAGAAAAATTTACTAGTGACCTGAACCTGGGCTTTTGTTTTTGGGAAGCCTTTTGATTACAGTTTCAATTTCCTTGATGTTAAATATTCAGGTACTTAATCTTATTGATTCAGCCTTGGGAGATTATAGGAATCCAGGATTTATCTATTTCTTCTAGGTTCTCTTCTTTCGTGGCATCCAGACATTCAAAGTAGTCTCTGATTATCTTTTGAATTTCTTTGATTTCTGTTGTGATATCCCCCTTCTCATTTCTGATTCGGTTTATTAGGGTTCTGTCTCTCCTTTGTGAGTCTTGCTAGTGGTTTATCTTGTTTATATTCTCGAAGAACAGGCTCTTGGTTTCATTGATCTTTCAGGTTGTGTTTTTGGTTTCCATGTCGTTGATTTCTGCTCTAAGTTTTATGATCACTTTCTGCCTGATTTGGGCTCCTTTTGTTGGTCCTTTTCTAGGATCTTTTTTTTTTTAAATTTTTTTTCTTTTTATATTTATTTATTGAGTCACTGTGGGATAAGTTACTAAGCTTTAAGGTTTAAGTCTCGGTCATACAATGATCAAACACCTTTCCCTTCACCAGTACTCATTTTTCACCACCAAGAACCCCAGTATACCCCCCTCCCACCCCTCCCAATGCCTGTGAGGCAGATGATTTCCATTTAACTCTTCTCTACATTGATTACATTCACTATTTTGACAAAAGATGCACCATTATTGTTTAGAATTTTCCCCCAAGCAATCAGAATTGCTGAAAAGGCATTGTGAAATATTTTGTTTTCTATAACTGGTTATGAGAATCATATAATGTCACGCGGCCACGATTTTGGATTTCTGCAAAGAGCCAGATAATTACGACATTGGTTTCTGTGTGTCTGGTGTTATGGCCGTGCCGGAGAGCCGCTCGTGGGGGCTTACTCATGACCTCGGTAGGGCGTGAAGGATGTGCCGGTACTGCCCCCCTTCCCATGAGACTGCAGTTGCCCCATCACCGCCAGCTCGTACCTGGCTTTCCTATAAGCTCTGAGGCGGCGGCCACCTTGCTGCCAGGGGAGAAAAAAGGCGGAAGGGAGCAACACCCTTTCCCTCCTGGGGAGGCATGGCACCATAGTTTAACGCATGATCCATTCACTTTTCTTCTGCAAGCTGCTGGGCTCTGGACTAAGTCCTTTTGCTTCTGGAGCCATGGCCGTGCCAGAGAGCCGCTTGTGGGGGACAACTCATGACCTCGGTAGGGTGTGAAGGACATGCCGGTACCACCCTCCTTCCCATGAGACTGCAGTTGCCCCATCACCGACGGCTTATACCTGGCTTTCCAGTACACTCTGAGGTGGCGGCTACCTTGCTGCCGGGGCCGGGGGTGGCGGGAGAGGCGGAAGGGAGCAACACCCTTTCCCTCCTCGGGAGGCATGGCACCATAGTTTAATGCATGGTCCATTCCTTTTTCTGCTGCAAGCTTCAGGGCTCTGGATTAAGTCCTTTTGCTTATGGAACCATAGCTGTGCCAGAGAGCCACTCGTGGGGGGCAACTCGTGACCTCGGTAGGGCATGAATGCCAAGCCGGTACCGCCCCCCTTCCTATGAGACTGCAGTTGCCCCATCACTGCCAGCTCATACCTGGCTTTCCAATAAGCACTGAGCCGGCTGCCACCTTGTATGCAGTCCAGGTGCATTTCTGCCAAAAGCCTCTGGGTTCTGCGATTTGTTTCTGAGTCTCTGGGATCATGGCCATTAAATGACTTGATCAGGGGCCAGAGAGGCTGTCATGGGGGCGAATCAGGGTCTCTAAGATGGGGAGGAAAGGGCTGCCTTCACCCCCATCCCTTGAGGCCCCATGTGTCTGGCCCCAAACCTGACTGTCCAGTGGCGTCTGGAGGATGGCGGCCACCAGGCCGCCAGGGGGAACAGGCCAAGGCACGAAACCTATTCCCACCTGGGATGGCCCAGTGCCTGTAACCTACTGCGTGGTCCAGATGCATTTCTGCCAAAAGCCGCTGGGTTTTGAGATTTGTTTCTGAGTCTCTGGGATCATGACTGTTAAGCAGTTCGATCAGGAACCAGAGAGGCCATGCCGGCTCCACCCCCATCCCGTAATGCCCCACATGTCTCATCACTGTGGGCCCAAACCTGACTGTCCAGTGGCCTCTGGAGGATGTCGGCCACCGGGCCGCCAGGGCAACAAACCAAGGCACAAAATCGGTTCCCACCTGGGGTGGCCACACGCCGGTAAAAAAAGCCAAAAGCTGTTGGGTTTCGAGATTTGTTTCTGAGTCTATGGAATCAAGGCCTTTAAGCAGTTCGATCAGGAACCAGCGAGGCCGTGCCTCCAATTATATAGCTGAGCCGGAGGTGGTTTGTGGGTGTGTCTCCCACATACCTAACTTTTGACTGTTTACTTTCTCGGTAAACTTTGCCCCAAGTTTTTGGGGTCTGGCCAAAGGCACAGCAGCAATTTTGGGGTATCTGAAAGTTTGACATTGCCATCAGGCTGCTGATGCACTCGCCTCACAGGTACAGATTGACCTGCTGGCGGCACCATACCCCCTCCTTTTCTAAGATCTTGAACTGTGAAGTCACGCTGTTTATGTGGGCCCTTTCTTCCTTCCTGAGAAATGCTTGCAGAAGAATAAATTTTCCCCTTAAAATGGCTTTAGCTGCATCCCATCGGTTCTGGTAGCTTGTGTCTTGTTTTCATTTGTTTCCAGATATCTTTTGATTTCATCCTTGACTTCCTTCCTGATCCACTTGTCTTGACTATTGCATTAAGTTTGGCGATGAACATGTGTACATATGTGTACATATATCCTTTTGGGTCAATGTTGTTGGGTTTTGGGGATAGATGACATGTAGCACTCTGCTGGAATGTTTGGTATTTCTATTCTTAAATGTTACATAGAACTCTATTGCTTTTCATAAAAGCTTATCCAGAGGACATACCCACCAGCACTGGATGAGGGTTCATTTCTCACCACAACTTTGTCAACACTAGCTGTTTCCAAACGACTGGATATGTGCCATTGTCACAGGTGTGGAATGATTCTTGTTTTGATTTGCATTTCCCTAGTCATGAGTGGTGATGAGCACTTTTTCATATTCCTGTTGGCCAACAGTCTGTCTTCTTTGGGGAAGTTCCTGTTCATCTCCTTACCCTACTTATACATGGGGAGGGCTGTCTTTGGATATTTTTGTTGCTGAGTTTTGTGAGTGCTTTTTAGCTGTTGGATATCAACCCCTCATCTGATGTATGTCCCCACCACTCCTAAGCAGTGACTTCTAAACTTTCTGCTGTTTCACTCTGTAGGTGTTTCAGGTGTTGAATGAGAAGAAACAGATACATGCTATAAAGTATGTAAACTTAGAAGAAGCAGATAACCAAACCATTGAGAGTTACCGGAATGAAATTGCCTATTTGAATAAACTGCAACAACACAGTGATAAAATCATTCGGCTTTATGATTAGTAAGAATATTTTTGTTTATAAACAACTCTTTCTTGTTACATTTCTTCAGATGTTTTATAATCAAATTACAGTCAAATAGTCAAACTGATTTTTGTTTTTCCTGTTATTCTTTCTTATTCCAGTGAAATCACGGACCAATATATCTACATGGTAATGGAGTGTGGAAATATTGATCTTAATAGTTGGCTTAAAAAGAAGAAGTCCGTTGATCCATGGGAACGTAAAAGTTACTGGAAAAATATGTTGGAAGCAGTTCACACTATTCATCAGCATGGTATTTTTAAATCTCTTTAGCGGCCAACATGGCCGACCCGAGTTCGATTCCTCCGCCCCTCTCGGAGAGCCCGGCAAGCTACCGAGAGTATTCGATATGCCAAACACAGTAACAACAAAGTCTCCAATGGAGACGCTACTGGGCCCGCTCGAGCAAATCGACGATCAACGGGAGGGCCTTTACCTTTACCTTTTTATGTCAGTGGTAGAACAATATTACAGCCGTAAGGAGCTTATCTTTTATGTGGCCAAACAGGATTCTGTCCCTGGCACCTGGCACCTTGAGTCCCGCTAGGAGTAACCCCCGAGTGCAGAGCCAGGAATAAGGCCTGAAGACAGCCAGGCATTGCCCCAAAACCAAAAAATAAAATAAAAAATTATATCTCCTTAGGTGAAATTAAAATATTTGTTAAGATTTTAAGGCATTGCCTATTGACCTTCAATTGGATAAGCTAAATATTTGGTAGTTTTATTTGCTTACTTCTATTTGGTTTGGGGGTTATACCTAGCAGTCCTCAGGGCTTACTCCTGGCAGAACTCTTGGGAACCACATGTGGTACCTGTGTTTCCAACCCAGGTCAGCTGCATATAAGACAAATATCCTGCCTGTTGTACCCTCTCTTCGGCCCCACGAGTATAGATGAAAGAACAAAGTCATTTATTTAGAATTCAATTAACTGAAGGCTATAGGGCATGAATTCATGTTCTTCATATTATGGTGCGTCCATAACTTAGCGAAACTGTAATTTTCTCACCCATAATCCTGAATCACCAAACCCTTGGATTATAGCAGAGCTGAGTTTTCAGAATTCAGATATCCTAGAATTTGGGATATTGACTTTGGGCATTTATTTTGAGTTGTGTGCATGGTGTAGGAGTTAGTTTTGGTTTTAGTTTTTTATCTATTTGCTGTATTTTCTTCCCTTTTTTTTTTAATGGAATCGATTCTTTTTAGGGTTCATCTCTATTAGCTTTTTTCTCCTTTCGCTCTCTTTGTGTTGTTGTTGTTTATACCTGTTTTGGGGGCCTGATGCAGTGCTTCAGAGTCGCTCCCAGTGGTGCTGAGGATTCCACCCCAGCACCTTCCTCATGTGTCCCATGCACGGCAGTCCTTTCGGCTGTTTCTGCCTCCCTTGTTCCTTCCCTTTCTTGAGAGAGAGGGAGTAACTGTACTAGATATTGTTTCCTCATGTCTCCCTTCTTGTAAGGTAAATGACTGTTCATTAGGGATCAAGATCAGGGCCATAGGGGTGGGTGTTGTCAGAGCAGAAGGGTCTAAAGTGTAATTTGCAAGGCTGTATCGTGCATGATGGTTCACAGAGAACATAAATTTTAGGACCATAGAAAATACAGGGGCTAAGACTCTTGCCTTGTGTGTTGCCAATCTCGGGTCAAACAGCATCAGGACCCAGGATACTGTCACAGATCCTATGATTCTCTCACATCCGCCATGTGATCTTGAGTTACTAAGTTCTTTTTTTTTTTTATTTTATCTTCATAAAGTTGCTCACAATAATTTATCAACATTCAATATTTCAACACCAGTCCCACCACCATTACACCTTCCCATCACCAATTATTTCAAATTTTCCCATCAACCACCCAAGCCTGCCCCAAAGGCAGATGCTAAATAATTTAACAAATTCCTAAAGTCTTGACCCTAAAGTTTCTTTATTTAAAAACGGTAATGATGAGATTAGTTTCCTTGGCAGTGGTATGAGGACTAAAGGATCCCCTGTAAGCAACAAACTTAGAATACTGTCTGGCACTTAACAGTATTCTTTGTTTGCAGAATATATTTTAAATGAATAATTTTATTGGAAAGGAATCAGCTTTTGTAAAACTAGTTGTCCCTGGAATGTTTTATTTTGTCTAATATTATAGTGGATTTGTGTTTTGAAGGCATTGTTCACAGTGACCTGAAACCTGCCAACTTTCTGATAGTTGATGGAATGCTAAAACTAATTGATTTTGGGATTGCAAATCAAATGCAACCAGATACAACGAGTATTGTTAAAGACTCTCAGGTAAGACTTCCCTTTTACTCTACTGTGTGGTTGGTTACTGCATAGTAGAGTTCAGTTCCTTTTCAACTATGAAATACTATTTTGTTAATGGGGGATTTAATTTTTACCTCTCCCATTCTTGAAAGGATTTGAGACCCTTTTTACGGGGGGAGGATCACAACCAGCCTTGCTAAGGGGTAACTGCTGACTCTGAACTCAAGAATCTCCTTGAGGTGCTTGGAGGACCATATGGGATGCTGGGATTGAACCCAGGTCAGCGGTGTGCAAGGCAAATGCCCTACCCACTGTACTATTGCTCTGGCCCCAAGGATTTGAGACCCTTTTATAAGAATAGATACTGTTCTATGAAAACCTCAAAATTATGATTTATATAATTTAGTATAGAAAACCAATATAATATTCAGTTATTTTTCTATAATTAAGGTGGAAATGTTGTAATTCTGCCTGGGAAGTCTTAGTAATGGTCTGAAACTTTGTCTCTGGAATTTTTGGTAGCAACCAAAGAGGGAATTATAGTTGTAAGCTTCTCATTGTCTGAAATAGAGATTCCAAAGAAGTAAGATTTTCCAATTACTTGCCGCTAAAAAAAAAAAAAAAAAAAAAACTTTTTAATTTTAATTTTTTTTGAATCGCCGTGAGATAGATCGTTACAAAATTGTTCATGATTGAGTTTCAGTCATACATTGTTCCAACACGCCTCCCTCCACAGTGTGATTTCCCAGTACCAGCATCCCAGTTTCCCTCCCCCCCTCCCCCCCCGCCTTAAGCCACTCCTCCCTCACCCCAGCTTGTCTGTATTGCAGGCACCGCTCTTCTTTTTCTCTCTTTCTCTCATTTTAGGCATTATAGTTTGTGATGCAGATACTGAAAGATTATCATCTACATCCCTTGGCCTGCTTTTAACACTCAGTTCCTGTCCAGAGTGATCATTGCCAATTAGTATTGTCATACTGGACCTTCCTTTGTCTTAACTACCCTCCATCTTCCACACCATTGACCACCATTGACCAGTCTTCCTGGCCCGTTTTCCTGGTCTTGGATATTAGTTTCAGACTGTTTTGTTTGGTTCTGGTTTTTAATCCCACAAGTGAATACTTTCTTTCTATATCTGTCCCTTTCCTTCTGACTCATTTCACTTCGCATGATACAGGACCCACATTCACTGCTGGTGGGAATGCCAGTTGGTCCAGCCTTTTTAGAAAACAATATGGACATTCCTCGAAAAACTAGAAATTGAGCTGCCATTCGACCCAGCCTTATCACTTCCAGGAATAGACTCTGGGGGGGTCCAAAACACACAGCAGAAATACCACCTGTACTTCTATGTTCGTTGCAGCACTCTACACAATAACCAGAATCTGGAAACAACCCGAGTGCTTGAGAACAGACATATAGGTGTAGAAACTATGGTACATCTACACAACGGAATACTGCACAGCTGTTAGGAAAAGTGAGATCATGAGATTTGTCTATCCTGGGTATACTTGGAGAGTATCATGCTGACTGGAGGGGGAAAAAATTCTTAAAGTGGGTCTTTATGTTGGAAATGCAAAATAAGCTTTGTAGTCAGTGAATTTTTGTATAGGTACATAATAGCAAGCCTCATGAAGCTGTCCCTCAGAAATTGAGTAGATGAGAATAACTAGAAACAATTCTGCTCCATACTAAGAGCTGTATTTCATGTATATCGAGGTTTTATGTGGCTCTGCCTTAATGCTATTAATAAAAGTAGATTTTTTAGGAATAGATAAACAATGTGCTGTTCAGGCAGTCTTATTTGACAGTTACTTCTCTTCATCTTAAACATGACTGAACATGTTTTTGTAAACCGGTTTGAATATAACTTCTGTGGCAAAGACCTTAAGTACAGTTATTCCATGTTTGAAAGTAAAACCTTGTATTTTAGATTAAAATTACTACATTGTAAGAATGGCATCATTCCTTTGTGGAAAATATACCATGCTTTTTAGGTAACTATTTCATGTTTAGTTGGATGTGGCTCCAGTGAGTATTCAGAGAAAAAACTAGATTTCTGGCTGGTTGGTTGATTTAAAAATATTCTGGGTCAATTCTAGCATATAATTGATTGTCTCTTTCAAAAAATATGACCATTAGTACAACTTTAGAATGAACAGTTTTATGATAATTGCCCATTATAATCAACCAAAAAGCCAGCATTTTGAGCATAGTGAAATTTTTTTATTAAGAACCTAATTGATTTTTCTGAAGTATGAAAAGAATTATATTGCTGGTGGCCAGTGCAATAGCACAGTGGGTAGGGAGTTTGCCTTGATGTGGTCCACCTGGGTTAGATCCTGGGCACCCCGTATGGCCCCCCCAGGCCCACCAGGCATGATCCCCGATCATAGAGCCAGGAGTTAGCCCTGAGCACTGCAGGTGTGGCCCTGAAACAAAACCATAAAATTGTGTCATGTAATTTAATTTCTTATTAATGTGTGACATCTGAACTTATCCTTTTCCAAGAATCTGGCGTGTATGACTTTAAAATTCAAAAAGCAAAATGAGGCATTTTCATTGATTTGTTTTGTTCAGCGATTTGTGTCTTCTGTTATTTGGAAATAGGTTGGTACAGTTAATTATATGCCACCAGAAGCAATCAGAGATATGTCTTCGAGAGAGAATGGGAAATCCAAATCAAAGGTACTGTAAGGTTATTTATATCCCATCTATCAGTAGGAAATAAACTTTTAAAAAAATTTGCTCTATTCCTAGGGGTAGAGTGAGGGTTGAACAGTACATGTGGTTCCGGGGATGTAGCCTTACACAAGGGCTCTGTCTTTTGTGCTAAGATTTTGCCTTCCTAAACAGATTATAATGGATTTATCCCTTGTTGATGTGAAAATGTCACTAATATTATACTCTTATTGAGCACCATTGACTGTGGACCAAAATTCCTCACCTTTCCCTCCCCAAATATTTTGCTTTTAATGCAGTGATGTCTAGAAATGCATCTCAGATGATTTTTCTTTGTTTTAAAGTTAAAGAATAAAAAGAAATTAGCTCTCACTTTCACACCTTAAGTAATATTTGTTGTAGACTTTGTAGTCTTTGTTTCTTCTCATTGTGATGTTATACTTATCATTCATAAATTTTTGAGTTCTTTTTGTTTGATTTTGGCTTCTGGGTCACATCCAGCAGTGCTTAGAGTTTACTTCTGTCCTTGTGCTCATGAATCATGGGCCATTCGTCAGGGAACCAACCACATGCGGTACAGGGAACAAACTAAGGGTGGCCTCGTGAAAGGCAGGTGCTTTGATTCCTGTACTCTCTCTCTCACCCCGAATTCTACATTTTAAAGGACAGCTCCTAAGGAATTTTTCCTGAGTTACCTCTGGCTGCTAATTTCACTATGTCAGGGAATTTTATATGAGTCTTATTGACTCCCCTTTTTGTGTCCATTTTGCCCCTCATCATGCCTTGGGTTTCTAAGCTAACCTTTCACCCGAGCAGCACTTGGAAGTGATGTGTGGTTTTTAGTGGGCTGGAGCGATAGCACAGCAGGCGGGGCATTTGCCTTGCACGCGGCCGACCCGGCTGACCCAGGTTCGATTCCTCCACCCCTCGCGGAAAGCCTGGCTAGCTACCCATGACGTATTCAGTATGCCAAACACAGTAGCAAGTTTCACAATGGAGATGTTACTGGGGCCGCTCAAGCAAATCGATGAACAGCAGGAGGACGGTGACAGTGACAGTGAATGTTTGTTAGTATTAGGGTATGTGTTATTAAATGTTCGATTTTTGTGTTAAGATTAAAACAATGTTGTTTTTTTGTTTGTTTGTTTGTTTTCTTTTACCTAGATAAGCCCTAAAAGTGACGTTTGGTCCTTAGGATGCATTTTGTATTATATGACTTATGGGAAAACACCATTTCAGCATATAATTAATCAGATTTCTAAGTTACATGCTATAATTGATCCTAATCATGAAATTGAATTTCCTGATATTCCAGAGAAAGATCTTCAGGATGTGTTAAAGGTAATATTCATAGGACATGGATGTAGAAGAAGGTTTCTTGTACTTAACTGTTTGATTAAAATAAACAGCTGACATTAACAAGATTGAAATTACATGGCTGTCAGTTGTAGAACACATGGTCTTGCATGTATGAGGCCCTGGGTTTGATTTCCTAGCACCACATCAAATAAAAACAAAAAGGAATGATGACTAAGTTAGCTTTTCAAGATACTGTAAATTCACTTTGAAGGTGTTTTGAAACTAATGGATAGTTGGATGCCTTGCAGAATAACCTGTGAAGCAATCTTGTCATTTCTGAGTGGTCTTAAATTAATTTCTGTATTATGGTACAATCGGGGGAAAAAACACTTTACCAGAATAATATAAAACCACTCTCTCTGTTTTTAAAAATTTGCCTTTATTTTTATAGTGTTGTTTAATAAGAGACCCTAAACTGAGGATATCCATTCCTGAACTTCTGGCTCATCCATATGTTCAGATTCAAACTCATCCAGGTACTTATTTTTTAAAAATTAGTTTATTACCAGATTACTAATATCGACAAGCTTTAAAACTAACAAAACTCAGTATCTGAAAAGGCTACCCTTCTCTAGCATGACACCTTCATAGAGTTTCTTTCTCAACTAAATGCTAAGTTCTATCACCTTTCTTTACTAATGACATTATGGTCTATTATCAGTGATTACAAGAATGCCAGAGCAGGGGCTGGAGCAATAGCACAGAGGGTAGGGTGTTTGCCTTGTACGCGGCCAACCCGGGTTCGATTCCCAGCATCCCATATAGGTCCCCTGAGCACCGCCAGGGGTAATTCCTGATTGCAGAGCCAGGAGTAACTAACCCCTGTGTTTATCGCCGGGTGTGAACCTAAAAGCAAAAAAGAAAAAAAGAAGAATGCCAGAGCAGAATATATTGTGCTGTTAAGCAGAATACGTTTTTATACGTGAACGTACATTTTTCTTATTGCCAGTGTGTTACTGAGTGCATATATTTTAATAGGTAAACAGATGGCTAAGGGAACCACTGAAGAAATGAAACTTGTTCTGGGCCAGCTTGTTGGTCTAAATTCTCCTAACTCCATTTTGAAAGCTGCTAAAGTAAGTATATCTACCATGCACATTAATTATAATTGTTTTTTATAGTTTAGTAAGGTAGACAAAGAAAGATGATCCAAACATTAGACCAACTATGAAGTATGTTTCAGAGTTGAAAAGCAATAGTGTGTTTTTGACAAATGCAGATTTATTTGCTTTACATTATATGTAAATAGCACAATTAAAAGTGATTTGACATAAGGTAAATCGAAAATTGCTATCAGTTCTTCACTTGATCACTTGATATCCCATTACTCATCGATTTGCTCGAGTGGGTACCAGTAACATCTCCATTTGTCCTTGTCATGTGCTAGTGTAGCCCAATGGCCTCTGCTTACTCCAGGAACACAAAGAGCCTCAAACCAATCATTCAGGGTCTTGACAAAGAAGTCTGACCATCTCATAGGTGGGCGGCCATGTGATCTTTTGATGTCCTGTGGAATCCAGTCAGCAATGGCTCTAGTCCAGCAGTCATCTCCAAATCTCATTGTGTGACCAGCCCATCTAATTTTCAGTGCCTTGGCAAACAAGACAGCATCCCTGATTCTTGACCATCAACAGAGGTAGAACTCCGGATTCTCTTATTTGAGTGAAGCGTGAAACTCCAAGCACAGCTCTTTCGATTCCTCTTTGGGAGACCCAAATAGCATTCTCATCCTGTTTTCATAGGGCCCAGGTCTCTGAGGCGTATGTTAATGCAGGAAGAACGGTGGAATTAAAGAGATATGCCTAGAGGGAGAGGTTCTTCATCCTTTTAGCTATATCTTCAACACTCTTGAAGGTGTTCCAAGCCACTTTCTTCCTCCTGCGCAACTCAGGTACCAGGTCATTCGTCACGTTGACTTCTCGACCTAGGTACACATAACTGTTGCATTCAGAGATGTTCATTCTGTTGAGAGCGAATGAAATGTCAAGAATGAGTCCGTTTCTCATGAACATTGTCTTGTGAGATTCAGCTGCAGTCCAACCTTTCCGCACTCATGGTCGAAGTCAACCAGCATTTGTGCCACTTGGCTCATGTTTGGTGTTATTAGAACGATGTCATCAGCGAAGCGGAGTTGGTGTAGTTGCCAGCTGTCTATCATCACTCCCATTCCTTCCCATTCAAGTCGTTTCATGACGTTCTCAAGGGTGGCACTGAAGAGTTTCAGTGAAATGGTATTACCCTGCCGAACCCCTGTTGACATCAGTTCCCTGTAGAATGGTGAGATCCTGGTGGTGAATCCATAATACAGCTCAGTGAGGATCCTGATGTATTGAGTATGAGTGCCCTGTTTGGCTAGCGCTTTGATGAGCGCTTCCGTCTCAACAGAATCAAAGGCCTTCTTTAAATCTATGAACGTTAGACAGAGCGACATCTTGAACTCCTGAGAAACCCCAATGAGCTTGGTTATCGTGTGGATATGGTCAATGGTACTGAATCCTTTTCGGAATCCGGCTTGTTCACATGGTTGTCCTTCATCTAGTGTTCTGCCAATCCTATTCAGGATGACTCGAGTGAACAACTTGTAGACGACAGACAACAGGCAGATTGGGCGACAGTTTTACCACATTCTTTGTTTTTTTTCACATTTTGCATTAACTTGGGTTCCTCCAAGTTCCTTAAGTCATTCCCAGAGGTATCAGGGAATTATCGTTACATGGCTTCAGATCTGGGAAGATAGTAAGACCTTGTACATGGCCATCCTGGATTCAATCCTCAACACACATATGGTCCCTGAGCACAACCAGGTGTGACAAAAACAACTGGACCCCTCACATGCAAAGCATGCACCGTATCCCTTTGCACTTTCCCTGGCCTGCCTCATTCTTCTTAGCTTCTTAGCATAGCTTTCAAATTGATTTTCCCCAGCCAGTTATTTTTTACATCCTCTTAGAGAAATCTTAGTATTTACCACATGTAATGTCTTCGGAGCTTTTCTCAAAGCTAGTATCTCAAACCTTTTGTACCCTATTCCTGTTTATATCTATATCATAATTTCTGAGATTTAGCATTATGTATTTGGTTACTTCTAGAACCCTTGTGTATGCTTATTGGCCACTTTGTTTAGTTACCAACAGTTGATAATTATTTCAGTTATGTCATCATTAGGGGCTGGAGCAATAGCACAGCGGGTAGGGCGTTTGCCTTGCACGCAGCCAACATGGCCAACCCGAGTTCGATTCCTCCGCCCCTCTCGAAGAGCCAGGCAAGCTACCGAGAGTATCTCGCCCACACGGCAGAGCCTGGCAAACTACCTGTGACGTATTCGATATGCCAGACACAGTAACAACAAGTCTCACGATGGAGATGTTACTGGGCCCGCTCAAGAAAATCGATGAGCAACGGGAGGACAGTGACAGTGATGTCATCATTAAAACATTTGAAGAGCTTAAACTTAGTTCTCCAGGTAAATCCAATGGAAGATGTCAGTACTTGGCTGGAGCGATAGCACAGCAGGTAGGGCATTTGCCTTGCACGTGGCCCACCCAGTTTCAATTCCCAGCATCCCATATGGTCCCCTGAGCACTGCCAGGAGTAATTCTTGAGTGCAGAACCAGGAATAACCCCTGTGCATTGCCCGCTGTGACCCAAAAAGAAAAAAAAAAGATATCAAGTACTTGGATACATTCACGTAGAACTTTACCTATATTCATTTACATTTTCACAAGTTCTAGTAACTAAATTACCTCAGTTGTATCACTTGTCATCTTGTCGCTCATCAATTTGCTGGAGCAGCCACCAGTAATGTATCCATTCATCTCTGGCATGCTAGTGTAGCCCAATGGTGTCTGCTTGCTCCAGGAACACGAAGAGCCTCAAACCGGTTGTTCAGGGTCTTGACAAAGAAGTCTGACCATCTCGTAGGTGGGCGGCCAGGCATTCTTTTGACGTCCCATGGAATCCAGTTGGTGACGGCTCTAGTCCAGTGGTCTTCTCCAAATCATATCACGTGTTTGACCCATCTGATTTTCGACACCTTGGCGAACAAGGCAGCATCCCTGATCCTCGATCATTTGCGGAGGTTGGAACTCCGGATTCCTTCTCTCACTTGAGTAAGGCACAGCAGAGCCTGGCAAGCTACCTGTGGTGTATTTGATATGCCAAAAACAGTAACAGCAATGGGCCTCATTCCTCTGACCCTGAAAGAGCCCTCTGTACGGCAGCCTTGGGAAGAACAAGCAAGGAGAGGCTGATAAAACCTCAGGGCCGAACTAGGCTGCCAAAACAAAGAAAGACTCAAATGACTGTCTGTACGTTCAATGCATGTACGCTGGCATCAGAGCATCCTTGAGGAACTGATGGTGCAAGTGCGGAAGATTAAGTATGACGTCATTGGACTGACCGAGACGAGAAGACGTTGATCACATCACGCCTTTTTCGACACTGGAGAAGAACTATTTCTTGGAACGTGCAACAGTAGAGGCACCAGTGGTGCCGGGATCCTCATCAAGGCAACCTTGGTCATGAGGATCGATACATTTGATTGCCTAATGATCCACATCGGATGCTTACGTTGGAATAGATGTGGCTCATTGCCAGCAGTTTCTATCTTCGTCGTCTGTTCACCAGCATCCAACTACGATGAAGAAGAAATTGAAGTTCTACATGGAGCCTGAGAAGTTCTACAAAGAAGGCCACAACTTCTACAAGGTCATTGTCGGTGGTTTTAATGCCCAGATAGGACAAAAAAGGTCACCCAAAGAGCTCCACATCGGGACCCACAGCCTAGAATGGAACGAACAGGGTAAGAAAGAGACTGTCTGAGTATGTCGTGTCAACTAAGACCATCCCTGGTAACTCGCAGTTCCAGAAGGCCGAATCTAAACTTTGGACATGGGAGTCTCCTGATGGACAGTTCCACAATGAAATTGACCACATCATATTCAACAGACAGTTTTGCCTGACCGATGTCGCTTGTCCCAAAATTCCAAACGGGATCAGACCACCTTCTCCTTCATGCTAAATTCTACTTCATGGAACGGGAGGAAAGGGCCGCAGGGTTTAAGAAGAGAATTCCCAGAACAACCAACTCAATTACCGCAGGAATTAAAATTGTGCAAAATTTATTTTGTAATTTTTAAAAATTTTATATTCATATTTTATATTTTAACCAATTTATTGCTTAAAACATTTTATAAATAAGATTAAGGTGGGTTACCTTTATCACTCAGCAATACAAAATATGTATTGGCACATTTTGATGGCAAAGATTTGTGTCTTTTTAGTTGGGGGTAATACCTAGCTCTGCTGAATTTTGCTGACTTTTGACTCTGAACTCAGAGGTCACTCCAGGTGGGGCTCAGGGGACTATATTGAATGTTGATTGCACCCAGATAGACCATGAACAAAGCAAGCACTCTACCTACTATACTATCTCCATTCCTGATAGGTATCTTCTTTACAAATTAGATAATAGTTTTTTAAATAAATATATAGATATTAATCACTGTCACTGCCCTCCCGTTGTTCATCGATTTGCTCGAGCGGGCCCAGTAACATCTGCATTGGAGACTTTGTTGTTACTGTGTTTGGCATATCGAATACATCACGGGGAGCTTGTCAGGCTCTGCCGTGCAGGCAAGATACTCTCGGTAGCTTGCCGGGCTCTCCGAGAGGGGCGGAGGAATCGAACTTGGGTCGGCCATGTTGGCTGTGTGCAAGGCAAACGCCCTATCGTTGTGCTATTGCTCCAGCCCAGATATTAATATAACTAGTTATTTTTATATATTAGTTTTTATGTTTTTTAAAAGTCTTATTCATTAAATATCATTTAAAAGTATATTTCTTGATAAGTGTATTTATAGGTATTTAGCTCAGAACAGCTTTGTTTAAAAAGCAAGGAGACCCAGAGAGGCAAAAAAGTATAATGGAAGTGACATCTGCACTTGTTTGTTCATTGCAGCACTCTTTACAATAGCCAGAATCTGGAAAAAACCTGAGTGCCCGAGAACAGATGACTGGTTAAAGAAACTTTGGTACATCTACACAATGGAGTACTATGTAGCTGTTAGAAAAAAATGAAGTCATGAAATTTACATACAAGTGGTACTTCATGGAAAGTATCATGCTAAGCGAAATGAGTCAGAAAGAGAGGGACAGACATAGAAAGACTGCATTCATCTGGGGAACATAAAGTAACAAAATAGGAGACTAGCACCCAAGAATAGCCGAGATAGGTACCAGGAGATTTACCCCATAGCTTGGAGGACAGCCACACATGCTAGGGGAAAAGGCAGCTCAGATAGAGAAAGGAACACCAAATAAAGGGTATTGGGAGATTCCTCTCAGGATGGGAGATGTGTGATGAGAGTAGACTATAGTCCGAACAAGATTGCCACTCAATGTCTCTTTTGCAAACCACAGCACTCAAAAGGAGAGAGAGAACAAAAGGGAATGCCCTGCCACAGTGGTAGGGTGGGATTGGGGGGGGATGGGGGGTGGGAGGGATGATGAGACCCGTGGTGGTGGAGGATGGGCACTGGTGGAGGGATGGGTATTCAATCATTGTATAATTGAAACCCAAGCACAAACATTTTTAAGTCTACAATTGTACTTCATAGTGTTTCACTAATAAAAATTAAAAAAAAAAAGAAGCAAGGAGAACCAAGAAGAACTTAAAGACACACTCATGTGTTCATTAATTATGTTGTTTTGGGTTAGTAAAGACTGAGCATAATCTTATAGCTGATTTGTTTTTCTTCCTCCTTTTTTGGGTGGAGTCCTCAAACAGTGCTTCAGGGTCTGGGAACACTGCCAGTGATTTTTGACCCGCCATCCAGGCTAGATAGGTAGTTCAGTGCTAGGACATGGGAATATAGTTAATACCTAATCCTTAGGCCAAGCAAGATGTTTGAAATTCTTCATTATTTCCAATAGCTTATAATTTTCTGATTTGTTAGAATATCATTAGATTTCTTGAATATCAATATAGATAATGATTTAGAATATTATTATCTGCTCTTCTAACATGATGCTAGAATATCATTTTTTGTTAATCTGATAACACATTGAATTGTTTCATGTTTTAAGACAAATGTGTGCTTTTAATTTCAGACATTATATGAACAGTATAGTAGTGGTGAAAGTCATGATTCCTCTTCACTATCCAAGACATTTGACCAGAAATGGGGGAAAAAGTGACTGTCAAATATCACCAGTAAAATGCAGAGTGGACCCATACACTGAGTTCCCTGTAGAAATCTACTCTTGAAGACAGCTGCACTCTGAAATGTCATTGGCAGAAGAATTCAGTGGCTTGTCCTCAACATTGTAAACATAATAACCACTAAAGTAATTGTATATATTAATGTAAAATGGTTTGTGCTCTTTGCTTTAATGTAAATCTAATGTGTTTAACACCATTTCACAGTTGAAATTTGAGCAGACATCTGAAATATATCTGAATGGTGATGTAAATAAAGCTTTGTTGCGTATGATGACACTAAAATACCAAAGTTCTAAAATTGTTTTCTTTAAGCAAATGTATTGTTAATGCAGAAGCAAGGTTCTTTTTTTTTTTAAAAATTAAAACCCAAATCTCATGTTTTTAAGACATAGGCTTTATTGCTGAGTCAGGGAAGCAAATTCTTTTTTTGTTGTTGTTTGTTTTGTTTTGTTTTGTTTTGGGGCCACACCCAGCTGTGCTCAGTAGGGCTTACTCCAGGCACTGTCCTCGGGGCATTATGGGGTGCCAGGGTTCGAACCCGACCCAGCAAAATTCTTAACAAAATTTGATTGGTGGGGGAGGGGCACGCTCCTGGCAAGGCCAGGATTAGAATCACCGCGGCAGCTTGTAAGGCAAGTGCTATCTTTTGAGCCCAATACAGAATTAAGGGAGTACTTGAGAGTAGGTCTTAGTGAATAAAGCAGGCCTCTGCCGGTTTGAGTTTTAAAATAAACTTTCAGATTATTATGTGACTCGGATAGAGTCCCAGTCGTTAGGACTGGGCTTGGAATGCTCCTTTCTTCATACTATCTGCTGTGTTTGATATTTGGAGCTGGATTCTGTGCCATGTATTGTATATAGGAGAAGCCCTTCTTCTATGTCTCGATTGGTAATGAGTGAATATGAATTAGTACCGTAGTCTCTGAAACTGAGTCTAACTGGCTCAGGAATGATAGCATCGTAAGACTTAAAATTAAGACCTTTTTAAAGCATCTTCAGGTTTACAGCAAAATTTAAGAGAAGGTAGATTTTATATATCCTCCATGTTCCCCTAGAACCATTTACCCTATTAAGAGTAGAATATTTGTTGCAATTAATGAGCTTACTGTCACATAGTAATCTTAAAAGTTCATAATGCACATCTCACTCATTTGTACATTCTTTGGGTTTGGATAAGTTTGTAACTTGTGTCTATCATATGATCATGCAATGTCTGTGACTGTCATAATAATCCTCCGTGCCCTGCCTTTTTTTCATCCCTCCCCTGGTTTCCAGCCGTCTCAACCACTCCTTTGTACTGTCTACAGAATGTTATGTAATTGGAGTTATATATTTATGTGTATATGTACGTGTAGCACGTGGCTTTCAGATTAGCGTATGTCACTTCTTAATCTGCATTGTAGTTTCCTCCAAGTGTATTCATTGCTTGATAGTTTATTTTAGCACCTAATATTCCACTGCGGGGATGTACTGCTGATTTCGTTCACGTCCTAAAGGTCGTTTTGGTTGTCTCCAAGATTTTGGCCATTCCAAATAAACCTGATGTAAACATCTATGTGGAACATAGTTTTTGTGTGGATATAGCTTTTCAGCTCCTTTGGGAAAATGTCAAGAAACTTGAATGTTTGTCAAATGGTAAGAATATGTTTAGCTTTGGGGCTGGAATGATAGCACAACGGATAGGGCAGTTGCCTTGCGTGTGGCTGGCTAGGGTTCGATCCCCGGCATCCCATATGGTCCCTGGAGCACTGCCAGGAGTAATTCCTGAGTGCAGAACCAGGAGTAACCCCTGTGCATCACCGGGTGTGACCCAATAAGAAAAAAAGAAAAGAAAAAAAAATTTCTTTAAGTGTGTTTAGTTTTGTAAGAAACCGCCCCTTGTTTTCCATTGTTATTCTACCACTTTGTATTTCTATCAGCAACGAAAGGGTTCTACATGCGTGCCGGTATTTGGTAACAGTATTGTAGATTTGGACATTCTAGTAGGTATGTAATTGTATATTATTTTCATTTATATTTTCCTTTTTTGATTTGTGATGTGGTACACCTTTCCATATGCTTATTTGTCATCGGATGTCTTTGGTGAGATATCAAGGTCTGACTGGTTTTAAAAATTCATTATTTTTCCTATGTTATGAGGTATTTGTGTTACTTGAAAAGCAATCCTTTCTTGGATGTATCCTTTGCGGTGGTTTTTTCCTAGTCAATTGCCTAACTTTCTTGATATTGTCTTTTGCAGAGTGGAAGTTATTTATCTTTTCACCTCTTTCAGGTTGTATGTCCTTGGCGATATGTCTGAAATATCGCTTCACACTAACGCATACTAAACATTGTCCTGGTTTCCACTGGTCCTATCTCCTAGGAGATTTTACAATTCAACATTTAGCTGCATGGTTTACTTTTGTTTTTGTTTGGGGGCCATACCCAGGCCTTATTCAGAAATCACTCCTGCTGGTTCTAAGGTAGGAGGACTCACTATACTATATTTCTAAGGTAGGAGGACTCTCTAGCCCTTCTTTGGCTTACTCTTTAGTAAAGAAGATAATTTCTGCATCTTGTTCATTGTTTTGCACACCAGTGCCAATTATTCCAGCACCGTTTGTTGAAATTGCTCTCTCCGTATTACTTCTGTCAAGGATTGGTTACCTTTATGAGCGCCTTTGTCTGGGATCTCTGTTTCGTTGAGATTGACTGGGGTTTTTGGTCACTGTTTTTGACGAGGGTTCTCTGAGGGCAACCAGAGCCACAACTCGGCAGTACTCGAGGCCACGTGCTGTAGGAGTTAAAGTAGGTCTCATACGCACAAGACGTTTGCTCTGCTTTGTCTGTTTCTTTCATCAGTTCCACATTGTCTCAATACTTTTTTCTTAATTTCTC
This sequence comes from Sorex fumeus, assembly GCF_029834395.1. NCBI lineage: Eukaryota > Metazoa > Chordata > Mammalia > Eulipotyphla > Soricidae > Sorex > Sorex fumeus. Next base: position 5,308,931 of record NW_026606065.1, on the reverse strand, counting down.
AGCATTTTATCAGATAACCATCTCAACAGCTCAAAAGATTCCATTTCTCGCCAAGTTGCTCCCATCCATCGTTTTGACAAATATATGACACCGTCATTTTAAGTCCAATAGTGAATGTTCTGAAAAATATGAAATGGTTCACAAATGTGCATATTGTTCATATGCAGGGGCCATGTAATCTACTCTGTATCATTCTAACTTTAGTATATGTGCTACCCAAGTGAGCACTTCGATACTGTCTTAATGGTAAATTTTGAAGTTAGGTGGTGTCAGTCCTTCAACTTTGACCTCCACGTTTGCTAGTCAGGGTTTTTGCCTTTCCATGAAAACTTCAGGATCTGTTAATTCTATAAGAAAATTGCTGTGAATTTTATGGAAATTGTGTTAAGAGTATAAAATCAAGTTAGTGTATAAAATCAGTAGCAGAATAACATTGAGATTTCTGTTCAAGGACACAAAATATTTAAATTTTGATTTTATTAATTAGAGTTTTGGAGTTCTCATAGACCTTTTTAATATATGTTTTTAGTTAAGTGTTTCAGTATTGAGGGTTTGATTGCTTCGTGTGGGGCCATACCGAGTGTTGCCTAGGGGTTACTCCTGGCTCTGCACACAGCAATCACTCCTGACAACTCTGGGGGACCATATGGGATGCATGCATCTATGTTATGCCAGGCTTTACACATTATACTATTCAGTTATACTGTTTCTCTGATCCCAAGGGTTTGAGTATAAATAATTGTTTTCACTTCAATTTATATGAGGAAGTAATTGAATTTTTGTGTGTTTCAGTTTTTGTTGATTCAGTGGATTTTCTATATAGATAATCATACCATCTGCAAAGAAGTTTTATTTCTTCTCAATCTGTATGCTGGTTTTTCTTATTCTACTAATATTTCCAAAATAATGTTGAAAAGGAGGGGTTTTAGATGTAATTTTTTATTATATATTCTCTTTATCAAAGAGATGCTGTGAGATGCCCTTTATCTGTTTCTGGGTTTGTCAAATGTTCTTTCTCAAAATATTGCTTCTATATTAATAACCATACAGTATTTTGAATGATTAGAGTGCTTGATTGGTTTACTTTTTCTATATCGAACCAAACTATATTCAGAATAGCACTGTCCCACTGTCCTCCCGTTGTTCAGCGATTTGCTCGAGCGGGCACTACTAATGTCTCCATTGTGAGACTTGTTCCTGTTTTTGGCATATCGATTACATGCTGGGTAGCTTGACAGGCTCTGCCCTGCAGGCGGGACACTCTTGGTACCTTGCCGGGCTCTCTGAGAGGGACGGAGAAATCGAACCGAGGTCGGCCGCGTGCAAGGCAAATGCCCTAGCTGCTGTGCTATTGCTCCAGCTCTAACCTGTGCCAGACAAGGGACGGACATTCCTCAAGAATCGGACTGCTCTTGTGCCAGCAGGCCAGATACTTCTCCCCTCCCCCGTGCTGGGTGAGTAACAATAAAAATACACTCTGTGTTCTTGTGATGACACTTTGGAGGATGTTTATTAATACTACTTTCCTGAAATAAGAATTTGAGATGCTCTCCGAGTTTTTTCCCTCCCTTTTCCTTTCTGCTCTAATTTTTTTTTCCCTGGGTGGTGGGGGACAGGGTACACTCGGGGTTGTGGTTTTTGGAACAGTGCTCAGAGGTCACTCACAGCAGTGCTCAGGGACATGCAGTGCTGTGGGGGTGAACCCAGGCCCCCTGTTGCAAGGCAAGCATGCCAGCCTGTTATTCTACCAAGTGTGTAAACATTTAAGAGGAAAATGTGTGAGTGGTGGGATTGGTTACTTACTAAAGTAATGCAACTGTTAGTGTCTCTATAAGGTAAAGGTAAGGTAAAGACCCTCCCGTTGATCGTCGATTTGCTCGAGCGGGCCCAGTAACGTCTCCATTGGAGACTTTGTTGTTACTGTGTCTGGCATATCGAATACTCTCGGTAGCTTGCCGGGCTCTCCGAGAGGGGCGGAGGAATCGAACTCGGGTCGGCCATGTTGGCCGCTTGTAAGGCGAACGCCCTACCCGCTGTGCTATCAATAATAAAGAATAAAAGGTAAAGGTAAAGACCCTCCCGTTGATCGTCGATTTGCTCGAGCGGGCCCAGTAACGTCTCCATTGGAGACTTTGTTGTTACTGTGTCTGGCATATTGTGTCTGGCTCTCCGAGAGGGGCGGAGGAATCGAACTCGGGTCGGCCATGTTGGCCGCTTGTAAGGCGAACGCCCTACCGCTGTGCTATCGGATAGGGGTACATATTCATGTATGTATATATGGAATATATATATATATACATATATGGAATGTATAATTTATGTGAAATTGATTTGTTACTGTGAATGCACTAAAGTAGTACGTTTGAGAGAACGAGATCAGAAAAATGCCTGTAATACACAGGTGAGGCAAGGAGGAGGTGATTGTTGTGGTTGCTTTCGTGCAAGTGTATTTCCACAAGAGTGAAGTGAAGCAAGAATGTAGTTGGCCTTCAGTCAAGTGGAGCAGAGATTCAGCTCAAACTCAGTTACAGTCTCCCCTTCATCTAAGGATATTATAAGATCCCTAACTTGCTTTTTAAAAGAAAATGCAAATGAAAACGAATCAGTTACGAAATAATAGTCTACCAGCTAGTTTTAACCCAGAGGAAGATCTGTCTGGCGCCAGAGCAAGAGGAATTGGAAAGCCTCGGGTTGGAAAATCTTTGGCAAAGGGCTGGATTGTAAATCAGAGAGGCACAAAGAGCCACAGCAGGGCTAGTTGTCTGCGGAGACTTGAGCGGCTGCCTTTCTGCCCTCTGAAAGGGGTCTGAACAGCTAAATAGGCCTGGTACATGGCCTCCTGCGTTTTGTGTGTCACTGGATAAATGGAAATGCTTCTGTTTGTGGTCATTTTGGTATTTTGAAATTCATTCATGTTTTGGGTCCACGGCTAGCCGTGCTCAAGACATACTCCTGGTTCTCTGCTCAGGCTTGTGGGGACCACATGGGGTGCCAGGGAAGGGAAGCCGGGTTGGCCTCCCTGACAGGCCAGGGCCCTATCTGCTGTCCTGTTTCTCTGACCCCCTTTTGGTGGTTTTCAAAATAAATGTCATCGTGAAAGGAAGCTTACCTCATATTAATTTACTTGAAAATTATAAAAGAAGGAAGATAAATGGCTCCTTGTATCATCTCCTTTTTAATTATGATAGCCACTTGGCATATTTGCAGGTTTAAGGTAATTTCATATTCTTTTCCTACTTACTCATTTCTAAATCATTTAAACCCTTGGTAAATAATTTGTGAGCATTACATTCCCCTGTAATGTTTTTGTTTGTTTTATTTTTGTTTTGGGGCCACACCCCATGGTGCTCAGGACTTACTCCTGGGTCTGCACTAGGGACCCCTCCCGGAGGGGCTCAGGGGGCCTGGATCGGCCATGTGTAAGCTGAGCACCCTACCCACTGTACTGTGGCTCCGCACCCCTCCCCCATGCGATGTTTTGTCACGTGAATATACAAGAATATTTACCTGTTTTGTGTGTAAGACAATTCTGAATAAGCCCGAATGATTTTCATATGGAATGAAAGTTCAGTTTTGTTCAAACGTGAGACAGAGAACTCTGCTCCACTACCCATCCTCTCTTGATTGAGTTCACAGGGCAGACAGACTCTTTCTCAAGAAATGCCTTTGGCTGACAAGAAGGACAACTGCGAAGATTGTAGATAGAATCATGCTTTCTTTTTCTGCAACGGGATTGCACTGGAGTCTTCCTGTGTTCAGATACGTGCGGTGAACTGATGCTCTTGGCCTCCAGGTACTTAGTTCTTTGTTTCTACCCTTCCTGTGATGTGAGGGGAAATAGTTGCCTGTCTGCTTGTTTTTAACTAGTGTAGTAGATGTCTTGACATTGTGCGGTTCTCTCAAATCTTGGTAGAGCCAAAGCATGAAAGTGTTGGCAGACAGTTTGCCTGTGTGTGCCGTCAGCTCTGAGAGGCTGGCTGATGGGGACGATGCAAGTTGTGTCCTTTTCCACCCCTCATGCTCCCGAGAGAGTCCTAGCTCACCTCTCCAGCACGCTCATTCTCCTACAGGGCTGACTCACCCTGTCATGACCAGCTGTTTTCCCCACCCCGATCAGAGGGCCCTTCACCTCCACACTCTTGTTAGAAAGGGCCCTCTTGTGGTAAAGCCAGACGCACTGAGAAGCTTGAACATTGGTGGCCCCGTGAGTCAGGATTCATAGCGCCCAGGTAGGTGTGGAGTGACAGGGAACCAGTTGTGGTTCTAGTCCTAGTCAGGAATTTCTGGTTTGGGTGTGAGTCTGAACAATGATGGATTTGAAACCATGCTACAGGACTCAATCTGGGCAGGCTTACTAAATGGGTCAGGTCAGATTGGAAGACATTATCAGTCACCGATTACCCAATCGATCCCTGAGATCCATCCTGTATAACAGTTTCCAAGCGTGCTTCCCAGGCAAGATGCTGATCTGAGAGTTCCTAAATCAGGCCCCCCCCCTTTTTTTGGGGGGTCACACCTGGTGATGCTCAGAGGTGACTCCTGGCTTTGCACTCAGGAATTACTCCTGGCGGTGCTCAGGGGAGCATATTGGATGTTGGGAATCGAACCCTGGTCAGCCGCATGCAAGGCCATCACCCTACCTGCTGTACTGTCACTCCAGCCCCGGAAATCAGACACTTTGAAGGTGAAGTTCAGTAAGATGTCTGTGTAAGTATCTGTCCCCCCACCCCACCCCCAACCCCACACTCTCCTTTAATTATTGTTGCAATGACCAGAGGACACACTCCTGGCTTTGTTGCCCCCTAGGCTCAGTGCTTCAACACACGTGGGTGCTGGACCCTGGAGATTACCTGTTTGGGGAGCAGGGAATCCCGAATGGAATGTCAGTGTCAGGAAATGTGCTCAGGCTGATGTAGGCAGGCAGGCAGATAGGGAAGGCGCCCTCCCAAAGCAATGGCAACAAGTTTTCCCGGAAGTAATAGCCCTGACCTTGCAGAGAAGAGACCCTGACAAGGCTGGACCTCCCTCACACAGAAGCTCCAGCAGGAACAGAAAGCCTGGAAAGGAATTTCAAAGACCATCACCTCTCCCAACCCCCTTGGTAACCTCCTTAGCAACCGACTTTGACCTAGGTAGAAGCCCCACAGGGGGGCAGATTGGAGAAACCCTATGAAAGCCACCTGGAACAAAGGGCAATGATATGCTTCCTGATGGCAGCTCCCCGCACCTCTTCTGCAGCCCTGAACTTGCTCTCAGGCATCCAGGCAGCCTGTGACTCTCGGGGCTCTGCTCTGTCTTGGGCCAGGGGCAGAGTCAAACTCCAGCTCTACCCGCCTCTCCGCACCCCTCTTGGTGGCCAGGGGCAGGTCCTTGCAGTGGCAGCAGCCCTGAACTAACTGAGCCCTTTTGTGCCTTTTCTCTCAGGCCTCCTCCTGTCTTTTCTGTGGAAACAGGACACAGCTGGCTGGGCGGCAGTCTAGACACCGGTAGAAGTGTTCTAGGTCCCTTTGTTTTTTCCCTGGGTCCAGTTTCCCTAGGTCCCACTGTTTTGCTTAAACTAAGGACTCATTTCCGAGAAACCCCTTGAGCCAGCCAAAGGCCAAACTATGCTTAGTGTGGGAAAATGAAAGAGTAAAACTTTGATCAAAAGCCCTACAACAAGTCTTCACTATTCACCTGAGAGGCAAGTAGACAGGGAAAGGCCCTGGGGAATAAAACTTGGGTCAACAGAACTTCTGGGAGATAAATCCGAAGACTGATCCCCCTGTGGATACAGAAAACAGACCTGATACGACCTTCAGCTGACCCTGAGGAGGTTGGACCCCTCCCCATGAAGTTCCTCAAACTCTGGACCTCTCCCTTAATCTGATTAAAATGTGATCTAGCCCCAAGAAGACTCCAGAACTTCTGGATCAAGACAATCCAAGAAGGACCTATAAAAGACACCTTGAACAAAGGAAGGGTGCGCCCTATGCTCCCGGATCCCATGTGCTGCTTGCGCCCATGTGGCTAAGCACATGTGTCGCCCACATCTCCCCTCCTGAGATGTGTACTTTCATGCTTCCTATCTAATGCTGGGATGTGTCTAGGGGCTTTCTCTCTGCTCTTGGAGAAGCCTGCGTTCTCTCTTGAGCGTGTTGCTCTCTCTCTTACTCTCCACTCTTTCCCATTCTTTTCTTCTTTTTTCCCTTCGAAAACCCTCCGAATAAAATCTGTTTTGCTTCACTGCTTGTCTACTCCTGAGAAGGATTAGGAGAAAATGACTGTCTTACTCCCCTGCTTCACATAAGTCCCCGTGGGACCTACCGACATCAAGTGTATCAACATTGGTACACTTATGCAAGGTGTGAAATGTCCATGAGCGTGAGTTTTATTGGCTGTGACCCTCAGATCAGGGCCCTTGAGAGCCATAGCATAAGCACCGAAGTGTTTGCATCCTCAAGAATATTTGAGAAATGACACTGTAAATACTAAGGGGAAAAAGGTTAATTTAAAAACTTTTGATGAGTTCCTTTTATTAAAAAAAAAAAAAAGCAGGGTCTGGAGCAATAGCACCGCGGGTAGGGCTTTTGCCTTGCACGTGGCTGACCCAGGTTCAATTCCCAGCATCCCATAGGGTCCCCTGAGCACTGCCAGGAGTGATTCCTGAGTGCAGAGCCAGGAGTAACCCCTGAGCATCGCCAGGTGTGACCCAAAAAGCATTAAAAAAAAAAGCAGAAGGAATGAATCTTTTTTTATGCATACCCTAGAAGTGGCGAACTCCCCGTGCCGTACCCAAGATGCCAAATACCAGTAACAATGATGGGTCTCATTCTCCTAACCCTGAAAGAGCCTTGAATGTGGCACTTTTTAGAATCTCAGGGCTAGGACGAAGGAGACATTACTGGTGCCTGCTTAAGGCAATGGACAAACAACAGGATGATCGTGATTGTGGCCCTAGAAGTATCTCCACAGAGGGTGCCTGGAAGAACCGTCAGGAAAGGTGAAGTGGGGTGAAAGCAGGAAATCGGAGATGGCCTGAGGACTAAAGGTCAGATTCCAAGGACACTCAATTTCAGGCAGGAGAGGCCTGAGGGATGGGCAGGAGGATTTGAGAAGAATGAGGTCTGGGAATCAAAGGACTGGGCAAATGAAAACACATTTATTGTGTCTCATTGTGTGAACTGAATAATGGACAGTCCCAAGCCACCCAAGCCAGGCTGTTGCTGTCACCCTGAATCACACATTACAGAAGTCCTGTGGAAGGTCGGGCTTCGAGTGGTACTATCAGGCTAACCTCTATAACTTTGTAGATGAAGAAATTAAACCCAGAAACTTAACATGTTGCCCAACAAGGCATTGCTGTTCATTTCCATGTATTTTGGCTAACCATCTTATGCATTTTATACTTTTTTCTGTAAGACTTTTTTTAAACTTTTTTTTTTTAAACAGGGGCCAGAGAGAAAGTGAATAGGTCACTTGCCTTGTTTGCATCTGACCTGATTTGATCCTAGATACTTTTTTCTGACCTGATTTGATCCTAGACACCCTACAGGGTCCCCTAAACCCTGCTAGGAGCAATCCCTGAGCACAGAGCAGGAGTAAGCCAGGTGTAGCTCCCCAAAAACAGTACTACCAGGTGTAGTCCCTCAAACACAAAAACTTTTTTACAGCTTTATAAAATATTGAATTTAAAATGCACATGCACCCTCCCGTTGATGGTCGATTTGCTCGAGCGGGCCCAGTAACGTCTCCATTGGAGACTTTGTTGTTACTGTGTCTGGCATATCAAATACTCTCGGTAGCTTGCCGGGCTCTCCGAGAGGGGCAGAGGAATCGAACTCGGGTCGGCCATGTTGGCCTCGTGTAAGGCAAACGCCCTACCCGCTGTGCTATTTAAAATATGTATCTCTTAAATATTTATCTGGAGAAGAATAATTCTTAATTAGATTTGAAATGTTCAATAATGGGACTTTCTGCTCAAGAATTAGTAGTGCTGCAGAGGTAGTATATTGATTAACTTGCTTGCCTTGCAAGTAGTCGACTTCAATTAAACCTTGGACAAAACATAGTTTTCAAGCCCTGCCAACACTAATCCCCAAATATTAAAGGCTGTATGCCCCCCTAATGTTAATAGAAATAAACTAAAATAACATGAAATTAACTCACACTAACGGACATCGATCTGGCTTTAAATGTCAGTCTATTCTGGACTTTGAAATAGGAATTCAAATCCTCACCTGAAAGTTCATCCGTTTCCGTCATTTGTGTAATTAAGAAAAAACCTATGTTATGTGGTGCCAGGGGTTGAACCCAGGACTTCACACATGCATGAGATGTGCTCTGCTGCTAAGCCATATCCCAAGCCCCGCTCTAAGCCTTGATTACTTACAAAATGGGACTAACAATACCTTTAATAATTGTCATTACCTGTAATTTTTTTTAAAGTGCTTAGCACAATACCAGACATTTGGTAAGTACTTAATAAGTATTAATTTACTTTTGCTATTAATTTTCAAAAAGCTTTACTTCAATAAGTTTCTTCTTATAAAAGTCAGTAATAAAAAGAGAATGGTGTCTGACCCAACAACCTGAGCTGAATCTTGGACTTATTTAGTGTGGTTTAGGACATGTTATTATCCATGTCTTACAGATGAAATCCCTGTATCTGATTCATGTGGTGAGGGAAACAATTAAGTGTATATGTGAAAAAGTGCTTGACCTGCCACAAACAATAAATATGAGTTGTCATTAATACATGTTTTTCCTACAGTTTTTTGTCCTAGACGTTTTTCAGACTTTGAAGAGAATCTTTTTCCTCTTGAGAGCGCTGAACTTAGAAAACTCTTTCCATCTAGTTCTGTTTAAATGTTGAGAGCCTCCACCGCTGAGTCTGTCTATACTGCCTCTTAAGGTTAGGGAGGCACATTTTTTCAATGATCAGAAAATGATCTGTAAACAAATAAGTAAAGTAAAGTAAAGGCCCTCCCGTTGTTCATCGATTTGCTCGAGCGGGCCCAGTAACGTCTCCATTGGAGACTTTGTTGTTACTGTGTTTGGCATATCGAATACGTCACTGGGAGCTTGCCAGGCTCTGCCTTGCGGGCGAGATACTCTTGGTAGCTTGCCGGGCTCTCCGAGAGGGGCGGAGGAATCGAACTCGGGTCGGCCATGTTGGCTGCGTGCAAGGCAAACGCCCTACCACCCTGGTGGTCTAGTGGTTAGGATTTGGCACTCTCACCACCGCGGCCTGGGTTCGATTCCCGGTCAGGGAAGCTTTCCGTTTCTGTAAACAAATAGGGAGAGGAAATGAATAGACATTCCTCAGTGGAAAACAGGTGGATGGCCAGTAAGCACATAAAAAAAAGTTCAGCATTGTAAAATCTTATCACGCCGAAGGTTGTGTGTTCACGGGCTCACTGGATGACACTGTCTCACCACCTGCGTTCGGTGCTCTTGAGCCGCTGTGTGTGGCCTGGATCGGAACGGCTGTTGGCCAAGGACAGATGGAAGAAGAAACGAGGGCCAGGCCAGTCTATATCAATAGTAGTTTATTTCAATCCTCTTCACTCCTGTCTTTCTCTGCCTCCTTCTCTCCTGGGCCCCAGTCTTGGAAGCTCTCTCCTTCTGGCTCTGACTCTGGATCTCTGGAGCCCGAGCTCTCTCACTTCTGACCCCTTTTCCAAGTTTACGTCTTAGTTTATATAGCAATCACATAAGGCGGTGACATAAAGGTGGGTTGAATACTGACGAATCAACAAAGAGAGGTAAGACCACTCCTCCAGGAGATTAACTCAAGGATAAAATCTCATCTACAGAGATTACTTCAGATTACTAGGAGATCCACCCAAGGGTGGGATCCCAACAAGGGTGTGTTCTTCCTTCAGTTAGTAATCTACTTAAATAGTTGTAATAAATCTACTTCTAATATTTCTAGCAATGTCATTCTGTATGAGCACAGTAAGAGATAATAAATTTAGTTTGGTTCTTCCTGAGAACATCTCACTATACATTCCGCAGTCCTCAGGCCAGGTTAATCTTCCTAGCTCCAGCAGGCTCCTAGTCTCGTCATTACTTACTTTTGGATCATGATAGCATTTGTCCATGATCATGCCCTCAACTTAAAGTTGAGTATCGTGGCTCTTTGGCCTGGCCCATTTCGATGCCAGGGTAGCTCACTGCTTGCCCTGGGTCCATTCAGTCCCTCGTCGGGACCCTGCTTTTGGGGTGCTAGGAACTAAGGACAACTGAGTCAAGAAATCAGATGCCCAGGAGTAAATATTATTTGGAGTCAATCAACTCCCAAGTTACAAAGCATAATATTAGCTGTCTTCCTGTGTCCACACAGAAAGGACATTGCTTACAATACAAGTTCAGTGTCCTTAGATGGGTGTGAGCTGACCAACCTAAGCTACCTGAGGAAGGACAAAAGAGTGTTATCCTACACAGCATCACTTATCAAAGAAATCCAAATCAAGATGACAATGAGATACCATCTCACAACAGTGAGAATGGCACACATCAAAAATAGTAGAAACAATCCGTCTTGGCAGGGATGTGGTGAAAAAGGAACTCTCATCCACTGCTGGTGAGAATGCTGTCTGGCATGACCCCTGTGAAAAACAGAATGGAGAGTTCTCAGTAAACTTAGAATTGAACTGCCATATGTGACCTAGCAATTCCACTTTTGGGCATCTGCCCCCAGATAAGAACACTCTCCAAAGGACATATGTCATTATTCACTGCTGCCGCACTCAGTACAATAGCTAAGATACGGAATCAACCCAATTGTCCACCAACAAATGAATGGATTATGAAGATGTATTAGACACCGTGGAATACTCTGCAGCTTCAGGGAACAATGAAATAATTCAATTTCCTGCAACATGGTTGGAACTGGAAGATATCATGTTGAGTGAACTAAGCCAGAAGAAAGACAAACACAGGATGATCACACTTTTCTCTGGAATATAGACACTGGATGAAAAAATGTATTGTAGTAAAGGGGGGTGCTTAGATCACCCTTTACCCCAGTGTTTAGAGAGAAGGATGGAGAAAGAAATCAAGGGGGCAAATAAGAGAATGAGAAGTAATGGGTGAGCAGTCATCAGGGCTTTAGCTGTACCAGTGACATGAGTGAGAGATAAACACAGACTCAGTAAAGCTGGAAACATGAGATCTGAGCTGCAATCCCTGAAACTTGATAATGTGCTTGTCAAGTTGACAGGGATGAGTGGGGATTTGGCTGAAGAGAGAATATGGGAACACTGGTAGAGGGAAGTTAGCACTGCTGGAGGGACTGGTGTTGACATATATACCTAAAACTCAATTATCAATCACTTCGTAAATCACAGTTCTTTCAATAAAATATATTTAAGAAAATAATCTGTAGGCATAAAGAAGTGAGCAACAGTAAAGGAACAAGAAGAGAGCTGGCAACCTGTTGGCTGTTTAGTGCCACTTAGAAAAAGCAGGAGGTTGGAAACAAGAAAATTCAAGGGATATTAAAACATAAATGAATGGAGGCTGGAGAGATAGCACAGCGGGTAGGGCATTTGCCTTGCACGCGGCCAACCTGGGTTTGATTCCCAGCTTCCCATATGGTCCCCTGAGCACCGCCAGGAGTAACTCTTGATTGCAGAGTCAGGAGTAATCCCTGTGCATCACCAGGTGTGACCCAAAAAGAAAAAAAAAACCCCATGAATGATTAGACATAACAGACAATATGCAAGGGACTGAGGAGTTGGTTGAAAGGCCTTGGAGGGGGCTAGAAAGATAGTGCAGTGGGCAGGATGCTCGCCTTGCATGTGGCAGACCCAGTGGTTTCATCTTCAGCACCCCGTATGGTCCCCTGAGTCCCACCAGGCAAGAGTGATATCTGAGCAAAACTAGTTGTGCCACAACCCCCCCCCCCCCCGAAAAAAAAACAACACAAATAATAACTAAAGAGCTGAATTACAGGCCATGCATGGGCTAGGACTCAAGTCCACCCCCCAGCATTGTTTGATCTGCCAAATACTATTGAGAGGACCCTACTGCTCCCCGGTCCCATGGTCAAGAACAGCAATGCATCAAACAGATCCAACCACTATACTATCAGGCGGCCCATAAAACTGGACCAAAGCTCTGCTTGGGAGGCCCAAGATCAAACCTGGGTTGAGAGTGTGAAAGATGATGATGGATTGTACTTTTAAGCATTTCAGGCTTAACATTCTCCTCTTGAAAGCAGTTTAGGTTAATTGAATTACATCCACCACAGTGCTCCTGAGGCACTGAATTTCATCGGGGTAGTCCCAGTCCTCTGTGTTTATCTTTAACCTCTCCTTTGTGTTTTTCTCCTATCTGTTGGTCACAAATATCTCCAAATCAGACATAGTAACTTATAAAGTCAAACCTTCTGATGGCTCTGGGTTTTTTTAATATGTTAGTGAAATATTGCTTTTCTATTTTCTTTATGTCATCTAAATATTTTTATTTTAGAGCAATGTCCTTTTTGTGTAGACACAGGAAGACAGTTAAGGCTATGCTTTTGTAACATGGGAGTTCATTGACTCCAGTAGTATTTACTCCTGAGCACTCGTCATATTTACTTGACTGAAGCTTCAGTTGTCCTTAGATTGACCTTAGTTCCTTACATCACAAAAAGGTGGGTCCCACCAAGGCATTTGGATGGACCTAGGCAAAATGTAAGCCACCCTGGCTTCAACATGGAACTACCTAAGCACCACAAGAAGCAAAATTAGTTAATAAATTAGTAACTACAACTGGTCTCATTCACCTGACCCTGAAGGCTTCACCGACATGGCAGCACTGAGAAGGATGAGAAAGGAGAGGCCGACAAAATCTCAAGGCCAACCTAGGCTGCCACAATGAAGGAAGACAAAAATGATCGTTTGTACTTTCAATGCATGTACGCTAGCATCAGATGCATCCATCGAGGACCTGATGGTACAAGCGCGAATGATCAAGTACGACATCATTGGTCTGACCGAGACAAGAAGGCACGAATCTCACCATGCCGTTTTCGACACTGGAGAAGAATTGTTCCTCGGAACATGCGATAAAAGAGGTGTTGGAGGCGTCGGTGTCCTTGTCAACACAAACTTGGCCAAGAGCATTGATTCATTCGAATGCCTAACAACCCGAATCGGACGTTTACATTTGAATAGATGTGGCTCACTGCCTGCAGTTTCTATCTTCGTTGTCTACGCACCAACATCTCATTATGATGAAAGAGAAATCGAGAAGTTCTACATGGAGCTAAAGAAGTTCTATAAAGAAGACCACACCTTCTACAAGATCATTGTGGGTGATTTTAATGTCAAGATAGGACCGAGAAGATCAGCTGAAGAACTTCACATCAGGACCTATGGCCTAGAATGGAACGAACAGGGTGAGAGACTGTCTGAGTTCATCATGTCGACCAAGACCATTCATGGTAACTCACAGTTCCAGAAGGCAGAATCTAAACGATGGACATGGGAGTCTCCCGGTGGACGATTCCACAACGAAATAGACCACATCATATTCAATCGACGGTTTTGCCTGACTGATGTCGCTGTTGTCCCAAAATTTCGAACGGGATCGGACCACCGTCTCCTTCGTGCAAAATTCTACTTCACAGAGCGGGGAGAAAGGGCTGCAAAGTTCAAAAAGAGAACTCCCAGAATGATCACCAACTGGGAACTCTTTGGTACTATTGCGGCAACATGGGAAGATGCCATTGTTGACAACATTGACGAGGAATACGATCGACTGGTTCAGCACCTCCATGAATGTGCGAGGAACGCCAAGAGAGAGATAGCCACAAAAAATTGCCTATCTTCGAAAACTCTTGAGCTAATTCGCCAGCGTGGTTTGGCGCATGCCTCAGGCAACCGCAAGCTAATGTCCGAGCTTGCAAAGCAGTACAGAGATGCGATCAAGGAAGACCTCAAAGAGAGAAGAGCAGAAGTACTGGTAGATGCGGCAGAAGCCGGGAAAAGTATTCGTAACGCCCGCCTGTCCTTTGCCAAGACCAAGATGACTGCCCTCCGACGTCCTGATGGATCCATCACATCCTCCAGAATGGCAATGGAGAAGATTATCCATGACTTCTACTCAAATCTCTTCGATAGCCATGTCCACTTGCCGACATACCAAATTCCACAGGATGGATATGTCGTTCCCAACGTTCTCCCTTCCGAAATCCGACACGCCATTTCGTCGGTAAAGAAACAAACAGCACCCGGCCCAGACAAGGTCAGACCTGAACACCTGAAGAACCTGCCGTCAGTACTCATCAATACACTGGCTCGGCTCTTCACTCGCTACCTGTCTGAATGCAAGGTTCCGTCCCAATGGAAAACCAGCAGGACCGTACTACTGTTCAAGAAGGGAGACATCCATGACATTGGCAACTATCGCCCGATCTGCCTATTGTCTGTCATCTACAAGTTGTTCACTCAAGTCATCCTAAATAGGATTGGCAGAACACTAGATGAAGGACAACCATGCGAGCAAGCCGGGTTCCGCAAAGGATTCAGCACCATCGACCATATCCACACGATAACCAAGCTCATTGAGGTTTCTCGGGAGTTCAAGATGCTGCTCTGTTTAACGTTCATTGATTTAAAGAAGGCCTTTGATTCTGTTGAGACGGAAGCAGTCATTGAAGCCCTAGCCAATCAGGGCCTTCAAGCCCAATACATCAGGATCCTCTGTGAGCTGTATTGCGGATTTACTACCAGGATCTCACCATTCTACAAAGAAGTGATCGTTGATGTCAAGAGAGGGGTGCGGCAGGGTGATACCATTTCACCGAAACTCTTCAGTGCCACCCTCGAGAACATCATGCGATGACTGGAATGGGAAGGAATGGGAGTGAAGATAGATGGTCGGCAACTACACCACCTCCGCTTTGCTGATGACATTGTTTTAATAACACCAAACATCAGCCTCAGCCAAGCGGCACAAATGCTGGCCGACTTTGACCGTGAGTGTGGAAAGGTAGGACTACAGCTGAATCTTACGAAGACAATGTTTATGAGAAACAGCCTCGTTCCTGATGCCCCATTCGCTCTCAACGGAATGACCATCTCCGAATGCAACAGCTATGTGTACCTAGGTCGAGAGGTCAACATGACAAATGACCTGGCACCCGAGCTGCGCAGGAGGAAGAGAGCGGCTTGGAACGCCTTCAAGAACGTCGAAGAAATAGCTAAGAGGACGAAGAACCTCCGGCTCCGGGCACATCTCTTTGATTCCACTGTTCTTCCTGCATTAACATATGCCTCAGAGACCTGGGCCCTACGCAAACAAGATGAGAACACTATTCAGGTCTCCCAAAGAAGAATAGAAAGAGCTATGCTTGGAATATCACGTTTCACTCAAATGAGAGAAAGAATCCGGAGTTTCGACATCCGTTGATGGTCAAGAATCAGGGACGCTGTCTCATTTGCCAAGGTGTCAAAAATCAGATGGGCTGGTCATGTAATGAGATTTAGAGACGGCCGCTGGACTAGAGCTGTTACTGACTATTCCACGGGATGTCAAAAGACCGCGTGGCCGCCCACCTACCAGATGGTCAGACTTCTTCATCAAGATCATGAATGATCGACTGGAGACTCTTCATGTTCCTGGAGCGAACAGATGCCATTGGGCTACACTAGCACGCGACAGGGACAAATGGAGACGTTACTGGCGCCCGCTCGAGCAAATCGACAACTAACGGGGAGTTAAGTGATTAAGTGATGAAACAAACTCTGTCATCATTGAAAAAGAAATAACTGAATAAGGACCCCCTTGAGGTTAGGAAGAACTAACCTGGTCTGAGAATATAGTCTGGGAAATATAGCGAAATGTCCCCAGGAAAAGTCACCCTTTACTATGACTCCAAAGAGAACATTTTAAGCTTAATCTAGGATATAGATAAAAGTCTCTCTCTCTTACTGTGTTTAAACAAAACGACTACAAATATTATTAAGAAGTAAATTTAATATGATTGTTTAAATGGATTACCAGTAAAGGAAAGGAAAAAGCAATTTGCCCCTAGATTGAATGGCATCCTTGTGGGCATCTCCTAGGAGAATTTCCCCTGAAAGGAGCCATACATCTGTTCGTTGTTCATGTTAACGTTCAACCACACCTGTGTGTAATTGCTGCCCCCGACCCTTCATGATTTCTCTATAATAATGCTGATAGCGGTTTATTCATAACAAATAATATAAAATAAATTATTTTGGTTCTGCTTTGGGGCATCGGTTGGGGTTCGTGACAGAAACTTCCAAAATATGGTAGTGGAAAGGAGTGATGGTGGTAGAATTGGTGTTCAAATATTTAATGTAATCAGATATTGTGAGCTACTTTATAAAAATAAAATTTAAATAAATTATGCTAACAGATTTGAATAAAGTGCCACTGGTTACCAGCCTGTTGACCTGTTCCTTTGTCCATCAGGTCGGGGGATGGTCATCAGCCCTGAATGCACCAGGGGAACCCTGGTCACCATGGTGTGGTGACTCAGACAACAAATAGGCGATTTAACCCCTGGACTATCACTTTTTTTTTAAATTTTTATTAGTGAGACACCATGAGGTACAGTTGTAGACTTACAAATTTTTATGCTTGGGTTTCAGTTATACAATGATCAAATACCCATCCCTCCACCAGTGCCCATTTTCCACCACCATGGATAATATCCCCCCCATCCCCCCATCCCACCCTGCCTCTGTGGCAGGGCATTCCCTTTTGTTCTCTCTCTCTCCTTTTGGGTACTGTGTTTTGCAAGAGAGGCATTGAGTGGCAATCATGTTCGGTCTATAGCCTACTTTCAGCATGCTTCTCCCATCCTGGGAGGATCCTCCCAACACCCTTTATTTGGTGCTCCCTTCTCCGTCTGAGTTCCCTTTTCCCCTAGCATGTGTGGCTAACCTCCAAGCCATGGAAAGTATCATGTTAGGCAAAATGAGTCAGAAAGAGAGGGATAGACATAGGAAGATTGCATTCATCTGGGGAATATAACATATAAAGTAACAAAATAGGAGACCCAAGAATCACCGAGATTAGTACCTGGACTATCTCTTTAGCCTCTAATTTTTCCTTTTTCTCAAGCCACTTCTTTTTTCCTGCACCTTTAACGAGTTACACCGTAAACTCTCATTCTGTCTCCACGCCTATTGATTTATTCCTATCCCCATTAGTAATTGGAATGACACTCTCACTATTGTTCAGTTTTGCAGAACATCTTCCTATCTTCGTGTACTCTGTAGCAGACACCACCTCACACACACTGTCCTCCCCTCCCCTCCATCCTCTGCTAATTAGGAGCCAGACTCTGGGTCTTTAGAGGTATCCAGTTCTCTGCCAAATGGCTCAAAACAGAGCGGCCTCTCCCCTGCTCGAAGGCGCAGTCCTGGTTCTCTAATCACATTTTGATGATCTCATTTTGCCAGTGATTGGTTTAGGTCTGGACAGGCATCTTAATTCCAGTTAATGAAGCATAAGGGGGAGTCAGTTGGATTAATTCAAGGAGACACGACCTTGCTCTTAAAAACAAATTAGTGGGGAAAAGTAGACCTTTATTCTGTTGGGTGTGGCTCTGTTTACATTTATTATCAAGACCTGCATGAAATTTCCTCTGACCACGAGGGAAACTAGAAGTAAGAAATAGAACATCAGGATGGGAGGAAAACAAGGGTCCTTGGTGAGGTTCCAAGAAATGAGCCAACATGGAAGTCATCTTGCCTACTTGTTATTTTGGTTTTTTGGTTTTTTGGTTTTTTGTTTTTATTAGCGAGACACCATGAGGTACAATTGTAGACTTACAAATTTTATGCTTGGGTTTCAATTATACAATGATCAAATACCCATCCCTCCACCAGTGCCCATCCTCCACCACCATGGGTCCCAGCATCCCTCCCACCCCCCAACCTCCCCATCCCCCCACCCTACCTCTGTGGCAGGGCATTCCCCTTTGTTCTCTCTCTCTCTCTCTCTCTCTCTCTCTCTCTCTCTCTCTCTCTCTCTCTCTCTCTCTCTCTCCTTTTTGGTCCTATGGTTTGCAAGAGAGGCATTGAGTGGCAATCATGTTTGGTCTATAGTCTGCTTTCAGCATGCTTCTCCCACCCTGGGAGGATCCTCCCAACACCCTTTATTTGGTGCTCTCTTCTCTCTACTTGTTTTTGTTATAGGACTAGAACTCTAGCATAGGGCTGACCTGGTTCAATTCCCCCACACCACATATGATCCCCTGAGCACGGAGCCAGGAATAAAAACTGAGCAAAATTGGGTGTAATCCAGTCCTGGGACCCTTACCTGATCCCAGCCCCCCCCCCAAAAAAAAATTAAATAAAAGACTTCTTGTTATAAGGTAACAAATTTCCCTTAATGTTAATAAGTGTCCCATGTTTAAGTTGAGCTGTATGTTATCTTCCCCATGCAGTGGGATGCATCCTAACTAATACACAAGCCTTATTCTGCATGGTCAATGGCATTTTCTCTAAGCCTTACAACTTCGGGTTTGATCTCTGTGAAGCCTCCCAGAAAACCTCCAGGCAATGACCTTCTTTTTCCTCTCTCTCTTCTCACAGACCTGAGTGTTGCTGTTCCCAAGAGGAAGGCCTGTCCCTGGGGGTGGACCCCTGGCTCAGCAGTTTGGGGTGTGCTGAGACTTACCCAAGCAAATCCCCCACAGACTCATCTTTGGGAGCTGAGTCTGGAGACTCCTGTCACCCAGCCCCAAGTCTAAAGGCAGGTGTGACAGCAAGGCCAGCACCTAGAAGGAAGGCTACAGAGGGACAGACCGGCCAATACCTGAGTGCTGGGTGGAGCAAAAGGCACTTTCCCTTTGCCGTACCATCACAGCAATGGGGAGATCGAGGGGTGAGCAGTCACACCTGCCAGTGCTTAGGGCTTATTCCTGCTCTGCTCAGGGATCATTTCTGGGGGTGCTCAGGGTACCATATATAGTGCCAGGACTCAAACCAGGGACTGCCTCATGCAAGGCCTCCTCCTTACCCCTGTAGTATCTCTCTGGCCCAGTTCCAGATTTGTAAACTTTTCCTTCATGGATAAAACCCTACCATCCCATAATAACATCCAATCTGGGGTGACCTGGTTTCTGGGCACCATTTGTGGACACTACTGGGCTTATAACTTTTGACTTATGTTCATTAACTGACCCTACACAGAGGATTCTGTGTCTTTAACCTACCCACCCAGCTTCATTTCCCTCACTTGCACATGACACTCCTGGTGTGTTCTCTGATGAAACCCTTTATTGTTCTCCAGTTCCTATCATCTCCCTTAAACATCGTTCTTTGTGGGTTGGAGAGAGAGTGCAGTGGTTAAGACATACGTAACCAGCCCTGGCCCAGTGGGGAGCAATCCCTGAGCAAGAGCCTTGAGTAGCTGTAAGCAATGCTAGGTGTAGTCCAACACCCCCCCCCCCCCCCCCACACACACACACACACACTACTTCCTTGATACAAGTTCTTCCTCGGTGTCATTACTCAAGCAAAAGCTCCTCTCTAAGGAGAGAGAGAACACAGGGGATTGCCCTGCCACAGAGACAGGGGGGATGGGGGGATGGGGGTGGGAGGGATATTATCCATGGTGGTGGAAAATGGGCACTGGTGGAGGGATGGGTATCTGATCATTGTATAATTGAAACCAAAGCACAAAAAATTGTAAATCTACAACTGTAAAAAAAAATAAAATAAAATAAGGGGAAAAAAAAAAGCTCCTCTCTATATTTCACAGACGCCCCCATAACTTGTGGCTTATTTACTTACCTCTTCTCTGGGCAGTTCTATCAAGATTGTGAACTCCTGAAGTCTAGAACTATGTCCTGGTCATCTAGGGTTCCTTATGGCTATAGCACTTGGCACATAGGAGATGCTGGCTGGGATTTGACAATGAGTTGGTGCAGTTGAAATAAAGCCAGAGATGTTGCCACATGCATAAAGTCAACACAACGCTCCATTGGGTCAGAGCCACACCTTGTCCAGGTGTGCTGTTCTTAGTCCCGGACACTACTCCCCACGCCCCAGTGATAACTGGACCTTGTCTTCCTGATTCTGTCTCAGTTCTTCCCCCACCCCCTTTCTTTCTTCTTTTTTTCTTGTGTGTGTGTGGGGGGGTGGGGCTGTGAGCCACACCTGGCGACACTCAAGGGCTGACTCCTGGCTCTTTGCTTATGATTCACTCCTGAAGGCTCGGGGAACTGTATGGAGTGTTGGAATCAAATCCGCACTGGCTATGTGCCAGGCAAGTGCCCTCCCTGCCAAACTATCACTCTGGTCTCCTTCCCCATTTTTTTCTCCCTAAGGATGAAGTTTAGCTTATCGCTAACACTTTTCAAAGTCGATTTTTAATTGGCACTATTAAATTTAAAATATCATTTTTATTCGGCAAAAAGTGCTGCACATGTTGACATGATTCTTATGATAAAAGATAAGTTTTCAGGAAACAAAAATATTTATATTCTTGAAATATGTGCATGCATATATACATATTATAAAATATAGTTTCTAAGATCAGTGAAGTGTTTTGTGACTGCACTTTCACTGTCCAATTGAAGCTAAATTAGGGATGGGGAAAATGGATGGATTCAGTAAATAAATAAGACCAATAAGGTGATCACTTGAATTGCAGAAAGTACAATAGAAAAATATCTAGGGGAACTGTGGATTTCATGGGTATTTCGTTTCAACTTGGGTATTAAAGGAGTGCCATTTATGGAAATTAGGGCTGCAGAAGATCAAAATAAAATATATGTAGAACCAACTGTCTGTCAGAAATATCCAACTTAAAAGTAAAAAATAAAGTTGCTTTAATGACTCTTTAAAAGTCAAGACACTGGGGTCCGAGAGATTGGATCGGTGTATAGGAAGTAAGGAGTATGCCTTGAATGTAACCAACCCGGGCTTATACCCTGGGACTTCAGATGGTCTCCCTAGCCCCATTCCTGAGTGCAGAGCCAGGAGTAATCCTTCAACACCACCAATAAGTAAATAATTTAAATAAATAAATAAATGTATGTCAAGATACTTGCAGCAAGGGCTGGAGCTATAGCATAGCAGGTAGGGCGTCTACCTCGCACATGACCAACCTGGGTTCGATTCCTCCGCCCCTCTCGGCGAGCCCGGCAAGCTACCGAGAGTATCCTGCCTGCATAGCAGAGCCTGACAAACTCCCCGTGACGTATTCGAAATGCCAAAAACAGTAACAAGTCTCACAATGGAAATGTTCCTGGTGCTCGCTCGAGAAAATCGATGAATAACAGGAGGACAGTGCTACAGTACTACTGGCAGCAATGCCATAAACTGTATTTGTACTTGGGCTTTAGAAGTGTATGGAATGTCTCTTTAGTAAGCTGTGTTGATTCTCACTTCTGTATTTTTGGACGTGATGACTTGGCTGAAAGAACAAACTGAAACTGGCCAGGGACTTGGGTCAAGCCACCTGGAATTACAATATGATCTGATACTTGGATGCCTGTACTGGTTATCATCCTTATAGTGATTATTTAAGACTGATAATACACTGATAAAACTACTCAGCACATTACTGGTGAGCTAAAATTAACAATATTTATTTTTTCAAGTTTTGTAGTTTTTTTTAAATATCTGGCTCCTATCCCCGGTCTGCCATTTTGCAAATCTGTATCACAGACATATAAGATCCAAGTTGGAATATAGAGTGAAAATAATCAATACCAAAGTCGGTGAAATAACTAAAATAAGTGAACATATACTCTTTGCAAAGTGCTATTCTCGTCTTAAACTAGCACTAAAATAACAAAAAGAGCTGGAGTGCATGCCTACAGTGCACAAAGCCATCTGCTTTATCCCTGGCACAGCATGGTCTGTCTCCCTTGCACCGGTTGGTGTGTTGGGATCGGGAGTTCCCTGGCCCTGGGAGGTGCGGAGAGACCAGATAGACACAATTCCTGCAGGAGTAAAAACGGGGCTTATTTAGACCAGCATGCTGGGGCTCCGCAGCATACCCCAAAAACGGGCAGTGGCTGAGAGCCCCGAACTTCTTCAAAGGGGATCTTATATAGGCCTTCACTGGCCGTTACAGCAAAGCCCGCGCATTTCATAGCCAATAGATTTGTAACAACATATACTTTCTTAACCAATCCATTTAAAAGTACCTCACTCCTTAGCCTATAGATTCAAAGATCAGCATTTACGTACATCGATTGTCAGCACAAGCAAGGTTATAGCCGGAATCATTAAGCCTTAGGAAATCTCCCTTGACCATCCTCATTTTGAGTTACCCAAGTCTGCAGGGTGCTTTAGTGAGACAATACACTCCAGGAAAGGGCAATTTCCCCCAACCACCAGCATCCTGAGTTAGCCTTTACCCAAATCTGCAGGGTGCTTTACTGAGACAATACATTTCAGGGACAGTAAATACACCTGAATCTTGTAGAAAGAAGTTATGCCCTGTTCACTTTGCAAGTCCCCTCTCCCCCAGGTGCAAAGCAGCCAAGCAGTTTTACAGAAAGCAATGTTGCAAGTTAGCTAAAGTACACAAAAATTTGATGCCCTAATATGGATTCTTTCATTCCCCACTTCTTTTCATGAGCATCTCTAATCCTAGGGATCGTGGGGGGGTCGGGGCCTAATTCAAGGACCCGTGGTTAAGAGTAGCTTCCCTCAGTGGGTAGAGTCTGGTATTGTTGCCCCGAATTAGGAGGATCTTCAAGACTCAAACCAATTCTCCCAGGCTTCTCCGACGTCGTTCAAGGCCTTCCCGTAGCTTGGCTATAGAGTCTCTGACAACCTCAGTGTGGTCTGCGTAGAAACAGCATCCCTCCACCAGATCAGAGCAAAGCCCTCTGTTCTTGAGGAACAACAGGTCGAAGGTCGAGTCCTCTCAGGTTTTGGGAGACTATCTCGAACAGGGATGTGAGAGATTTCTCGATGAGGTCTTAAAAAGAGTTAAAACAACAGAAACCAAAGCAACATAATGCCATACCCATCTCTATCATTAAAACAATGAAAAGGATTAACTCTACAAACAGGTTTGGTTGATAATATAACTTCCTGTGTTCAGATTTTTCTAATGGTCACAGAAACACCAAGCCATTCTCTGGCTTTCTCAGTACAGACTGGAAAAGCTTCTGCCCATATACTGAAGCTATCAATGAGAACCAACATATATTTATACCTTGAACATATGAACATTTGATCATTTGTATAAGGTCAAGCTGCCGATTCACCTCTAAGTTCCTTGATGCTGAACAGGTGTTAGGAGAGGAGGCTCAGGATTTCCACTAGGTTCATTAATGGCACAGAAAGCACAGTTCTGAATTACTTCTATCTTACTTGCTGTTCAGTTCCTCCCCATGGAAGATGGTTCTCACTAGTGTTAAAACATAACCCTTTAATAATATTCCATTGCATTGGTTCAGGAGTTGTTAATCCCATGATGCAACAGAAATTAAGAGCTGATAATATTCTTGTTCTCTCCAAATGACTGTTCACAGAAAATGAGATGCAATAAAGTATAGAAAGAAAATTCACAGTATTTTAGAACTAGATATTAATCTACTCTAATTTGACCAGTTTAGATGCCTTTCTCGACACTTTGGCCAATTCAGACCGGGGGAAAGCAATTCTGCACTTTGAGATGAGCTTCACCCTAGTAAAGCTCTGGCTTTCAATGCTCGTATCAGACTAGTGACAGCATGTATAATATTGAGTTCCCTTTACAGATTAGGCTGTTTTACCTACAGACAGTAAACTAAGTTTTATCTAAATTTCCCCAAAGGGGGTACCTTTTAGATCAAGATTAGAATACATTTATTCAATCACCTCTGTAGAATTAGAATCTGATTCTTACAAAAAGCAAGTTACAGAAACATGGTTTTCTCTCCACCTTCATTTTAAAACGTTGCAAGATAGTTTAACAAACCTGGCTTGTTCTTTTGCATAAACACAGTAAGATTAGAGAACTCTCCATTTGGGATACCCAATTATTTACTGAGAAGTCCTGGGGATCAGCTAAAGACAGGAGACACAACAATAGTGGCATTAATCTTCATTAATCTTATCTGGCACGTCAGAGCTACCCAGGCCTGGCCAGAAGATGTCCCGCGATGTCTCGAGCCCTTGGGTTGTGGCTTTGGTCCTCGTTTTCCACAGAGATGTCCTGGCAGAAAGGAATCCATCCCATCCCTTCTTCAGGGCTGGGAGAAATCCTGGTTTCCAGGTTTTTCCTTGACGCTGAGAGTAGGCCCAGACTGAGTTAGTCATTGCAGAGTCCTAGATTCCTCATTCTCCATAGCAGTGATGGTTTCCAGTCTTTTCTCGAGCCAGCCTGCCTCTAGGGTCGCTCTGAGGTTTGTAGGGTTCTTGAAACAGTACCTGTTAAATCCCTGCTCCTGTCATTTAGACAGATCCCCTGACTGTTTCCCTGGAAGAGGGCTTTGGGGTCCCATGGCTGGTTTTTCCTGTCTGCATGAGGGGTAGACCCTATTACAGAGAGGAAAGACTTATCTGGATTTATGCAAACCAACATAGTGCCATGAAACATCAAAAAACATACTGAAGGTACAAAAGAAGAGAAAAGCAAGTATTTCACTTTACTCACAGAGATGTAATACACCTGTTTGCTGTGGGTCCTAGTCAGAGAAGCTAAAATCTGTAGAGATAAAGCATACCGTTTAACATGTTTTTAATCCCATGTCAAAACCCTTGATTTCTGCAACTTTTGAAAAATTCAATGATCTTAAGAGCACTGTAACAGGAGTCCAGATAATCCATCAATCATCTTTACCATAGATCTTACCACAAAGGTGCTAGAAGAATTCTGCGTGTGATTTAAAGCGTTTCTTATAACAGTTTGACCAGTTCCTTTTCTTTAGAACAACCTCAAACCTTCTACACATTCCTTTACATACATTCTGAAACTTTCATTCATTTAAAAATCAATTTCACTTTAACAGAATTCCTTTCCTTTCTTCCCACTGACGATATCTCCATCCATTATCTTTCTGACTTATGGCATACATCTATAGTAGTACAATGTACAATGTGATCTCCCAAATTTAGACACAAGTTACCAACCATCTCACTTAACATGACAAAACTGTACTCTGCAGTACTATTTCAAAAGCATTAGATCAGTTCCATAGATATTCAAAATGCTTAAAAATGCTCACAATTAAAGCTTTTACAAGGTATATCCACTGGGCAAAAGATCACTTTACATTAGAAACTAACCAGGAGACATCTTAAAATTCTGATTTAGAGGAAAACACAAATACAAAAAGATTAAAACACTCATATATTACCGTGAAACAGAAAGCATCTCAGGTCAGGGCTAGGTTGATACCTGGAGACAAACCTTGGCATAAAATAAAATTATCAAAATAATAGCATGCACTTCCAAGCACTAGACAAGCAATGCTATGGCTTCAAATTGTCAGGCTGACATCTGAGACTAATTCAATACAACTTATTACTAAGTAGCCCTAGAAATTTTAGTTACCAAGAGTCTCAGAGATCAGATAGAGCACTGGTAGGACAAACTTTGTAACCAATTTTATAACTCTAGAAACTCATGATTAAACTAAACCATTACTTTTAAACCAGTTTTAATGTGTCATAGTTATTTTAACTCCTTCTAGGTCAAATATTCTAATCCAATGCAGATACAAATATGTACATTAACATAACAGCATAAGACCTATAAACAATCAATTTTTATAAAACATGATAAAACCTTCTTTGGCTTAATTTCAATAGTTCTTGTACCTTAATTATTTAAAATCATGAGCTTTCTACACCAGATACTTTTTAACAATTTCACAGAAATACAAACATGCTTTCAGACACAGAAAAAGCCCTTTGGATTTTTTTTAACCAAACTTTGATATCAGCATAAGAAAATATTTGAATTGTTGTGTGAGCACAAAAAGGATGGCAACAATCTATCTTTCCCACCGCCAGCGTTCTGTAGTTTCCCCCACTCCAGGGAGGTAGATGGAGATGGGCAGGAAAAGGAAGGAAACCTTATGGCCAGGCTGCTTGATCTTAGTTGCAGTTTATTCCAATCCTCTCTCCACTCTCGTACCAAAGACTAGCCTGCCTAGAGCTGGGAATCTGCAACCCAAAGATCAGGCCTGGCTAGCACCTGAGATCTCCGTATCTAAGACCTGCTAGGTTCTGTGAGAAAAAGGGAAACTGCCTCTTACAAATTTTTCATAAAAGTTAGCTGAGGCTTGTAAGACAAGTTCTTGCTTTCTCTGAACTCTTATTTCACTTTAGTTTCAGGCTCTAGTTCCATAGCTCTTCTAGACAGTACAAGATTCTTAAGTTCAAAAAGGATTTCAACTGTTAATAATATAATCAATGTTCTTCTAACAAGAAATTTAGATTGAGAATTCTGCTTTCTCTGTAGGCTCAACCTTCTGATAAGGATTAACCCTTGTCTAACAGGTTCCTAAAACAACTGCATTTCTTAAATCACTGGGTTGCATGTCACTAACTTCTCTAAAATTTCTACTTCTGATTTCAGCCTGGTTCCAACACTCAAGTGTTCCACACAGACACACAGACAGACAGACAGTCAGACACAGACAGACGGACACAGACAGACAGACAGTGAACTGACGAAAACACCACACGTACATGTGCACATATCTGTAGTTGATCAATCAATCTGACCCTTCAAAAAAATGGCAGGGAGAAACTGATGGACTGAGAAAGGAAGGGACAGCTCCCAGGGCGGCTGATTGGGAACTCTGCTCCTCATTTCCCAGCCTAACTAGTCAGTCTCCCACTTGTTAAAAATGGGTCAAGAAAGCGCTTTTGTTGATATAAGCTGGCAAAATAAACTATGACAAAGATGTTACCATATTTTCTCCAAGGCTAATTCTGAGGCAGGGAACTAGTACCTTCCTATCAGACATGGGGATAGGCTTCTTTGTTTCTGATGTCAAACAGTTAATCATAAGATCTCGCATTTTCCTGCCTCCTCTGCTTTGATACTCTCCTATTTCTTTTGTTACCTGCAAAGATCTGACTGCAAAATGATCTGGTAATGCAAACTGCCATTCACTGGCTATCTTTCCCCAATATACTCAGGCCACATGGTGTTACAGAGGTCAATAAGATCTCCTTATCTAAAACTACCTAGTTAGAAGCTCCTCAGATGATTTCCTAATTGCAAGCAAGAATCTATGAAAAGGGATGGTTCCTTGGCAAAACTTTTCTCCAGGTCTATCACTTTTGCCTCTCCTAAGGGGACTCTAACCTCCCTTAAATTGGCCTTTATTCAGAGGCTCATCTCCACCTGGGTGGGCCTGGCTTTGGGCAGACCCACAGCTGTGTGCCTGAGCCGAACTTAGTGCTGTGGTCTTAAAAACTCTGCTCCTTAAAAAAAAAAAACAGTTCTGCCTTCTCTCAGCTTGCTACATCTTCCCTGCTTTTGCTGGCTTGCTGCTTTTCTTAGGCTTCTTACCTGCCTTTTACCCCTTTTTTTTTCTTTCTGCCTTACATCTGGACTGCCTTCATTAGCATTTGAATTGACCTCTAGCTGAGACTGGGTGGGGAAAAGGATTTTCTGCCTGTAAATTGATCTGCCTTAGTTTCCCAGAATCTTCTCACTAGTGGGCTTTCCTCCCATCCCCCCCATAGTGGATGGTGATGCAAGACAGACAAAGGAGGGGTGCCTCTTTGCAGAGACTATTCAGATCTTGCCTGGTGGAGAACTTCACAGCAGATCTTCCACAGATTACCTCCTTTATCTGAGCCACAAGGTTTGGAGAGAAGGAACCTCGTGGGGGCCAATCCACACCGAAGGAAGGTCATTCTGATGAACAATAAGTGTCAAATTTACCTTTCTTGATCATCAAGCCCAGATCCTGAGCTTTCCTGTGGATCTCAGAGAAGTGATCAATTCTGACCCGTATTAAACAATCTTAATAAACAGAATTAGGAGAAAGATAATAAATACACACACTATGGATACACGCACAGATCACACTTAGGCAATCGCTCGGACCGGTCCACTCTTTCACACGGGTGTGCACCACACTCACCAGTCACCCTGGGACTCCCAAATATGCCCAAAGGGCATGCACATGATTTTTCACCTCCAGAGGATTTAGTTCTTCCAAGTGAAGAGATCGGAAGTAGGGAAAGGCCAGTGCTGGCCCGGGAGTGGCAATAGAGAGTTCGGGGTTCAGGGGCAGAGGAGGAGCAGAGTAAGTGGGGGCCCCTTCTCCCCCCCCACCCCCCCCCGGCCTGGCACTCCTGCCTAAGGCTCCTGGTCCGGGTACCCCCGGGGAGCAGGCTGGTAGATGACTCCCTTGACCTGGAAGATAAGCGGCGAGTGGAACGATCCCTCGGGGGGCCAACCAATCTGGAACGTCGGCCATCCTGCAGAGCAAAAGGTCTGCCATTTAGGCTTTTTAACAATCAGAAAAGGATTCTGAGCACGAGAGCAGACCTCTGACCAGTGGGAGAGAGTGAGGAGTGAGAGGAGTGGACGAAGATTGTCCCATGGTTCCAAAGACGGTGTCTTGGTAGAGAAAAAGGACGAGCGTGATCCAACCTACAAAAAAAGAATGACGCAAGCGCAAGGCCTTTTGGAGAGGAAAGAAGAATAGAGAAGTAATAGAGCGGCCGATGATTCCTGACACACCAGATGTAGCCTCTCCGAGGCTACCACAAAAGAGGCCTCCAGGCGTCCCTGGCCCTCATCCACCTCCGGGGCGTCCCCCAGGGCTGCGGCCCGTGTCTATTCCCGACACGTCTGTCAGACACAAGGCTCGCACACACAACAGTGTGCTGCACACCACTGTCACTGTGCTTGCACACCACTGTGCTTGTGTCACCGATCGGTAACTACAGTAAAACGGTACCAAAGAAACAAAGAGAGAGAAAGAGGCGCCTTAACTTACCCCGCGGCTCAATCCTGCGTCCCTGGGGCAGGGTCCTCGGTGATCTCGGTGGGACCTCCAAATGTTGGGATCGGGAGTTCCCTGGCCCTGGGAGGCGCGGAGAGACCAGATAGACACAATTCCTGCAGGAGTAAAAACGGGGCTTATTTAGACCAGCATGCTGGGGCTCCGCAGCATACCCCAAAAACGGGCAGTGGCTGAGAGCCCCGAACTTCTTCAAAGGGGATCTTATATAGGCCTTCACTGGCCGTTACAGCAAAGCCCGCGCATTTCATAGCCAATAGATTTGTAACAACATATACTTTCTTAACCAATCCATTTAAAAGTACCTCACTCCTTAGCCTATAGATTCAAAGATCAGCATTTACGTACATCGATTGTCAGCACAAGCAAGGTTATAGCCGGAATCATTAAGCCTTAGGAAATCTCCCTTGACCATCCTCATTTTGAGTTACCCAAGTCTGCAGGGTGCTTTAGTGAGACAATACACTCCAGGAAAGGGCAATTTCCCCCAACCACCAGCATCCTGAGTTAGCCTTTACCCAAATCTGCAGGGTGCTTTACTGAGACAATACATTTCAGGGACAGTAAATACACCTGAATCTTGTAGAAAGAAGTTATGCCCTGTTCACTTTGCAAGTCCCCTCTCCCCCAGGTGCAAAGCAGCCAAGCAGTTTTACAGAAAGCAATGTTGCAAGTTAGCTAAAGTACACAAAAATTTGATGCCCTAATATGGATTCTTTCAGGTGTAGTTCATGGACATAAGACTTACTAAATATAACTAGCAGATGGGGAAACTGAGTCACAAAATGTACTGAAGACTATGTTTTATTAGTGCTGCAGGCACCTACCGGTTTATAAGTCATTATAGTGAAGATGGCTTCCTAATAATAAAAGTTACAAAAATCAAAGTATATTCTGGCTTATTATTTATTTATTTAAAATCTATCTATTTACTTAAGATCCAAGGAAAGAAAACTTCAGCATAGGTTAGGAAGGAAGCAAATTTTAAAGATTCTTGTTGACAAAATCAGACTGCTCCTAAAAGTTTCAACATCTGTTTTATACTGTTAAGATTGTTTATTGAATGAAATTTTTTAAAGATAGAAGGAACCGATTGTTATTTAGCAACTGTCCTTTTTGGAATACCTTATTTTTCATGGAAGGTTAACCTTTATACATTAGCTGTAAAAAAATCTTTAAGGGCTGCCGGGGCAGGGGAGGGGGGGGAGGTCCCTGACAGCTCTTCCCCTAGCCGCCTGCATGGCGGAGGAAGGGAGGGCCAAGCCGGTTGACTGATCAGTTGCCTTTTATTCCATTCTCCCCACGGGCCTGTCCCAGTCTCTCTGAGCCTCCCGTCCTACTCTTACACTGCTCCTCATTCCCGTCTCCTCCTGTTTCTCCCGTTCATCTCTCCGCCCTCCATCTTGCAGCCTGGGCTCGCTCTCTCTCTCCATGTGCCTGCTCCTGTGTTTTTCTTCTACATTTTTCTCTCTCTGTCCCCCTTGCTAGTCTCTCCACGGTCCATCTTGCCGCCCTGCGCTCTCATTCTCCAACTCTCTTGCCTCTCCAACTTCCCTTCCCCACCCCTCCCCACTCTGGGCTGACACTGCACCCAGTCCCGTAGCCAAATCAACATAAGAAAGCCCTTCCTGAGAGCCCACCTAATTCAAATGCAACAACACCTAAAAGGTATTCCAAAGCCCTTCCTGACTGCCCAAGGGAGGAGAAATACCTCCTAAGGTGTTTCTCTCCTTTCCTCAGTCCAATAACTATCAACATATCAATACTAGTTATTTTTGTATGGACACAGTAAGAGATAACATTGAGGCTTGTAGGGCAGCTCTCCTGGGACCATCTTGCCACAGACTCAGACTGCAGAGCTCAGGCCAGATTAATCATTCCTAACCCTAGCAGGATCCAAATCTAGTTATTACATTTTGGACCATGACAGCATTTGTCCATGCTCAAGCTCTTAACTTATAGTTAAGCATTATGGCGCTTTGGCCAGGCCCATCTCAATGCCAAGGTAGCACATAGCTTACCGCTTGCCCTGGTTCCATCCAGTCCCTCCTAGGAACCCTGCTTTGGGGGGCACTAGGAAGTAAAGGATTAGGTGAGAGAACAGATGCCCAGGAGGGAAATATCACCGAGAGTAACATTACAAAAGCATGTCTTCTTGTGTCCATACAAGAAGGACCTTGCTCTGAATAAACTATGCAAAGGACTTAGGTAGAAGGGTAAAACAATATTTACAAGTCAACAGAGCACAAAGAAAGAAGTTACAAATAAACAAAAGAATGGGAGCACTGGGATGGGAGCAACCCAATAAACCTAAACTACCTGAGGCTATGCAGGAAGGACAAAACAGTGTTATCCTACTATTACTCATATATGAGCTCATACAGGGGTTCTTCTGGGTCCTTTAGTTCAGGGCAATGATCGAGCTGATAAGTTGGTTGCTTTAGTAATCAATCTCGACCATCCTTTTGTTAGTCGATTGCCTCGAGCAGGCCTCAGTAACATCTCCTTCTTCCTAACCGTGAGATTTTTTTTTTTTAAAGTGCCATATCAAAGCTCATTCAGGGTTAGGAGAATTAGACCCATCATTGTTACTGGTATTTGGCCTATTGGTTACGCCACGGGGAGTTTGCCAGACTCTGCCGAGTGGGCAGGTTACATTTGGTAGCCTGCCAGTTTGTCCAAAATAAGAATGAGATAATAAGATGTCTGTGGCCGCAAATGCGGCTGCGTGCTTCCGGAAGCTGGGTTTTATAGTCTCTGGGTCTTGGCCGTTGATGGGATTACACAGCGCCAGGGGGCCAGTTGGTGGGTGTGACCCCTGCCTACTGGAATTTGGAGGAACTGAGTGAAGGATGCTCAGCCCCAATCCGAGCAGGTGTGGAGAGTGGTCTCAGCATGGTGGTGGCTGGTTCTGGAGGTCTTTGACTGCCGGAGCCCTGGTTGGGGCGGGGAGGGAAACTCAACCCCCTCCCCTCCAAGGACGCAGGGGCAGGAGACTCTGTAATCAATAAAGAAAAATCTCACTCTACATCATCAGATTGCTCGTGCATTCTGCCCAAGCAAATATGCCCTTACTTGGAGGCAAGCTAAAGACATTAGTAGGCAATGTCAGGAGATCAATACATCTCGTTGCTTTTAATTTCTGGGAAATTCTTTGAACCTGAGCAGAACAGAGAGTTGGTGGCTCTTACACATTGCTCGTTCTGTCCTTCCTGATGAAGGTCAGCCAATTCCCGGTGAAGTGCTGCAGAGGAATCCTCTCTCTAGGACCGTGGGTTGGCTCGCCTCCTTTTCGCTTTAGCGACCTTGTTCTTCTTAGTCTCTGAAGTTCTCCTTCAGGGATACGATA
This sequence comes from Sorex fumeus, assembly GCF_029834395.1. Taxonomy (NCBI): domain Eukaryota; kingdom Metazoa; phylum Chordata; class Mammalia; order Eulipotyphla; family Soricidae; genus Sorex; species Sorex fumeus. The sequence continues at coordinate 5,276,676 of NW_026606065.1, read as the reverse complement.
GAGATTTCAAAAGTCATTCCTAGAACATGACTCTCTTGGATTTGGGTGTTTTAAGGCTTTGTATTTTTTTTTGGAACAAGGGATTTGGGCCACACCCAGTGATGCTCAGGGCTGACTCCTGGCTCAAGGATAACTCCTGGCAGGGTTCAGATGACCATATACTCTTCCAGGGATTAAACCTAAGTCAGCCACATGCATGGCAAGTACCTTACTTGCTGTACCGTATCTCCAGTTCAGGGAAGATTTCACTCACAGGACATTGTGATAACAATAATTGCTAGGCAAGATTATGATCTGAGTTACAGGCAACTCACCTCTTACACACATATGAATATCAATGTACAATAATATGTAAAACTTAATAGTGCGTAAATAAACGTGATCTTTTGAAAAACATTTCTAAGAGGGCTGGAGAGAAGTACAGTGGATAAGTACAGGCATATGCCCATCTTGCGTTTAATCCCCAGGACTAAATATGGTTCTCCTGGGGGCTGGAGCAATGGTACAGCGGGTAGGGCATTTGCCTTGCATGCGGCCGACCTGGCTTTGATTCCCAGCATCCCATATGGTCCCCCACACCACCAGGAGTAATTCCTGAGTGCAAAGCCAGGAGTAACCCCTGTGCATCATCGGATGTCACCCAAAAAGCCTATATATATATATATATATATATATATATATATATATATACATACATATATTTTTTTTTTCTCCAAATCTGCCAGGAGTGATCCCTGAGAGCAGAGAGTCTTAAATCCTGAGCACAGTTGAGTGTCACCCAAAATCCAAAACAAAGAAACAAACAAAATCTTTCTAAGAATACACAGTTAAATATGTTTTGATGCATATCTAAGTTACCATAGATGTGCAAGCCCTTAAGAGTTCATTTTCAAATGACCCTTTGGACTGAAATTTTATAAAATACAGTGTCCAATATCTTGATCTAATGTGTTCACCTGTACCAATCCATCTAGGTGCAAAAATTATCAACATTTTACTTCCCTTATAATCTGTAATTCCATCTACTCACCTTTCCCTAATTAATATTTGGCCATTTTATAGAAATTATCTTTCAGTTAAATAATGTAATTTGTGTTAATATAGATTCGTTATATTAATACTTAATGTCAGAATAAATGTATTAACTTATCGTACTAATTATATATTTTGATGCATATTGCACCGTAGCACTGTCCTCCCGTTGTTCATCGATTTGCTCGAGCAGGCCCAGTAACGTCTCCATTGTGAGACTTCTTGTTACTGTGTTTGGCAGATTGAATATGGCACGGGGAGCTTGCCAGGCTTTGCCATGCGGGCGAGATACTCTCAGTAGCTTGCCGGGCTCTCTAACTGATTAAAATGTAAAATTCTCAGTGGCGCAGTTTCTGTAAAAGTATATGTGTGTGAAGCCCACATATTTATCATGTTTTAGGATGTTCGTATTTCACTAGAAATTTCCTTTTCACTCAGTCCATCCCACCCCACTGTGGTTCTGAGATGGTTTGTAAATATCTCCACCATATGCCCTTGTAGAGTTTCCTTCCACAATGAATAAAGTTGATCTGGTAACACATAGGAAATTAGGAAAACGATGAATTTGTAGAAAAGGGGGTTCAGATGCCTTTTTGGGGGGGAGGGTCACACCCAGTAGTGCTTAGGAGTTACTCCTGGCTCTGTACTCAGGAATTACTCCTGACGGTGCTTGGGTGACCATATGGGATGCTGGGAATCGAACCCAGATTGGCCTTGTGCAAGGCAAATGCCCTACCCGCTATGCTATCGCTCCAGCTCCAGCCTCTGTTCAGATGCCTTAACTAACTCCATCTTGTGTCCAAGACTCCATCTTACTGAACCGTTAATTTCAAAAATAATACGACTTCACCAGCAATAACTGGTTTCCACAAGATCTGATCCTCTCTGATAATAGTGCAAGATTTTTCTTTTTTCCTAAGTAAACAAGGGTTTTTTTAATTAAAAATAAAATTTTCTACAATTTATTTTTCTTCTTTCTTCAATAATCAAATATTAAAAAAAAAAAGTCACGGCCCAAGTGATAGTACAGCAGGTAGGGAGCTTGCCTCACATGTGACTGACCTGGGTTCAATCCCTGGCATCACACAGGGTCCCCTGAGAACCTTCAAGAATGATCCCTGATTGTACAGCCAGGCGTAAGCCCCGAGCACTTCCACATGTGGTTCAAAACCAAAGGATAAATAAACAAGCAAATTAAAAGCCAGTGAGGTTTGGAGAGACAAGACTGGTAGGGCACTTGCCCTGCACATAACCAACTTTGATTTGATCCCCAATACCACATATGGTCCCCTGAGTCCACCAGAAATAATCCCAGGACCATGAGTAAACCCTGGGAATCACTAGGTGTGGACCACAAACAATAAACAGACAAATAAATAAAAGTCAATGAACTATAGAAAATGAATCGATAGCCTTTGCCATCTTTTGCATTTTTTTCCCTTCTTCCCCCATATCTTTATTCTCTAAAATCTCTCTGAAGCAAAAGCATTAATAGGACACCATTTGGTGTGGTACTTGGGTTTATGCTCTCCAATTTGCAGGTTCTAGACACCCAAATTAAATGTCACAATTTTATCTTAGCCTCCTTGTGTTTTTCTCCACCAGCAGAGAAAATCTTTAAGGATGCTTCAGCTTTTGTCTTCCTTTCTTTTGGGTCACTTGTCTGAGGAAGCCACTGCAAAGTTGGGAGTCCTTAGAGCAGTCAAAGAGATCTGTGTGGCAGCAGACAGTGAGCATTGGAGCATTGAGATCTGCTGAATTTCATCAGGAAGCCCAGGTCTTTTTTTTTTTTCTTTTTGGGTCACACCTGGAGATGCACAGGGGTTACTCCTGGCTCTGCACTCAGGAATTACTCCTGGAGTCAAAGCTTATCAGTGTCTCTGAATAATGCTGTTATTTGTTTTAGAAAACATAAATATTTCAACCAGCCCTGGTCAAACCTTCATATGCTTTGGTTCTTGTCAACATCTCGACATTAGTCTCATGTGAGAGACACTGAACCAGAAAAATTGGGCCATGGTAATTCCCAAATTTCAGATCCACAGAAAGTATTGAATAATACATATTTATTATTTTTGAATAATAATTAACTTTTTCTAAAGAATCCATGTTTACTGAATTTTTCAGAAGAGCTATATCCAAGGTAAAACATCTCTTGTCTTAATGATTTATCAACTTGTAATTCTTACAATTTAGTAATACATTCAACTATTTGTGTAGCACGTAAGAAAGAACACAGTTCACATGTTACAAAAGAAAGCTGGACAATGAAATATGCACAGACATTTCTTATTAGCATACGTATGTGTTCATGTGTTTCATTATTCATCCTTTTAATTGCATATTATTTCTTTTAGAAAAATTCATTACTCCTTAGAAATAATCCCTTTGTGGTATCTAATACAATCTTGTATTCTGTGACCATCTCAAGACTTTCTGTCTACTAGGTGCTCAATAAATAAGAAAATATCTAACTAAACCAATCAGTGATTGCCATGAATTCTGATAGCAAAGAATTAGGTTTTTTGATCCCTGTGCTACAAATTGTCATTCATACTTTTTGACCTGTAACCTATGTCACAAACCACATTGAAGTAGGTGTTTGAAAAGACAACCAACTTTCTGTAGCAATCACAAGTACCTGGGCAAGCAACTTGCATAACTGTGAACCTGAAATATATCCCCTACTTACCACCTGCAAACTTTGGCTTGCCATTATGCCCTCAGGAATGCCAGGATTAAGTCACAAATATGCATAGGACACAATCTCTGTTTTTTGAGTCAAAGTTTACCAATGTCTCTGAATAATGCTGTTATTTGTCTTGGAAGACAAATATTTAATTTCAAAATTGTCAAGATGGAAAATTATAGTTCTGTTTTCTTATATTTGTATGATATGTGAAAACACTATTCTACAGTGTGAAATTTGAACAGCTAGTAGTTTGTCAGGTAAATAGAGGGAGCGAAATTGTCCAAGTCTAGGCCAGGAGATATATCGTTCATGGACTGGAGGGCATGCTTTGCATATGCGAAATCTGATGTCTATCCCTGATACCACATAGTCTCCAAAATACCACAAGAGTGAGCCTCTAAATACTGCTGCAAAGCAAAACAAAACTGCCAAATTCTGGCATTAGTAACGATGACCTCTGGGCAACCCTGTCTTCTCACAAACTTGGGTGACTAGTTTGAACATGAATTTTTGAACTTAGACACAAGTGAATCTTGAATTAAAAACATTTGAAAGATAGTCTTTCATAAACTGACTTTAAAAGCTGGGGTCACCTTATGCTTATTTTTTGACCTTTTCTAGAATTATTTCTGTTATTATTTTTGATATTTTGCATTTAAATAAAGGAATGATATACTTGAATCCCAATAACGGTGGAAGTAAATGTAAAATGCAGGCAACCAGGATGTGAATTCTCAAACCTTAACATACATGTTATAGGACATGTGAAGACAAAGAAGCAACTTGAAGGAGCTCCTGTTGGCTAAGCCTGGGATGACTGGAACAACAAAATTAGTGAGAATAATGATGATAATAATGAGTTGTAACTCAGGAATTAAATAATAATGAGACTGCCAAATCAATGATTTATTGAATAAATTATTAGTGAAAAATAAGATAAAGTTTTCCTTTAAAGAAAATTCTGAGTAATAAGTATAGAAAGAGTGACAGACATAGGAACTAGAGACATGGAACAAGGGTTAAAATTCATGTCTTGTGTGTGTCTGAACTGGCTCAATTCTTGACACCACATGGTTCCTGAGCATTGCTGGGTGTGGCCCTGACAGGGAATCTCCGTATGACAGGGGAGGAGCAGAATGACATTCTTGTGTCTTTGCATGGAACTCAATCCAGATATCTAAAGCTCACTGAGAGGGGTCCCTAGTCCTCTTGAGCACTACTTGGAGCATACCCCCAAAGAATATTAAAAGTATATTTGACAAAACATAATAATAATTGTTTTAGACAAGAATCATCTAGAATCATGGTGTTAGCATTAGCAAGTGAAAATATTACAGCGTTTCAGAAGTCTTTGCCCACTGGATATTTAATAGTAACAATGAAAACAATGGTGCAATGCAGAAATCTGGAAGCCACCACTTTAAATGACAAAAGCTAGCATCAACAAGTAAGGGACAAAGTGATATCCAATGCATCTTCCTTCTGCGGAAGATAAGCATCATTTCTGTTGTGTTCTTGTCCGAAATGCATAACAAAAGCTTAATCATAAGAAAACATTAAACTGAAACTTATTTCTCAGAGTAACAGGCTGGTGCTCTTCAAAAGTGCGAGGGTCCTAAAAGACATAGAAGAATTGAGAAATTATCTAGATCAGGGCTCTAGAACTTTAGCACATGATAAACACCTAGGAGGATTTGCTAACATATGGAAAGGGAACTCCTGCACTTCTCTCTGAGTTTCTGGTTTATACATCTAATATATGGCCTGAAAAATGCATATATAGTACATTCTTGGGTGAAACACATTTTTTGTGGTCTGAGAACCATAGTTTTATTTTTAAAAATAATTTTATTGAGGTACCTGGATTTAGAATACTGTTGATTCTAAATTTTTCCCGGGTGCATCATTCAAACACCACATCCATCGCAGAATGCCCACTTCCCTCCAGTAGTGTCCCAAGGACTCTGGAGACCACATTTTGAGACCAGTGGTTAGAAACAGGCATGTGGTATAGCCTGTCAACCAGATCTAGATGATTGCTTCTCTTTCTAAATAAAAGTATCAGAATAATGAAGTCTAGTAAGGTTAGGAAATTTCATCTGGATCTCTGACACCACTTGGCATCAAGAGAATGAATGAACTAGATCTGGAGGGTACTAATGGCTCAGAGGATTTTCACACAACCTAATCTTTTTCTTTCATTGTAATATAATTTTACAATTTTATAATTTTACAATTTTTATCTTGATCACTTGACATCCTATTACTCATCAATTTGGTCGAGCGGGTGCCAGTAACATCTCCATTCATCCGTGTTGCATGCTAGGGTAGCCCAATGGCGTCTGCTCACTCCAGGAACACGAAGAGCCTCAAACCGATTGTCCAGGGTCTTGACGAAGAATTCTGACCATCTTGTAAGTGGGCGGCCACACGATCTTTTGACTTCCTGTGGAATCCAATCAGTAATGGCTCTAGTCCAGCGATTGTCTCCAAATAGAATTACGTGTACAGTCCATCTGATTTTCGATGACTTTGCAAACAAGACAGCGTCCCTGATTCCCAATCGTCGGCGGAGGTCAGAACTCCGGATTCTCTCATTTGAGTGAAGCATGATACTCCAAGCATAGCTCATTTGATTCCTCTTTGGGAGAACCGAATAGTGTTCTCGTCCTGTTTTTGTAGGGCCCAGGTCTCTGAGGCATATGTTAATGCAGGAAGAACAGTGGAATCAAAGAGATGTGCCCGGAGCCGGAGGTTCTTCGTCCTCTTAGCTATTTCTTCGACGTTCTTGAAGGCGTTCCAAGCAACTCTCTTCCTCCTGCGCAGCTCAGGTGCCAGGTCATTCGTCATGTTGACTTCTCGACCTACGTACACATAACTGTTGCATTTAGAGATGTTCATTCTGGTGAGAGCTAATGGAACGTAAGGAACAAGTTTGTTTCTCATAAACGTTGTCTTCGTGAGATTCAGCTGTAGTCCAACCTTTCCACAACTCATGGTCGAAGTTGGCCAGCATTTGTGCCGCTTGACTAATGTTTGGTGTTATTAGAACGATGTCATCAGTGAAACGGAGGTGGTGTAATTAACGACCATCTATTGTCACTCCCATTCCTTCCCATTCCAGTTGTCCCATGATGTTCTCGAGGGTGGCACTGAAGAGTTTCGGTGAAATGGTATCACCCTGCCGACCCCCTCTCTTGACATGGATGATCACCTCCCTGTAGAATGGTGAAATCCTGATAGTAAATCCTTAATACAGCTCATGGAGGATCCTGATGTATTGAGTTTGAATGACCTGTTTGGTTAGGGCTTTGATGACCGCTTCGCTTCAGTCTTCTTTGTCAAGACCCAGAACGATCGGTTTGAAACTCTTTGGGTTCCCAGAATGAGCAGACGCCATTGTGCTACACTAGCACATGACGGGGATGAATGGAGACGTTTCTGATGCCTGCTCAAGCAAATCAATGAGTAAGGGGATGTCAAGTGATCAAGTGTAATATAATTTTAGTGAAATTTCTATACTTCCTCTAAGCCCCATTCTGTCATGTATCTGATGACATGATAGTTTTACAAGATATAAAAAGAGAGATCAAGGGTTTTGCTTTTCTTGAAAAGTTCTTTTAACGAATATTCGTCCTTACATTTAGAGAAAACTTTAAAGCACACAGATTTCCAGCCCCTGGGAAGCTCCTCTTTGACTTTGCCTGCGCTCTGTTACCCTTAGAGCCAACCAGTACTTAATCCTTGGGAAAGCTTATTTTTTGCTTTGCTCTATACCTTCCCCTGCGATAGCACAGCGGTAGGGCATTTGCCTTGCACGCAGCCAACATGGCCGACCCGAGTTCAATTCCTCCGCCCCTCTCGGAGAGCCCGGCAAGCTACTGAGAGTATTCGATATGCCAGACACAGTAACAATAAAGTCTCCAATGGAGACGTTACTGGGCCCGCTCGAGCAAATCGACGACCAACGGGAGGGCCTTTACCTTTACCTTTACCTATACCTTCTCCTAAAATTCTCTTCTGACATGAAGGAAATGACCTAGATTCTGAGTAGAGGTTATGACTGGCTGTTTTCTTTTCTTCTGAAGAGCATCACCTTGGCCCAGTCTGGGTACTGCAGCTCTCCCTAATCTGAGTTATCAATATTAATTCTCAAATTGAGTAGATCAAGTGGAATTAATTCAGCTGAGCCTCATGACTCCCTACTGGAGTAGACCCAGGTGCCTGAGGTGGGGGCAGCTCACTTGGATATTTTTAGTCCTGACTTCTCTGAACACTCATCCCACCAACAAGAATCAACGCATTTAATTGAGCATTATATTTTATCGTATGTTGTCATATTAGGCACATAGACTAAGTTCTAAGAGAGACTGTCTGAGCCATACAGTAAAAAAAGATTTACCATTTAGTCCTTTTCTCTTTTCTTGGATTTTGGGCCACACAGGTGGTGCTTGGGGGATTCCTCCTGGCTCTGTGATTGGGGATCACTCCAAGAAGTTCACAGAGGATCATATGTGGTGCTGGCCAAGATTGTCCACATGTAAAGCAAATGCTTTATCCCTTGTACTCTCTCTCTCTCTCTCTCTCTCTCTCTCTCTCTCTCTCTCTCTCTCTGGTCTGCATCTAGTCATTTTCAGAACAGGCTTGCCAATATCAGGTATAGAAACTAAATTAATTAGGAAATGTGACAACCTAAGTACATTTCCAGTACTCTCTTTAATTAGAACCTAGATAAAAACAGGGTTTGTGATATGAATGATGAAATTTGAATGAAATTTTAATTATATAATAGATTTTGCCATTATTAATTTCTGGCTTTTCCACCCATCATGATAATGTAAAATATTAGCATTTTAAGAGTCTATGTAATGAGTCTAGGGGAATAACTTGCTCAATTTTACAGCTTTCTGTTATAAAGATTATTCAGCTCTCTCATATTTTTTTCCACAGAAGCTTAGTATTACAAGAATAATCAACTTGAAGATGTGTTAACAAGACTACTTGAACTATGAGTGATTAGGGAAGTTACTCCAATCTCAATTGCTCCCTGAGTTACAAGGAAAAGTCCATAAATGCCCAATTCTAAACCACTAGCTTGACCTATGGGTCCTAATATCACTTAAACTTCGACAGGAATAGCATCAAGTACAAAGCACATTCTAAGCTCAAAGTGGGAGGAAAAGCAGTTGACAGGCAATTGGCCTCTCAGCTGTAGCTCTGTCAGGAGACATGCTAGTGAGAAGTTTCACTGGCAGAAGCACTGGACTGGCTCATAACAAGAATTTTCTGCATTATTTGTTCTTACTACTTAAGATTTTGTTGAAATGAAACCCCTGGTTGCCAGCTGGTGTCTTTGTAAAGAGCAAAAAGTCCTGTCTGAGATGTACATCAAGCAGAGCACCTGGTTTAGGAAACTAATTAGCATAGAGATTCAGAAATGGGAAAGATTTTCAGCTTTGAGTACATCCCTTTCCCTTCCTCCCTCCCTCCCTCCTTCCCTCCCTCCCTCCCTCCCTCCCTCCCTCCCTCCCTCCTTCCTTCCTTCCTTCCTTCCTTCCCTCCCCTCCCTTTCTTCCTTCCTTCCCTCCCTTTCTTCCTCCCTTCCTCCCTCCCTCCCTCCCTCCCTCCCTCCCTCCCTCCCTCCCTCCCCCCTCGATTCCTCCCTCCCTTCTTCCCTCCTTCCCTCTTCCCTTCCCTCCTTCCCTCCTCCCTTCCCTTCCCTTCCCTTCCCTTCCCTTCCCTTCCCTTCCCTTCCCTTCCCTTCCCTTCCCTTCCCCTCCCTTCCCCTCCCTTCCCCTCCCTTCCCCTTCCTTCCTTCCTTCCTTCCTTCCTTCCTTCCTTCCTTCCTTCCTTCCTTCTCTCCCTCCCTCCTTCCTTCCTCCCTCCCTCCAAACAAACCTATTCTGAGAGACCCTACACCCTCCAGCTGCTGAGTCACTTCCTTTGCATGCTGATTTAATCTTTGCCAACATGTATGGAATCTGGAGCCCAACTAGGAGTGACCCTATGTGTTGTACCAGGGGTAAATCCTGAGCATCTATCTCCAGGTTCAACGTTAGAACAAATTCATGAAAATAGAGCCCCTTTCCTCTTGCCTCTACGTCTCTTCTCATCATTGTACTTTTTGGGATGACCCAGGTCTGTGTTTCTGACTCCTTGATATTTTACAAAAATGATAGAAAAGAAGGCATAAGTCATATGATTCCAAAACCAGATCATAAGGGTGAGCTGAGAAGTCCCTAGAAGCATATTCTTCCTCCTACGACATTATCCCCAGGGGAAAATTTCTGCAGAGCCTCCTCTGTGCAAATTTTCCTTACATTCAACATACATAGATAAAAGGAAAGTTTCAGTATTCTCTCTTCATCAACAAGGAAAGCAAAGCATCCTAGGGATGAATGGTTTATCCAGAACTATCAGCTTGTAAGTCTCTGCTTGTTTATATTTAGCTTGTGTTTATTAGTCTGTCAAAAGTTACAGGCTACATGCTTGGATCCCTGTCATGTGTAGCAAACATGGTCCCCAATCTTCACAACTTTAATCTGGGTTTTGAAGTCTTTTTGTAGTTTTGGGGCCATACCTGGTAGTGCTCAGGGTTATTCCCGGTTCTGTGCTTGGGGATCACTCCTGGTGGGGCTAGGCTTGTCACATTTGAAGTGACAAGGATGAAACCCAGGTCGACTACATGCAAGGTAAATGTCTTGCTGCATGATCTTTCCTGGTCTTGAAGTCTTTTCAATTCCCTGCTACTTTCTTATTCCCTTTTCCACACAAGTCAAAGCTTGTAAACACACATCCCTGCCCCCTCTATTGATGTGTACTTACAACAATAAATGACATCAACAGCAGCTCCTCCATATTAGATTTTGGGGAAACACAGCTTTCTTGGAAGCTGCTCCTTCTTAGAGATTTCACACTTTCTCTTATTCCAGTCTCCTAATTTATCCAAGGTTGTCTTTGGTACTGAAAGCATGCAACCAAATGGTAGGGGAAGACACTTTGGTGGAGAGGAGCAAAGCTAAGCTTGCTTGCTGGCAAGAGCATTTTGTGTGAAAGAATTGCAGACTGCTCCCAACCCTGAGTCCCTTAGCACATGATGAAATCACTCACAAGTCTTAAGAAATGCCAGGACACCAAAGAGTTGTAACTTCTACTTTGTTGGGTTTGAGGGCATCTTCAGATTTCACAAGAGGTATTGCATGGCATTTAAAAATAATTTGTATTGCTCTAGGACCCTGGGACTCTCAGCATTCCTGAGCCTCTTCCTGTTCGTCCCTAACGCTATGCCCGTCTTCTTCCCTCCCAGGTCAGTTAATCCATCAGTATTCGAACTTGGACTTGGCTTTCTCCGTGCACACCCCCCAGGCGTCCTCTAGGACCCTGGGACAACAGCATCCCTGAACTTCTTCCTCTTTATTCCTAAGATTGTGCCAGTCTTCTTCTCCTCCCAGTTAGTGCCCCCCGCCCAACACCAGGTACCCATGGGGGCATGGCCTCTTCAGAAGTGGGCACGGCTTCTGTAGAAGTGGGCGTGGCCTAATTTTAGGCAGGTGGCCACCCATGTGGCTGCAAGTAGTTTAGTCATACCAAGAAATCTAGTGTAACATCTCAGTCCCCGTACCTCCACACCAGCATGAAGAAACAACACAAATCCCCACCACTTTGGGAGGGTGATGAAAAGAGTCCAGAAGCCTCAGCAGGTGCTACTCATCTAAAGGACCTCTCTGAGAAAGAATTCAGATATGAAGTAATGAAAATGTTCAATGAACTCAATGAAACAATCAGACAGATATCCAGTAACATGAGAGAAACAATCGAGATATTACGGAAAGAAATGAGAGTAGAAATTGGAAAACTATGCACAGAAATGTCACAAATAAAAGATTCTGTAGATGAAATAAAAAACTCAGTCTGTGTCCCCAACAGTAGAATGACCACAGCTGAAGACAGAATCAGTGAGCTGGAAGATCAGCTAAACCAAGCCAACAAGCAACAACAAACAATGGCAAGAGACCTCAAAATAGCTCTAGAGCTAATCAGAGTCCTAGGAGATGATTCCAAGAGGCACAACATTAGAATCATTGGACTACCAGAAGCTCAGGGAAACAGTCCCAATGAAAAAGCCACGGTTAAACAAATCATTGCTGAAAAATTCCCAGAGCTGGTCAATGCATCCATTCAGATTCAAGGAGCCCAAAGGGTGCCAGCTAAAAGAGACCCTAACAAAAACACTCCAAGACATATCATAGTAAGAATGATGGAAGTTGTGAATAGAGACACAATACTACAAGCAGCAAGGTCAAAAAAGGAAATCACATACAAAGGAGCACCCCTTCGATTCACAGCAGACCTATCAGAGGAAACCCTCCAAGCCCGAAGGCAATGGTGGGATATAGTGAAAAAACTCACTGAAATGAACGCTTCACCAAGAATACTCATCCGGCTAAACTCTCACTCAAACTTGAAGGAATGGTACACTATTTTGTGGATAAACAGCAGCTCAGGAACTTCATAGACTCAAAACCAAACCTAAAAGAAGGGTTAAAGGGACTACAATAAGACAAGACAAACCCTACGAGCACAACAGACCCCTACAAAAAGATGACACAAAACCCCCTAACAATAATCTCTCTCAACGTCAACAGTCTAAATTCAGTTAAGAGACATAGAGTGGCAAAATGGATTCAGAGACAGAACCCAACATTCTGCTGCCTACAAGAAACTCATCTTAACAGTCAGAGCAAACACAGACTCAAAGATAAAGGATGGAAAACAATCCTGCAAGCAAACAGCTCCCTCAAAAATCTGGGGTGGCCATACTAGTATCCAACAACATCAATTTCAGGTTGAAAAAGATTAGAAGGGACAGCAAAGGCTATTTTCTCTTCATCAAGGGATACGTACAACAGGAAAAAATCACACTCTTAAATGTATACGCACCTAATGAGGGAACAGCTAAATATTTAAAACAACTGCTAACAGATTTTAAGGAGGACATTGCTAGAAACACAATAGTAGCTGGAAACTTGAACATCGCCTTATCACCTCTGGATAGATCAACAAGAACAAAACTCAGAAAGGAAACACTGACTTTGAAAAGGAAATAGAAGAGAGAGGGCTTATAGATCTCTACAGGGCTTTACACCCCAAAAAGAAAGAATACACATTCTTCTCCAGTGCACGCGGAACATTTTCCAAAATAGACCATGTGCTAGGACACAAAACATGCCTCAATAGAATCAGGAAGATAGAAATAGTATCAGCAATCTTTTCAGACCACGATGCACTGAGGATAGAAGTGAATCACACACAGACACGGAGAACCAAATCAAACACCTGGAAATTAAACAACTCAATGTTGAACAACTAGTGGGTCAGGAAGGAAGTCAAGGACAAAATAAAAAAAAAGATGCCTGAAACAAATGAGAATAAGACACCAGCTACCAGAACCTATGCGATGCAGCTAAAGCCATATTAAGGGGAAAATGTATAGCTCTGCAAGCATTTCTCAGGAAGGAAGAAAGGGCCCCATAAACAACTTGACTTCACAGCTCAAGATCTTAGAAGAGGATCAACAAAAGGAGCCCAAATCAGGTAGAAGGAAAGAGACCATAAAACTTAGAGCAGAAATCAACGACATGGAAACCGAAAACACAACCTGAAAGATCAATGAAACCAAGAGTCTGTTCTTTGAGAAAATAAACAAGATAGATAAACCACAAGCAAGACTTGCAGATACAGAGAGAGAACCCTAATGCCAACTGGTTCACACCTTTTGAAAAAAGTATGGACAATTCTCCAAAAATTAGAAATTGAGCTCCCATTTGACCCAGCAGTACCACTCTTGGAAATATATCCCAGAGAGGCAAAAAAGTATAGTCAAAGTGACATCTGCACTTGTTTGTTTATTGCAGAACTGTTTACAATAGACAGAATTTGGAAAAAAACTGAGTGCCCGAGAACAGATGACTGATTAAAGAAACTTTGGTACATTTATACATTGGAGTATTATGTAGGTGTTAGAAAAGATGGTCACGGTCATGGTCTTCCCGTTGTTCATCGATTTGCTCAAGCGGCCCAGTAACGTCTCAAACGTGAGACTTGTTGCTACTGTGTTTGGCATATTGAATATGTCACAGGTAGCTTTACCGTACGGGCGAGATACTCTTGGTAGCTTGCTAGGCTCTCCAAGAGGAGTGGAGGAACTGAACTCGGGTCGGCCATGTTGGCTGCGTGCAAGGCAAATGCCCTACCCGCTGTGCTATTGTAAAAAGGATGAAGTCATGAAATTTACATACAAGTGGTACTACATGAAAAGTATCATGCTAAGCGAAATGAGTCAGAAAGAGAGGGACAGACAGAAAGATTGCATTCATCTGGGGAACATAAAGTAACAAAATAGGAAACTAACACCCAAGAATAGCCGAGATGATTACCAGGAGGTTTACTCCATGGCTTGGAGGCCAGCCGGGTATTCAAGGGGAAAGGGCAGTTCAGATAGAGAAGGGAGCACCAAATAAAGGGTGTTGGGAGGATCCTCCCAGGATGGGAGAACATGCTGAAAGTAGACTATAGACTGAACATGACTGCCACTCAATGCCTCTTTTGCAAACCACAACACCCAATAGGAGAGAGAGAACAAAAGGGAATGGCCTGCCACAGAGGCAGAGTGGGATGGGGGGGGTGGTGGTGGGAGGGATACTGGGACCCATGGTGGAGGAAATGGGCACTAGTGGAGGGATCGCTACTCGATCATTGTATAACTAAAACCCAAGCACAAACATTTGTTTTTTTTTTATTATTTTTATTTTTATTTATTTATTATTTATTTATTGATTGATTTATTGATTTATTGAATCACTGTGGGAAAGGTTACAAAGCTTTCAGGTTTAGGTCTCAGTCATGCAAATATCAAACACATTTCCCTTTACCAATACTTATTTTTTACCATGAAGAACCCCAATAAAACCCCACCCCCCACCCCTCCCAGTCCCTGTGAGGCAGATGAATTCTATTTTTATTTTTTTTTATTACTCTATCTGCTTTGATTAGATTCATTGTTTCATTAAAAGATTCACCACTATTATTTAGAGTTTACCCCCCCCCCCCAAATCAGACATGCTGAAAAAGCATTGTGAAGTGATTTGCTTTCTACAGCTGGGTTCAAGAATTAAATGTTGGTTTTGGATTTCTGCTATTTTACTTATTGACCCTGGAAGTATTTCTACTGAAAGTCAGATAGTTAAGAAATTGGTTTCTGTGCTCTGGAGTCATGGCCGTGCTGGAGAGCCGCTTGCGGGGGGCAACTGGTGACCTCAGTAGGGCGTGAAGGACGGACCGGAACGCCCCCCTTCCCATGAGGTTTTAGTCGCCGCCACACCCCCGGCTCATACCTGCTGTCCACAAGGCTCCCATGTGGCCGCCATCTTTCTTTCCAGAGGGAGGAGGGCGGAAGGGAGCAACACCCTTTCCCCTCCAGGCAGACATGATGGCCTGGATTAACGCATAGTCTGTTCACTTTTCTGCTCCAAGATGCTGGGTTCTGCATTAAGTCCTTGTGTTTCTGGGGCTGTGGCTGTGCTGGAGAGCCGCTCGTGGGGGGGCAACTGGAAGCACAAACATTTGTAAGTCTACAACTGTACCTCATGGTGTTTCACTAATAAAAAAAATTTTTTTAAATTGTATTGCAAAAAATTTCCTCAGCAAAATTAATTTTTCTACTAATTTTAATCTTAAAAATCATTTTAAGATTAAGGAATTGAGAATTTTGTTGTGTGAAATGACAATGTGGTTGTTTAAGGAAATATGGACACTAATGTGTGTGTGTCAGGGTGGGCAGGGTTATGGGCCACCCCTGGAAGTGCTCAGGAACTCATTTTTTGTTTGTTTTTTAATTTAATTTTTGTTAGTGAAACACCATGAGGTACTGATGTAGACTTACAAACATTCGTGCTTGGGTTTCAGTTAGACAATGGTCGAGTACCCATCCCTCCCCCAGTACCCATTCTCTATCACCAATGATCCCATTAACCCTCCCACCCCCTCCACACCACCTCCCCCTCCCCCTCGGTCCTGCCTCTGTGGCAGTCAGGAACTAATTTTGACTCTTTGCTTAGCAGTAGCTCCTGGAGTTGCTGAGAGGAACTTGTGGGGCCAAGAATCCAACCCACCTCTCCTTCATGCAAAGCATGCCCTCAGCCTACTGAGCTATATGGCCCTAAAATTTAAAAAAATACATAGATAAAACAGACAAAATATTAGTATCTGTTGGATCTAGGTGATAAATAAATTAAACTTCCAGTATCAGTATGCCCTACTTTTGAGTGTATTCATAAATTTTAAAATTATACGCGTATTTTTTGGGGGGGGAGTCACGCCTGGCTCTGCACTCAGGAGTTACTCCTGGTGGTGCTCAGGGGACCATATGGGATGCTGGGAATTGAACTGGGTTGGCTGCGTGCAAGGCAAACACCATACCCGCCGTGCTATCGCTCCAGCACCAAAAAATTACATGTGTATTTTTGATGAAAAGGAATGATTTTGGTTTTGGACCACATTGGGTGATGCTCAGGCATTACTCCTGACTCTGTAAGAGTAATGCCGTAGCTTTTTTTTTTAAGACAAAAAAGTCACAATAATATTTTATTTATTCCATTTTAATGACGTTAAATACTAAACAATTACATTTCCAATGCTAGAAAATAAAAAGAAAAGGACGACATCAACAGAGTAAATCTTGATTTTGGAATATTCAACATTCCCAGCTGCAAAACTACAAGTAGAAGCAAAGTAGAAGCACTTTGCCCATTGCTGACGCATTTGCCCATTGTGGGTGTTTGGGAGACCAACTGGATTACTGAGGGTCAAACCTGAGCTGGATGTGTAAGGCAAGTGCCCTGTGTGCTGTGCTATCTCTCTGGCCCGGAAAAGGGATGATATCTAAAGATGTATCGGTAAGGTAGAGGACTGTTTTCAAGATTCCCAGTTGTTTCCTGCATTAGGCTACTTTGTTCTGGAGCTGTTTTGGCGTCTTGCTCTCTGCCAGTGTGAATATAGGTAAGCTATCTCAATTTTCCAAGCCTCAGTATAACTTCTCATTTGTTGTAAACTCCCTTACATGCTTAAGAATTGGTGCAAATGTCATAAAATCCAACAACCCATGGGAATTAGCACAATTCCTAAGAATGGAATTGCTTCTTTGGGGTTCTGTCCTATTGCTAAAGAAGAAATTCCGTTATATGCATGAAATAAAAAACTAATGTTTGGCATTAAAAAGTACGTATGTAAGAAGTATTGTTGGCATACTATATTATTATGAATAATAGCTATTATTATAAGTACCAATTATATGTTATCAAGCTACCGAGAGTATTCAATATGCCAAACACAGTAACAACAAAGTCTCCAATGGAGACGTTACTGGGCCCGCTCCAGCAAATCGACAATCAACGGGAGGGCCTTTACCTTTATATGTTATACAATGATTATTACAATTAATAGAATAGAGAGTAATTATAGACAGTATAATGAAGATTGGTGCCCCACTACCATGATGTTATTATTATCTCTTAGTGTATCACTGAGGAAACAGCAGACAAACATATGACTCTTTTATCAGATGATGTATTAGAACAGGCTGATCTATAGTTACAAGTTACACTGTGTTAACAAATCTTATTTGCTTAATCAAGCTGTACTTGGGTATTGTTCATGTCACAAGGTCTTGTGAAACAGACTCCAAACACATAGTTGTCAGGTTGCCACAGTAGTGGGAGAGAAAACTGGAAGATCACTTGGCTCTGAAATAGGATATATCTTTTTGAATTCATTGTGCTTTTAAATGAATGGACCAAATACATTAATACATTGTGCAGTACTAAAGGTTCCAACTAGCCGCAGGTAGTTATTTAGTGAGCAGTAAACGACTCTGATGCAGTAAGTACAGTGAAATACAACTCCAACTACTCTGAAGATGAAGGTATTTCTGGCTGGTAAGATCCCAGTCTTGCAAAGTTGCTTTGTTTTTCTTGGCTTTCTAGTATGAACAGTGGAGAAGGAATTTTGTCTAAAAGGAGAGACTCTGCATATAAAGGGAAACACAGATATAAGAAAGAATTAAATGTCTTAAATATTTATTTATTTATTTTTAGAAAGAACAAGCCGTAGGAGAAGTTCTGGCACTGAAACCTGGAAATCAATAATTCATTGTGTAGGAAAGTGCATAACATGCAAAAGGTTTATACTATGAGCAGATTTACTGAATATTTAAAAAACTTAAATTGATATTAAGGAGAACTTGAATCAGTATTAAAGAACAGGAAGAGATTATCTAACCATACCTAGCCATTAATAATGAATTCCCTGAACCCAAGAAAATTAAGTGACTTGTAAACCCCAAAAGGTAAAGTCTTCTAGATAATGGTAAAAGAACCAGGTTTTAAATCCATGTTGACTGTGCTGGAGAGATAATATAATATTGGGGAACATGCTTGGCTTATTGGCAGCCAACTTGGGTTAGATACCCAGGTGCCCACATGGTTTCCTAAGGCACACCAGGTGTGATCCTTGAGCACAGAGCCAGGAGTAAGTTCTGAGTAAAGCTGGGTGTGGCCCCAAAACAAATAAAATCCTTATTAGGTGCAGGGCCTAATTCCATGGCTCCTAGCTC
The DNA here is from genome assembly GCF_029834395.1 of Sorex fumeus. Classification (NCBI taxonomy): domain Eukaryota; kingdom Metazoa; phylum Chordata; class Mammalia; order Eulipotyphla; family Soricidae; genus Sorex; species Sorex fumeus. Next base: position 5,258,284 of record NW_026606065.1, on the reverse strand, counting down.
CTAGCTTTCAAGTTCAAGATTATGAGTTCAATCTCCAACACTAACTCAGTTGCCACTAACAATCCTGGAAGCTCTGCTGTGTGAGTCTGGCTGCTGCCAAGGTGCTGTCTTGTGATCCACAGCCTTCAAGAGATTCCCAGCTGCACCACGGCTCTGATTCTCAGTACCAATTATATTATATAATGACATAGGTGTGTTCATGGGCACTTTACCAGTGTAGGGGTGCAACTCCTGGTGGTCACCACTGAGAGATGTGCAAGCACATGGCCGAGAACTGTGATTTCTCGAGCGCACTTGTGCAAGGGTCACGGCGACTCCCCACACGAAGCACTATAGAATGTGTGTCAGCCCCACCATGAGGAAAGCGCTCTTCCACCCTTGTGAGTAGCACACAGTGTTGGGCAACCCGGGCCGAGCTCTGCAGCTAAGTGTGCGAGCACAGTCAGCCTTGCGCAGGCAGGAAAGGGGAAAACAACCACCTCAAACTCCTAGGTTGCTCAGTTAGTTCATGGTTTAAAAAAAAAATTCACTTCCTAACTTCAGGTTCAGGTTTTGTGTTGCTCTGCCACAGTAAGGACATGATTTAGAAGATGCATCTTGAAGTGGCACACAGAATGGACAAGATGGGAAGAGATGAGTTGAGAGACTCCAAACTCAACCAGTTATCATTTTATGTATGTTATGTATGTCCCCCGTCTCTCCCTCCCTCCCTCCCTCCTTCCTTTCTCCCTCCCTCCCTCTTTCTCCCTTCCTTCCCTTCTTCCTTCCTTGCCTTCTTCCCTCCCTCCTCCCTCCCTCCCTCCCTCCCTCCCTCCCTCCCTTCCTTCCTTCCTTCCTTCCTTCCTTCCTTCCTTCCTTCCTTCCTTCCTTCCTTCCTTCCTTCCTTCTGTTGTTGTTGTTTTTGGGTCACTCCCGTAAATGCTCAGGGGTTACTCTTGGTGTTGCACTTAGGAATCACTCCGGGTTGTGTTAGGCAGACCGTGTGGGATTCCTAGGGATCCAACCCAGATCAGCCACGTGCAAGACAAGTTCCTTCCCTGCAGTTATATCGCTCCAGCTCTCTATATGTAATTCTTTCCAGATGAGGGAAAAAGGACTCCAAACTCAACCAGCTATCAAGAAGCAGGGAGAAATTTGTTTAAAAGGAGTAACTGCTTTAGAGACCGCTTTGTTATTTCTTCGTGGTTTTGGAACCTGGGATTTCAACCGAATTTTGATTCCCAACTCTGTTGAGGTGAAGAAATGAGCATGGGTGACTCAAACCTCATCTCTTTCCCTGTTTTTTCTCCCCTTTGGCTGCAGTCAGGGAGGATTGCAGAGGTCCAGTGTAGTAGCCTTTACTGATGACTAAGTTTAGTTTTGATTTGTGAGGGATTAGAGAGTTAGAATGATCACGTGGTCATGGGTTTAAGCCCCATTTCTAAACCCAACAGGAAAACAATGTCTTTGGTCACCATTTGCCTTTTTGTATGTCTGGGTATATTATATTTCTAAATTGGTTCTAGATTCAGTAAAAGGATGGATACTTATTTCTCATCCCTCAATTGCAACTATAGGAATAAAGGTTCTTTTTTTTTAAAAAAAAAAAACACCTTAATATCAGAATAGAAAACACTGCAGAACATTTCCTGGTCAACAATTTATTATTGTTACTATTATTAAAAATAAATTTATTTAATTTTAATTAACACACTGGTTTACAATGTTGTTCATAATAGGATTATTTCAGGCATTACAATTTTGCAACACCAATCACACCACCATGTCTCTGGGGTCTCTGTCATGCCCCAATGCTTGCTCCAACAAAACTTAAACAGATGGCAAATGGAATTATCAGAAGGTAAATCAAAAAAAGGCAATTTGTAGTGATAAATTGCTAAATGATTTTAACCTATGTAGATAAGATTTGCTCGAGCGGGCCCAGTAAAGTCTCCATTGGAGACTTTGTTACTGTGTCTGGCATATCGAATACTCTCGGTAGCTTGCCGGGCTCTCCGAGAGGGGCGGAGGAATCGAACTCGGGTCGGTCATGTTGGCCGCTTGTAAGGCAAATGCCCTACCCGCTGTGCTATCACTCCAGCCATAAGATTATTCAAATCATTTAATACAATATCTGTCTATTAAAATTTACATAACTAAGTTGTCAGCTATGGCATCTAAAATATATTGCATTGAATTTTATTTTGTACTTAAACCTTATTGAGGTAATTATCATATTTTACCTGTCATAAGTGAGGATTCTTCTTTTTTTTTTTTTGCCCCTTGACAGGAATGTAACAAATTTATTTCCTATTACTTGGCCAAAAAAACTTAAAAGAATGCATATTTTTAACCTTTTAATATACACCGTGTACACCATTAGAGAGTGCCATATTCAATATCACATGATAAAAGTTTCTTTTGTCCTTTAAAGAAACTTTTAATGCTTCTAGCAAAACTGGTTTCAAGGATATGAATTCCTTGAACTACTGCTTATCCATGATGCTCTGTATAGTTCCTTCAAAACTGAATGATAGGGGGTATGGTGCCGGCAGCAGGTCACTCTGTACCTGTGAGGTGAGTGTATCAGCAGCCTGATGGTGCCTTCAGACTTCCAGATACCCCAAAATTGCTGCTGTGCGTTTGCCCAGATCCCAAAAACTCGGGGTAAAGTTTACCAAGAAAGTAAATGGCCAAAAGTTAGGTATGTGGGAAACACACCCACAAACCACCTCCGGCTCAGCTATATAATTGGAGTCATGCCTCTCTTGTTCCTGATCGAACTGCTTAATGGACATGATCTCAGAGACTCAAACAAATCTCGAAATCCGACGGCTTTTGGCAGAAATGCGTCCGGACCACGCAGTAGGTTACTGTCGCCGGGCCACCCCACGGGGAAAAAGGTGCTGTCCCTCCGCCTGCTTCCCCCTGGCGGCTCAGTGTCTCCAGAGGCCACTGGACAGTCAGGTTTGGGCCCAGAGTGACAAGACATGTTGGGCCTCACGGACTGAGGGTGGAGCAGGTCCTGTCCTCCCCACCCCAACGAGACCCCAAGTCATTTCACATGAATGGCCTTTCTGGCTCCTGATCAAGCTGCTTAACCGCCATGATCCCAGAGACTCAGGAGCAAATCTCGGAACCCAGCAGGTTTTGGCAGAAATCCCTCCAGATTTAAGTGTTAAAATTTCAGAATTTCAAAATCGTGCGGCCACTACTGCAGCCATGCCACATCATATGTTATTCATAACCAGCAATAGAAAACAAATTGTCTACTGTTGCCTTTTCAGCAGATCTGAGTGTTGGGGTAAAATCTTAAATAATAATGGTGGGTCTGGTGTCAAAATATTGAATGTAATCAAAGTAGAGAGAGAGAGTAATGTGGAAATCATCTGCCCCACAGGTAGGGGGAGGGTGTGGAATGGGGGTATACTGGAGTTGTTGGGGGCAGAGAATGGGCACTGGTGAAAGGTACAGGTGTTTCATTGTATGACCGAGACTTAGACCCGAAAGCTTTGTAACTGCTCTCACGGTGATTCAATAAATAAAATTATAAAAAATGAAAAAAAAACTGAATGATAATCTAGCTGGATTGAGTATTTTTGGTGAGATGTTCAGTTCATTGAGTTTTTGTACTATGTCTTTCCATATTCTTTTTGATTTATAGTATCATTCGATAGATCTGCTGTACATCTTATGGGCTTTCCATTGTATATAAGTTCCTTTTGTGATACTGCTCTTTCAATATTCTATCTCTATCTTTAGATATGGTCATTTTTATCATAATGTGTCTTAGAGTTTTCCTAATTGGGTCTATTTTATCGGGACCCTTTGGACCTCTTGGATCTCAATGTCTGTAATCCTCAACTCTATAGTTTTTTATTGATAATTTCTTTAACTATCATTTCTTCACATTTACCTTCCTGTTCTTCAGGGAATGCAACGATTCTTATATTGTTCCTCTTGAACTGATTGCATAATTCTCTAGTGTGTTGTTCATTTCTTTTCAGACTGTTTTCCACTTTCTGCTGTTTCCTAGTATTCGAGTATTTCTCCTCATCTTGGAGCTCCTCAATCTTTTGTTCAGCTTCTGTTATTCTGCCATTCAGAGCTTCTACTGGCTTTTTTAAAAAATTTAATTTTTATTAGTGAAACACCATGGGGTACAGTTGTAGACTTACAAACTTTCCTGCTTGGGTTTCAGTTATACAATGATTGAGTACCCATCCCTCCACCAGTGCCCATTCTCTACCACCTATGATCCCAGTAACACTCCCACATTCTACTGGCTTTTTAATATCACTTACCATGTTCATCATTTGTCATTTCTGACTGAAATGGCTTTTTTATTTTCACTCTCATACTTTCTTGTGCTTTGCTGATTACCTGTTCTATTGTTTCCTTTAACTCATTGAACTTCGTCATCATAGTGTCATTTAAGACACTGTCTGAGGATTTTACTGGTATCACTCATGTCTTTGGTGATATTCTTTTCACTCATTGATCTTGGTGGATTTCAATATGCTTTCCCCATTTGTTTTCTAGTATTCTTTTGGTGTTGAGGTTAGTTAACTCTCCCTCTTCCCCCCCCCCCCCCCCGCCCCACCCCAGAAGGTGGTGAGGGATTAACTAGAGGTTGCTTCCTGTCTTCTCATAATGACAGGAAGAATAACTGAGCAGCATGTAATTTGTGGTCATTTGGAATAGGTCCAGTAATATCAGCCAGAGGTGAGCCTCACCTGGGATGGTGGAGCAACAGTCAGAATGTCACCTTCCTCATATTAAGGGCTTACACCACAACCACTTCCTGACCTTCTGCTTGCTGCTTCATCCCAGGAGAAGTTCACCTCTTGCTGATATTCCTGGGAAGCAGAGCTCCAATGGGAGGAAGAGCCCCTCTCTTCCAGGTGGGTCCCAGCAGTTTCCACACCTGATAAATTTATTATTTTTTATTAGAAAAAATAAATCAGTTCTATAACATTTCTCATTTCTGAATTCACAGTTGCAGTGAAGTGTTGGATACTAGCTCAGAGATCTCTCTCCTACTTGATTATAGTCAAAATGGCACTGGGAAGAGAGAAAACCATAAAAAGGTATAGGAAGCCAGCAATATGGACAACAGGGTGGTTAAAAATATGGGTCAGGTGGAGTTCATGCACGATTCAATCAGCTAATCAATGTCTGAATAAATAGCAGTATTCCTACATAAAAAAAATATGGGTCAGGGGATACAGATTTGTTTGAGAGATTTTTTCCCCCTTGTGGAGGTTTTCTGTTTGTGGTAATAAAATCTGTCACATTTATGTTTTGTCCCTTAGTGACCTTTATTGGGCTGTAGCGATAGCACAGTGGTAGGGCATTTGCCTTGTGTGCATCCAGTCCGGCCGAGCCAAGTTTGATTCCTCTGCCCCTCTTGGAGAGCCCGGCAAGCTACCCAAAGTATCTTGCCCGCACAGCAAAGCCTGGCAAGCTACCCATCACGTATTCGATATGCCAAACACAGTAACAATTGTCACAATGGAGATGTTACTGGGCCCGCTGGAGCAAATCGCTGAACAATGGGAGGACAGTGTTTGTTTTTTGTTTGACCTTTACTGAGCGCTTATTCAACTCATGTTACATGTGCACCTTGAAAATACAATAAAGAACAGATAAGCAAATATATATGGCTTATATAAAAAAAATCATAGGGAAAGAATTGTTGTTTGACTTATTTACATTAAAAATCTTAATTGAGTTGAATAGTGATGCATGGTATGAGAAAGTGCGCTTAATTTTGTTGGAAAATCCATGCTTTTTTCATTGATTTGGCATCCAGATAGGAAAGGAAAAAATCAAGCTCTCACTATTTGCAGATGACATGATGCTATATTTAGAGAACCCTAAAGCCTCTCTACCAAGAAGCTCCTAGAAATAATAGACTTATATAGTAAAGTCACAGACTATAAAATCAGTAGCCAAAAGTCCATGACTTTCCTATATGAAAATAATGAGAGAGGAAAAATATATGAAAAAAGCAATCCTGGTGCTTGCTTCGGCAGCACATATACTAAAATTGGAACAAGACAGAGAAGATTAGCATGGCCCCTGCGCAAGAATGACACGCAAATTCATCAAGCATTCCATATTTTTTGCTGAGTATTGAACCCAGGTTGACCCAAGATAGTCCTTACCTGCTGGACTATCTCTCCAGACCCCACGTTTTATGTTTTCAAAACAAAACAATTTAATTAAATTTTTGTAGTGGGAAGGGATGTTAGGGTTAATTGAGGACTTCATACATGTGAGGCATACACATTATCCTAGACCCACATACATTTTTTTTTTGTTTAAAAACTTTCCCAAAATTCTCTTAAAACAAATGACTTAAGACTATTATATCATGGGTGTATGTACATTTTTCTTTGATATTTTTGTACAATTTTTTATTGTATAGAGGTTAAGGTGTAATGTCAACTCTGTTCATCACCTCTAGGTGAGTCCTCAAATATAATAAATTTAAAACAGTTTAAAATTTAAAAAATTAAAATATAGCAAGCGCACACACACACACACACACACACACACACAAAAAGCAATCCTGTTCACAATCATGCCTCAGAAAACCAACTACTTAGGAATCAATGTAACTAAGGAGGTGAAGGACCTATACAAGGAAAACTACAAAATGCTTCTTCAAGAAATAAGAGGACACGAGGAAATGGAAACACATTCCTTGCTCATGGATTGGGAGAATTAGCATTGTCAAAATGATTTGGAATACTACCTCTATCATATACTGTCTCTTCTATATGTCTGGGTTCTTTTTATTTTGAAAAAAGAAAAAACCACATTTAGTTTTATTGTAGTTTAGGTCAGTGTTTCTCAATGATTTCTAAATATGGCCCTCTTCCACCCTTGATTCCTTTCTATGGACCCTGCATCTCCTCCACTCCCCTTCTGACTAACCCCTTAGTTTCATGCTATGACCACCTTGGAATATCATGAGGCATCATATGGACTCAGGTTGAAACATGTAGGTTTAGGTACATGGTTACAATAGGTTTAACATTTATGATTTTGATGTACAAAGCTACTATACTATCAGCACCAACACATGTCCCAAACTCTCCACCAGTGTCTGCATGTCACTTCTAGTATGCCTAGGATTCTTTCTGAATTTTTTTTCTTTCTACCAATCTGTCTGGCTCTATGTCAGTTCCATTGTATTGAAGGTGGTTTTGGTTTTCACAGGAAAATCATATGGACAGCATAGGAAATCAGGGATTGAGTTTAAGCTTAACTGGTTTGGATCCCAAGTATTGTTTTAAATTATTGTAGATGTATGCTTCTTCAGCCTCTGAGATAAGAATTGTCCCTATCTGCTAGACTTTTTCTGAAGATCAGGGAAAATACATGTGAAACATTTACTACTCTTTATGGTAGATCGCCAAGGCAGAGAGCTCATGCTACCACTGAAGGTATCAGAATAGTGATGGACGGAGGCAGTAACTACAGAACATGGGTTTGTTTATCTTGGTTTGGTTTTAGTTTATGGTTTTACTCAGCTATTCTCAGGGCTTTTTCCTGCCTCTGCAGTGGAGTTAGCAGATTTCCATATCTGCTCTCCCCTGGAAGCAAGGCTGGGCTATACCACTGCAAAAATATTATATATCAGGAGTTTATAGTCCTACTCATGGGGAACAGCTAATATTTATTTCTATAAGATTTCTTGGACTTCTCACAAACTGTGTGAGTTGACTGTTTAGTTGAATTTTTTTTTATTGTGGGGGGAGGAATGCCACACCTGGCGAAGCTCTTGGAGTTACTCCTGGTTTTGCACTCAGGAATCAATCCTGGAATACTCAGGGTACCACGTGGGATGCTGAGGACTGAACCCAGATTGGCTGTGTGCAAGGCAGGCACCCTACCTGCTGTACTATCTCTCTAGCCCTCTGCTGAGCTTTCTGGTAAGAGGGGTCTCTGTAGCTCAGTTATCAGCGTCATGATCCTAACACACAGGAGAGCCCCAGATGACTTCTAACTGCGATCCTGTGCATAGTCCAGATGTTAAAGCATGCAATCTCAGCTCCGCGTGGCTCAAGATGTCTTAATTGGGAAAGCAGGAGGTATCTGTGGCTTCATAAGCCACATGTAAGAAGGAAATAGCAAAATAGCAATAACTATTCATCACTCCTGTCTTCCCATCCCCGCAAGGTCCTGGGGATGAACCCTATCAAGGTCTAGGAATGCTTCTCTTTTAAGATAACAAGACTTGGTGACAACTCTGGCCCATATAGTTGGGTCATAGCATCATCTGAACAGGAAGACCCAGTCATAGTAGAATGGTGCACGGACTTCAGGTTGGGAGAGCTAATACAGAAACTAATTCACATAGTTCTTTTACCTCAGATTAAAAAAAAAAACGAAAACAAACAAACTTCTTAGGGGTGGTAGTACAGCAGACAGGACCCTTGCCTTCCATGAAACTGACATGTATGATCCACTACACTTCGTGTTCTTCGGAGTCCTGCCAAGAGTGATTTCCTGAGTGAAGAGATAGGAGTAAGCCCTGAACACTTCTAGGTGATACTTAAAAAAAAAAAATTGAAAAAAGTTTTAAAACTTATGGGGCTGATCTGTGTCCAGTTTATATTAGTATTTTTTGCAGAATTTAATAATTATTTGTTGAATTGAGAGATAAATTAATAATGCTTCTTTGGTCAGGAAAACAAAGCTTATGAATACTTAGAAGCAATTTCCAAGATGAGTTTGAAGAGAGCTTTTTTAATTAAATGAATAGTCCCATATGTGCTGTTCTTTCATTTGTAAAAGAAAACTATGGGGCTGTCTACAGTGTATTAATTTTATTAAAATTGCAAAATATTTTGACTCTTGGACATGGATGTTATATAAACATGCATTATTAATGAGCTTGCTCTTAAAATAGTTTATATTGTACTTGTTAAATTCAATGTGTACATGGCACCATGCCTGCCCTGGAGGAAAAGGGTGTTGCTCCCTTCCGCCCTTTTCCCCTTGGAAAGCCAGGTATGAGCCTGTGGTGATGGGGCAACTGAAACCTCATGAGAAGGGGGGGCATTCCTAAATCGTCCTTCACGCCCTACTGAGGTCATGAGTTGCCCTTCACGAGAGGCTCTCCATGACAGCCATGGCTCCAGAGCCACAGAAACCAATCTCATAATTATCTGGCTCTTGGTAGAAATCCCTCCAGGCTTAATAAGTAAAATATCAAAAATCCAAAATCATTTGGTTCTTGTAACCAGCTGTAGAAAACAAATTATTTCACAATGCCTTTTCAGCAGGTCTGATTTTGGGGTGTAAACTCTAAACAATAATGGTGCATCTTTTGTCGAAACAATGAATCTAATCAAAGTAGATAGAGTGTTAATTAGAATTCATCTGCCTCACAGGCATTGGGAGGAGTGGGAGGGGGGTATATTGGGGTTCTTGGTGGTGAAATATAAGTGCTGGTGAAGGGAGAGGTGTTTGATCATTGCATGACCGAGACTTAAACCTGAAAGCTTTGTAACTTTTCCCATAGTGATTCAATAAATAAATAAAAAATAAATAAAAATAAATTCAATGTGTACATCCACATCAAGCTTATAAGGTACAATAAACTTGCAGATTCACTCTTAAGCTTTATTTGAAAAAGAGTTACTTTTGTTATGTCTTTACTTATACTTTTTTTAGGAGGTAAAAAAGAGAAAACCATGCAGTGGTGTCAGAGTGATAGTACAGTGGGTAGGGCGTTTCCTTGCATACAGCTAACTTGGGTTCAAGTCCCAGCACCCCACATGGTTCCCTGAGTACTGCTAGGTGTGATTCCTGAGCACAGAGCTATAATGAACCCTGAGCACTGCTGGCTGTGATCAAAACCAAAACAAACAAACAAAACCATACAGCAAAAATACTTTAAAAGAACTTCTGCCATGCCCTCATATGAATTCAAATTTTTCTATAAACTTCAAAAGTTTTTTAAATTTATAAACTGTTGTTAACTACTTTGCTAGAAAAAAATGAAGAATAAAATAATATACGCAATGTATGGGGCTTGGTCTGTTTGATAGAGGCCAAGTCAGGTACACTGATATGCTGAAATGAAATAGATAATAGAAAGTGAATAATGGAATCTTGAAATTTGTGCATTTACTTAAGAAATTTGAATCTCAATCTTTTATGAACAAATTGTACACAAATGGATGTACAATCGTATTCTGAGCAGAATTATAAAGTGGCAAAATTTTTTATAATCTCATGCCATCTGGTGTCCTCACCAAGTTACTACAACCCACATTTATAAATTTATAAAAATAATCATGACTAATATTCCTTGGAAAATTTTCAGGGTTAGGCACCATATTAAATTCCTTTTCATGCTCACTAGTAATTAACGTAAAAAGTGTGTAGTGGGGGCTGGAGCAATAGCACAGCGGGTAGGGTGTTTGCCTTGCACACGGCCGACCCGGGTTCGATTCCCAGCATCCCATATGGTCCCCTGAGCACCACCAGGGGTAATTCCTGAGTGCAGAGCCAGGAGTAACCCCTGTGCATCGCCGGGTGTGACCCAAAAAGCCAAAAAAAAAAAAGTGCGTAGCAATTGCTACTAACCAGTAATTTTTATGTAAATCTATCCCATGACATCATTCTAGGAAGCTATAATTTTTTATTAAAAATATTTTTTTTACGGTGATACAACATAATTGTCCTCTACTTACACTGCTGTATACCGCAGGCCCACTATCAGAGTGGCAGGACCTGTGCCATTCAAACTTGGGGGATCTTTACCCCAAGTTCTCCTCTCCCGCTTCTTGACCTTATCCCAGGACCCTCAGATTTCACTTTGTTTGACCTTTTTTCATGATTCTTTCCACTGGGAATTGTCTTATCTCTTGCTTTGTTTATTCATACACTGAAAATGAGTGAGATAATCTGGTGTTTGTCTTTTTCTTTCTGAGTCATTCCACTGACCGTGACTTTCTCTGATTCCATTCAAATGACAGAGAACTGCAAGATTTCATCTTTTCTCATAGCTGAGTAGAAGTTCACTGTGTATATGTACCACAATTTCTTTATCTAATCCTATGTTGTTGGACTTTTCAGTTGTTTCCAGATCTTGGATGTTGTAAATAATGTGATTAATAAAATTATTAATATTATATAGTTCTTTTGGTAGATGCTCAGGGCAGGAATTGCAAGTCATCTGGAAACTATAATTTTTGAAGAAGTCTCTAACCTCTTTTCTGTAAAGGATGAACCAGAAAAGACTCCTACAACCAATGATTGAGGGTCTTGTTTTCAGTGCATCTTTACCAACATTGGTGGTTTCCATTCTTTTTGAAATGAGCCATTTTCAGGGCTGTATCAATAGGACAGAATCTAGGGCATTTGCCTTGCACATGGCCACCCAGGTTCAATCCCTGGTACCCCATATGGTCTCCTGAGCTATCCTAGGAGTGATCCTTGAGCTCAGAGTCAAAAGTAATCCCTGCTTTTATTTCTTGTATAAAATACTATAAAGGCAATGGCTAGCTTATGTGATATGTACATATTTTTGGTAATTAAAGGAAATTTACAGAACATATTCCAAAAGTGTTAACCATTTTACATTCATATTAGAAATGTATTAGAGTTCTAGTTGTTCCATATTCTTGACAACAAATAAAAAGATCAATCTTACTACTTAGCGTAAGACAGTGTTTTGTGCTATGTTATTATTATTATTGCTGTTAATTTTTTAAATGACGTACTTTGTTTATCTCAATGTTTTCTAATTTTGTTTTTATTTTTCCAACCTAGTGGTTATTTGGGAGTGTAGTGTTAACTTCATACGCTGTGAATGCTCTAGATTTCTTTTTGTTATTGTTTTCTGATTTTGTTCCCTTTTGATGAAAACAGTATTAATCTTGTGTTATTTCAAATTCCTTTAAAGGTAGAGGGAAATAATTTTTTGCCTTATATATATGTATATAGTATGGTCTTTATGAACTTGAGAAGGATCCAACTGCTGTTGGATAGTTTTGTAAGTAGATAGATGTCTGTTAGGTCTAGCTTTTATGTACTATATTTAGGTAATAAACCCCTCATTACTTTTCTTTCTTTTTTTTTTTTTTTGGACCACACCTGACTATATTCAGGGATTACTCCTGGCTCTGTGCTCAGGGATCACTCTTGCTGGACTTGGGGACCAAATAGGGTACCAGGAATTGAACTCAGTTGGCCATGTACAAGGTAAGCACCTCATTTTCAACACTATCTCTTCTGGCCCTACCTTAACATTTTTCTAATTAGTTGCTCTGTACATTATTGAAAGTAGGATGTTGAAGCTCTTAGTAATTGTTGCTGAATATCCATTTCTCTTTCAATTTCCATCAAGTTTTGCTCTGTTCATGAACTGCTCTGCTGTTAGATTTGTATACACATTTATAAGTGTCAGATCTTCCTGAAGGATTGACCCTTTTGCTGTTATTTTTATGTATTTCTTTGGTTACAATGATTGAGTTTCAGGTGTAGAATGTTTCAAGACCAATCCATGTCCACTACCCTTTACCAATACCCCCGGTTACTCTCCCACACCTCAGCCTTACTCCATGGCAGGCACTTTTCTTCTCCACCATTGTCTTAGTGTCCCTAACTTAACCCTCCACCCCAACCCCATTGGCAATCCTAACTGGATAACTTCTTTTTTTTCCAAGTTTATTCTTAATTGGGTTTCAGTCATGCAATGTATGAATTACAGAACCTGGGAAGAGGTGAATGGGAGGGGTTCCTGGGGTATTTGGGAAGGAAAATGGGCACTCTGGTTGAGGGAGTGTTATTGGATTGACGAATTCATGATTCAAAAATTCCAATGTATGAATGATCATACATGGAATGACTGAAAACCTTTTGCTATTATTAAATGTCTCCATGGAATGTCAAATAATTGAAACTCTTTGAAAAACAATATGATACTTTTTTTTTCTTTTTGGGTCACACCCGGCGATGCTCAGGGGTTACTCTTGGCTCTATACTCAGGAATCACTCCTGGAAGTGCTCGGGGGACCATGTGGGATGCTGAGGATTGAGCCTGGGTTGACCGCGTGCAAGGCAAACGGCCTATACCCACTCTACTCTTGCTTCAGCCCCACAACATGATACTTCTAAAAAAATCTAAGAAATAAGATTCAATTCTGCTTCTCAGCATCTATCCCAAATGCCCCCATACACTATTTTGATGATATTTCCTATATTCATTTGCAGAATTATTCACAATAGCCATGATCTAGAAACAACCCAAATGTTCAAGAACAGATGACTGGATAAAGAAATTATGGTATGTATACAGAATGGAATAGTATTCAGCAATAAGAAAAGATAAAGTTATGCAACTTGCTTCGACTTTTATGTAACTGAACTGTATCTTGCTGTATGAAATCAGAAGGAGAGAAACACACCTGCTCCCCTAGGCGACTTGGTGGCCACCATCCTCCAGTGGACATTGGGCAGTCAGGTTTGGACACTCAGTGACGAGACATGCGGGGCCTCACGGGATGGGGGTGGAGCCGGCCCTTTCCTCCCCACCTCAACGAGACCCCAAGGAGCCACCAATGAACGGCCTCTCTGGCTCCTGATCAAGCTGCTTAACGGCCATGATCCCAGAGACTCAGGAACAAATCTCAGAACCCAGCAGGTTTTGGCAGAGATCCCTCCAGATTTAAGTGTTAAAATTTCAGAATTTCAAAATTGCGCGGCCACTACTGCAGCCACGCCACATCATATGTTATTCATAACCAGCAATAGAAAACAAATTGTCTACTGTTGCCTTCTCAGCAGATTTGAGTGTTGGGGTAAAATCCCAAATAATAATTGTGGGTCTGGTGTCAAAATATTTAATGTAATCAAAGTAGAGAGCGTAATGTGGAAATCTTCTGCATCTCAGGTAGGGGGAGGGTGTGGGATAGGGGTATACTGGGGTTTTTGGTGGTGGAGAATGGGTACTGGTGAAGGGACGGGTGTTTCTTTGTATGACCGAGACTTAAACCAGAAAGCTTTGTAACTGCTCTCACGGTGATTCAATAAATAAAATTATAAAAAATGGGGAAAAAAGTAAGGCGGAGGTCATGCCCAATTCAATCAGCTAATCAGTGGTTGAATAAATAGCAGTACTCCTACATTAAAAAAAAGGAGAGGGACAGACACAGAATGATCTCCTTCATTTGTGGGTTATAAAGAAAGATGGTAAGGGAGCAACAAATGACTGAGGGCAACAGATCGGGAGTGTTGGCCTACAGAACCTGCGGAGAGGTGGATGGGAGGTGTGGTTGGGTATTTGTGTAGGGAATTGGGCACTCTGGTGGAGGGAGTGGTGTGGCAATGATGTATGCACGAAACCACATCATTAGCAATATTGTAAACCACAGTAATTCTAATTTAAAAATAATATACCTATGTATCTCAATGATTTTTTTTAAGTTTTAGAGTTTATTTTATCAGATTAAAATTGAAAGTATGTTTTCAATAGACATATTTAGGAAATTGATCATTTTCTAAATGATCAATCATTTGGAAATTGATTTTGTTGCCATTTTTTGAGCCACATTCCACTACTTCTCAGGACTTAATCCTGGATCTGTGTTCAGAGATCACTTCTGGCAATGCTCAGGAAACCGTATGAGGTGCATGCGATTAAACCGTGGTCAACCACATGCAAAGCATGCACCCAACTCATTGTACTATCTCTCTGTCCTTGTGTTTTGATCTTCTAATTTTTCTGCCTTTGTTGTAAATAATAAAACTTTAAATAACCTATTGATATGTTGAATTTCAGGACACATTTTCAGATTTAAATAGAGTTTGTTATCCCATGTTTCAATCGATTCTTTTTAATATTTTTCTTTATTGTATTTTATAGAACACTGTTGAGTATTTTAGTTTCTCTGCTCATGAGAAATATTTATTTGTAGATTTCATATGCTGTACTGTCCTTATCTGACTTACTATCAAGGTGATGTTTTCATTTAGTGAATTAGATACATAGGTTATCTTCTAAATTCTCGAAATTTGTTGGTAAGATTTCTTCTTTAAACATTTAGTAGAACTTACCAGAAAATTCATCTGATGTTGAAAGTTTTCCCTATTGGAATGTTTTAAAATGTAAATTTATTTTCTTCAAGAGATAGAGATCTTCTGGTCTAAAATAATCTTCCGGGTCCAAAATAAAACAAGTCTTTCTTTTTTTTTTTTGAGCATACCTGGTTTTTGTTTTTGTTTTTGTTTTTTTTTTTTTTTTTTTGAGCATACCTGGTTTTTGTTTTTGAGCATACCTGGTGATGCTCAGTATTAATCCTGGCTCTGCACTCAGGAATTACTCCTGGCAGTGCTGGGGGATCCAACTGGGAACGACCAGTTGTGCAAGGCAAGTACTCTGTACTGCTGCTGTACTATCTCTCTGGCCTCCAACTGAAAAATTTTAAAATAAGGTTATCCATTTCTAAATCTTATTTTTACTTATGCATAAATTTGAATATTGTAAGATTCTGCGTGTCTTACCTATTTTGTAGATATAAATTGAGTGCATTTAATTTTCTCTTTTATTATTCTTTTATTTTTTTAAAAGGAAGACTTTACAAATCTCAATTTATAATCTCGCTATTATCAGGAACTCATCAGTGTATTAAGGTGTATTCTATTGACACTATTCCAGCTTATGTTAAATAAGGTAAAGGTAAAGGTAAAGGTAAAGGCCCTCCCGTTGATCGTCGATTTGCTCGAGCGGGCCCAGTAACGTCTCCATTGGAGACTTTGTTGTTACTGTGTCTGGCATATCGAATACTCTCGGTAGCTTGCCGGGCTCTCCGGGAGGGGCGGAGGAATCGAACTCGGGTCGGCCATGTTGGCTGCGTGCAAGGCAAACGCCCTACCGCTATGCTATTGCTCCAGCCCTCCGTTGATCGTCGATTTGCTCGAGCGGGCCCAGTAACGTCTCCATTGGAGACTTTGTTGTTACTGTGTCTGGCATATCGAATACTCTCGGCAGCTTGCCGGGCTCTCCGAGAGGGGTGGAGGAATCGAACTCGGGTCGGCCCTGTTGGTCGCTTGGAAGGCGAACGCCCTACCCGCTGTGCTAATAAAGATTTTCACAGCAGATGGAACCAGGTTGTGAAACCATGCAAGATAACTTCATGGTCATTAGGCATTCTTTTGTTTTTCAGTAGCAATTCCCCATTTGGTTGATATCAGCTGCTTCTCCTTCTCCTTCTCCTTCTCCTTCTCCTTCTCCTTCTCCTTCTCCTTCTCCTTCTCCTTCTTCTTCTTCTTCTTCTTTTTTTTTGAGGGCCATACCTGGCTGTGCTCAGGGACCACTCCTGGTGGTGCTTGAGGGACCATAGGCTGGAGCGATAGCACAGCGGTAGAGCGTTTGCCTTGCATGCAGCTGACCCAGGTTTGATTCTTTTGCCCCTCTCAGAAAGCATGGCAAGCTACCGAGAGTATCTCGCCAGCACGAAAAAAGCCTGGCAAGCTCCCCATGACGTATTCGATATGCCAAACACAGTAACAAGTAGTCTCACAATGGAGACGTTACTGGGCCCGCTTGAACAAATGAATGAGAAACGAGAGGACAGTGCTACAGTGCTTTATAATTTTATTTATTGAATTACCATGAGAGCAGTTACAAAGCTTTCCGGTTTAAGTCTCAGTCATACAGTGAAACACCCGTACCTTCACCAGTGCCCATTCTCCACCACCAAAAACCCCAGTATACCCCATCCCACACCTCCTCCCCCTTATCTGTGGGGCAGATGGTCTCCACACTAACTCTCTCTCTACTTTGATCACATTCAATATTTTGACACCAGACCCACCATTATTATCTGGGATTCTACCCCAACACTCAGATCTGCTGAAAAGGCAACAGTAGGCAACTTGTTTTCTATTGCTGGTTATGAATAACATATGATGTCATGTGGCTGTAGTAGTGGTCGTGCCATTTTGAAATTCCAAAATTTTAACACTTAAATATGGAGGGATTTCTGCCAAAACCTGCTGGGTTCTGAGATTTGTTCCTGAGTCTCTGGGGTCATGGCCGTTAAGGAGCTTGATCAGGAGCCAGAGAGGCCGTTCGTTGGTGGTGACTCAGGGTCTCGTTGGGGTGGGGAGAAAAGGGCTGGCCCCACCTCCATCCCATGAGGTTCCATGTGTCTCATCACTGAGGGCCCAAACCTGACTGCCCAATGGTCTCTGAAGGATGGCGGCCACCGAGCCACCTAGGGGCAGCAGGCGGAGGGACAGCACCTTTTACCCCTGGGGTGGTCCAGCTACAGTAACCTACTGCGGGGTCTGGATGCATTTCTGCCAAAAGCTGCTGGGTTTCAAGATTTGTTTCTGAGTCTCTGGGATCCTGGTCATTAAGCAACTTGATCAGGACCCAGAGAGCCTGTTTGTGGGCGGTGACTCAGGGTCTCGTTGAAGTGGGGAGGAAAGGGCTGGCTCCAGTCCCATCCTGTGAGGCTCCCATGTGTCTTGTGACTGTGGGCCCAAACCTGACTGTCCAGTGACCTCTGGAGGATGGCGGCCACCAGGTCGCCAGGGGGAACAGGCCAAGGCATGCAACCTATTCCCATCTGGGGTTGCCTGGTGCCCGTAACCTACTGCAGGGACTGGATGCAATTCTGCCAAAAGCTGCTGGGTTCCGAGATTTGTTTCTGAGTCTCTGGGATCATGGCAATTAAGTGGCTTGATTAGGAGCCAGAGAGGCTGTTTGTGAGCAGTGACTCAGGGTCTCGTTGGACTGGGGAAGAAAGGGCTGGCTCCACCCCCATCCCATGAGGTTCTGTGTGTCTCATCACTGAGGGCCAAACCTGACTGTCCATTGGCCTCTGAAAGGTGGTGGCCACCGACCCGTCAATGGGGAGCAGGCAGAGTGACAACACCCTTTCTCCCCTGGGGTGGTCTGGTGCTGGCAACCCATTGCAGAGACTGGATGTATCTCTGCCAAAAGCCTCTGGGTTTCGAGATTTGTTTCTGAGTCTCTGGGATCATGCCCCTTAAGCAGTTCGATCGGTAACCAGAAAGGCCTTGCCTCCAATTGTATAACCTAGCTGGAGTTGGTTTGTGGGTGTGTCTCCCACTTACCTAAATTTTGTCCGTTTAAATTCTTGGTTAACTTTGCCCCAAGTTGTTGGGGTCTGGCCAAAGGCACAGCAGCAATTTTGGGGTATCTGGAAGTCTGAAGGCGCCATCAGGCTGGTTATGCTCTAGCCTCACAGGTACAGATTGACCTGCTGGTGGCACCATACCCCTCGATATCAGCTTCTTATTTATGTTTGGATACTCTTCTCTTTTACTCTGGGTATAGACTTGTCAGTGAAATATTTTATTCATTCGCTGGGAAATAGCAATAGAGGCTAACCACATTCTCTCTGCTAGGATTGAATCCGACAGAAATTCTCAAAGACAAATACAGTAGTGGAGTAAATTAATCCTAGGGTTTTAAATATGTTTACAGGGCTCTAAATGTCATTTTTTTATTTGCGTCTCTGAGGCTGTACTTGTTTCTGCTTTTCTAAGGATGTCTATTGTGTGTGTGTGTGTGTGTGACTTGCCAAATTTTCTTTTATATTTATTTTATTTTTATAAAATTGTTCACAGTGATTTATTATATTCAATATTCCAGTACCAATCCCACCACCATTACACCTTCCCACCACCATTTTCTCCTATTCTCCCAATCATCACCCAAACCTGCCCCTGTAGCACGTCCAAAATGATTTATTTTGTATTGCTTGTTATGATTAACTGCTAAAAATGATCAAAAAAGATTTACTTAAAACGAAGTGTGTGAAGATTGTTGTATCTCACCCTGGAGCCTTTGATCTCTTGTATAAGAGATTATTAACATATTGTTGCAGGTTAATTAAACTGTATGTTAATATTTTATGTTATATGTTAATGTGTTATTAACGTGTGTGTTAATATTTTCTTAATTAAGATTGGTTGCCTTCTACTTCCATCCAATGTGGTGTGCTACTCCTGGTACATCAGTGGTGAAGAGTATGAGATGTTGCAGTCATGTACTCCAGAAATTCTAAAATTTTGATGGGGTGATACTGCCGGGGTTAAATTTTTAACTGGACACCAGAAGCATTGTTACAGCTCACTGATCTCTTTTGAGATTTTTTTTTTATGAGTCTTTGGATCATGGCTAGTTAATGAGCTCATTTGGTATCAGAAGCAGTCTATGGGCATAGATACCAGGCTCCCGGAAGAGCAGGGGGATGAGGGGAGGTCATCCATCCCTGACTCCGTGGGATACTGGAGATTTGGTCACAAAATCTGCATACCTGAGTTTTTCAACAGATTCATTCATGGCTGAAGCTCATCTCAGTCTGTTTGCCAAATTTTCTAAAGTAATGAGAGTTTACTTAAATTAGCTATCAATTGAAAATCTTGCTTTCAGTGCTTGTAACCAAATTAGTTTAACTAACAAAAAAGCAAGCTATAGCCATTGATCACGAGGCAGAAAACACAGGGTGTAAAAAAATGCTGTATGATATTTATAATGTTTATATGTTATGTGGACCACCAATATCAAAATGGAGGAAGTTATAAAATGCAGATGCTGACCTGGAGTGATTTAAAGAGCAACTGCCTGGCAACTGTATCACAAGTTCAAATTCTCAATGTCTTACATGCACCGAGCATGGTTTTAGTAGCTCTGTTTGTGGCAGCTATGCTGTTTGTGCTCCTCACCACAAGTAGTTTCTAGCCACATCACATCCAGTGGTGTGTAAGCACCACAAAGAGATGCAGTTCCTGGGGAGCAGTGTAACTAAAAGGATGTTCAAACCTATGGCTAGGAAGTATACTAGCCTGCGTGTGAGCAGCAGAGCAATCTCTGGCAAGCACCACAACCATGATTTGTGTGCTTGTCCATGGGCAAGCACTGCAACTAAGGAATTTAAACTTCAGTGAGCGCTTTCAGGCAAGTGTGTAAGCACCGCAGTCTGATGTGAGAGCTCCAGCAGACACTACAGCTAAAATTGTGTATGCACCATACCCAGGCAGGTATGCAATCTCTCATCATTGCAACTACAACATGAGCAACAAAGAAAGGAAGGAGGGGAAGCAAAATTTAAAACATATCAATGAAGAAATGTCAATAGGAGAAAGTATGAGAAAACTCTCAATGGAAACAGCGGATATCCCAGAGAGATAATATAGGGATTAAGACACTTTCCTTGCATGCAGCTGTCCCTGGTAAATCTCCAGCATCATATATGGTCTCTGGAGCACCCCTAGGAGTCATTCCTGAAGGTAGAGACAAGAGTAAGCCTCTACCACCTTTGCGTATTCGCCCTCCAAAAAAACCCACCACTGCCAACAATACTACAAACAAATAAACAATACCCAAGTAAAACAAAACACAGTAAGCAAAGGAGTACAGTAGGACAAATAAGAAAACAATTCAGTAGAGGAACTCAGTAGTAAAATAAAAAATGAATCTGTGAAATCAAAAAAAGGGAAGAAAAGTTTTTTAAAAATGAAGATATATGAGCGTTTATGAGGAACTATAAACAGGAACCAACTGCATGATAAGAATTTCAGGAAAAATGAGGAAGGCGCAGGACTCTTGGTTGAAGTCATAATAATAATAAAGATAGTGATAATAATAATGATAATTCCTCCAAACAGGAGATACTCATATTCAGGAAAACTAAGGAGCTTCAATCCAAATAAATGTAAACAGATAAACACCACCACATATTGTAATTAAAGTGGCAGAAGTCAAATACATACAAATAATCCTACAAGTAGTCATAAAAGAAGGGTCACATAAAAGGGCACCCCGAAAAGATTCACATCAGATTTTTCAAATCTACAAGGGAACTGTATTCATAGTATTGAATGAAAAGGACCTCCAACCAAAAGTATTCTATCAAGCTCTGTTATGTCTAGAATATGAAGGAGAGATAAAAGTTTTTCAGGGTCCAGAGGGATAGTACAGTTGGTAGGGTGCTTGTCTTGCATGCGGCTGACTGGGGTTTTATCACCTGCATTCCACGTGGCCCCTCAACCCCAACATGAATGATTCCTGAGTGCAGAGCCAGGAGTAATCCATAAGCATTGGCCCAATAAAAAAAAGCAAAAAGATTTTCAGACAAAAGCAGCTAAAGGAATTCATGGCTTTTTAGCTTTGCTAGAAATACTAAATTATTCCATAAAGGGAAATGAAAGTCCACTTATAAGAGTAGTAAAGTAAAGTAAAGTAAAGTAAAGGCCCTCCCGTTGATCATCGATTTGCTCGAGCAGGCCCCGTAACGTCTCCATTGGAGACTTTGTTGTTACTGTGTCTGGCATATCGAATACGTCACAGGGAGCTTGCCAGGTAGAGTACATAAAAAACATAAAATGTGGGAGAAAGGAGAGTAAGACTGAATCTTCTGCAATGCTCTTTTTTTTTAATGTAGGAGTACTGCTATTTATTCAGCCACTGATTAGTTGATTGAATTGGGCATGAACTCCAGCTTACTTTTTTTTCCATAATTTTATTTATTTGATTTTATTCTTATATTTATTTATTGAATCACTGTGGGAAAAGTTACTAAGCTTTCAGGTTTAAGTCTCAGTCATACAATGATCAAACACCTCTCCCTTCACCAGTACTCATTTTTCACCACCAAGAACCCCAA
Source organism: Sorex fumeus (assembly GCF_029834395.1). Taxonomy (NCBI): domain Eukaryota; kingdom Metazoa; phylum Chordata; class Mammalia; order Eulipotyphla; family Soricidae; genus Sorex; species Sorex fumeus. Next base: position 5,236,634 of record NW_026606065.1, on the reverse strand, counting down.
TATACCCCCCTCCCTCCCCTCCCAAAGCCTGTGAAGTAGATGATTTCCACTTAACTCTTCTCTACGTTGATTACAATCATTGTTTTGACAAAAGATGCACCATTATTGTTTAGAATTTCCCCCCCCCCCAACAATCAGAATTGCTGAAAAGGCATTGCAAAATACTTTATTTTCTATAGCTGGTTATGAGAATCATATAGTCTCACTTGGCCGCAATAGCAGCCTTGCGATTTTTGATTTCTGCAAAGAGCCAGATAATTACAAGATTGGTTTCTGTGTGTCTGGTGTTATGGCCGTGCTGGAGAGTCACTCGTGGGGGGCAACTCATGACCTCGGTAGGGCGTGAAGGACGAGCCAGTACCGCCCACCTTCCCATGAGAGTGCAGTTGCCCCATCACTGCCGGCTCATACCTGGTTTTCCAAGAAGCTCTGAGGTAGCAGCCACCTTATATGTGGTCCAGATGCGTTTCTGCCAAAAGTCGCTGGGTTTCGAGATTTGTTTTCAAGTCTCTGGGATCATGGCCGATAATTAGCTTGATCAGGAGCCAGAGAGGCCATTTGTAGGCAGCGACTCGGGTCTTGCTGGGATGGGGAGGAAAGGTCCGGTTCCATCCCCATCTGGTGAGGCCCTGCGTGTCTCATCACTGCAGGCCCAAACCTGACTGTCCAGTGTCCTCTGGAGGATGGTGGTCACTGGGCCGCCAAGGGAACAGGCCAAGGCATGATACCTATTCCCACCTGGAGTGGCCCAGCATCAGTAACCTACTGCAGGAACAGGATGCATTTCTGCCAAAAGCCTTTGGGTTCCGAGATTCAATTCTGAGTCTCTGGGATCATGGCCATTAAGCAGTCCAATTAGGAACCAGAGAGGCCATGTCTCCAATTATATAGCTGAGCTGAAGGTGGTTTGTAGGTATGTCTCCCACATACCTAACTTTTGGCCGTTTAATTTCTTTTTTTTTTAATTAATTTTTATTAGTGAAACACCATGAAGTACAGCTGTAGACTTACAATTTTTTGTGCTTGGGTTTCGATTATGCAATGATCAAATACCCATCCCTCCACCAGTGCCCATTTTCCAACACCATGGATCCCAGTATCCCCTCCCACCCCCATCCCCCCATCCCACCCTGCCTCTGTGGCAGGGCATTCCCTTTTGTTCTCTCTCTCTCTCCTTTTGGGGGCTGTGGTTTGCAAAAGAGGCACTGAGTGGCAATCATGTTCGGTCCATAGTCTACTTTCAACATGCATCTCCCATCCTGGAAGGATCCTCCAAACACCCTTTATTTGGTTCTCCCTTCTCTATCTGAGATGCCCTTTTCCCTAGAATGCCCAGCTGGCCTCTAAGCCATGGAGTAATCCTCCTGGTACTGATCTCAGCTATTCTTGGGTATTAATCTCCTATTTTGTTACTTTATGTCCCCCAGATGAATGCAATCTTTCTATGTCTATCCCTCTCTTTCTGACTCATTTTGCTTAGCATGATACTTTCCACTTGTATGTAAATTTCATGACTTCATCTTTTCTAACAGCTACATAGTACTCCACTGTGTAGATGTACCAAAGTTTCTTTAACCAGTCATCTGTTCTTGGGCACTCAGGTTTTTTCCAGATTCTGGCTATTGTAAAGAGTG